>NC_056744.1:1201981021-1202313521 GCF_019279795.1 Protopterus annectens | reverse complement strand
TATTTCCTCATACTGGGATTGTCCGTGTATCACACCTGCCACCCAGCTGTATATAAACCAAAATTATAAAACACTTTTAACACCAAAAATGATGAAAAAACACACAGCAGTGAAGGTAATAAATGGATTAAGATCTGGTACCTCGGCCTCTCACCTGCAAGGATATATACATCAAAATGAATTCTGCATTTATGCCAGGTCATAATCCCATCATTCACATATTGACTAATTATTTAACTATTTCATTATCCTATTACTCTTACATTTCTTAAAATATCCCATTACCTTAACTCTTTTAAAGTGACCCATACCTATTTCATTAAATTGTGCAAAATTTGAATTCACTTTTAAACTATCAAAATACAAACATTTAATACATAAATATTTACTTCAAATACAGTTGTGTATACTAATAAATACATGATATGATTAATATAAATATATCTAATATAAACAGTTTAAACATAATCCATCTCCAAATTTAACCCTCTGGGTGTCAAGGTCCCCTAGTTTAAAATCATTTTACTTTCAAGCACATTCAAATTTTGTTTGAGCTCACCACTTTTCACTTGCAATGGGCTTGTCAAAACACTAAAAAAGAAGGTGTAATCATCTCCCCATGTACTTTACAAAAATGATCTGCCACAGGACTCTTATAATTTTTATTCCGAATATCTCCCAAATGTTCTAAAATTCTGACTTTGCTCTTTTCGTTTGACCTATATACCATTTTGTTCTCTCATATCCACAACTAATGGCATACACTACTCCACAGGAACTACAAGTAAACCTATTCTTACTTATAAATTTACGTCCATTGATGAAACTGCCTGAAATATTCCTGATTTTCTGACAAACCTTACATTTTCCACAAGAAAAAGAACCCATAATTCTATTTTCTGAAACATGTAAAGGCTTATTTAACAATTCTTTAAGACTGGAATATCTTCCATATGAAAATTTTACCAAACCTGGGAATAAATCCCCAACTGTCTCATCTAAGCATACTAAATGCCATAAACCCAGTATCAGCTCTCTCATAATTGGTGAGAAAGGTGAGAATTTTGAAACAAAATATATATCTTGCCCTTCATATGTAGGTTTCAAATTTTGATTCGTATTTTTACTTACTGGTTGCCCGCTATTTCTTATTTGAAACCTTTCACCTGTTTGTAGGTTCTTCAAATCACAATCCAACCTCTTTTGCTGCTGCGTGTTTTTTCATTATAAACCAAAATTATTGATATTATTCAAAATTGTTCATAACTCTATTGCCAACCCACCCATGCAGCCGATACTAGATGGTAGAAATTCTGTGACTTCTGCATGTTTAAAATATTTGGATATGAGATTTAAATAACAACAATCTACTCTATCGGGGGATGTCCTTCTGGGCTGCTACAGTTGTGGCCATTGTGCACACTGTATTAGACTCAATCAGACAAACACTTTCAGTAGTCGTAACACTAGTCATGTTTATGACATCAAATTATTTGCTAACTGTTCGTCTGATTGGGTCATATACCTAACCACCTGTACATGTTTGGCCTTTTATGTGGGCCAGATGTCCAGGCCTGTGAAGTTTAGGATCAGTCAGCACATGAGTGACATTAAATCAAAAAGGCTTACCAATGCATTATATAAACATGTGGTTGTTCATTCTGCAGCATCATTTAGATTTATGGTTATTGATATCATCAAGGGGGACAGAACTAATAAAATTGGGTGGCACAATATTCTTAATAATACATAAAAAAGATGGATAATTAAATTAGGGGGTTTGATTCCCCCTGGATTGAATGAGCAATTGTGAACAACCAATGAATGATCTTTGTTATACATGGGTGTGTGTATATAAGGAGTGCTGAGTTTTTTGTTCAGTTACACTGAGGAAGGCTTTTTTATGTATGCCGAAACCGGTCTGTATGTGTTAACTTTTTATTAAAAGTTTCACCTGATATACCTTTGTGCTGACTTTTTTACTTCTGGATGATTTCAGGGACACTACATTCTTTTGGTATGGTTATGGGCCTTTTGGGGGTGAGAGGGGGTGAAGTTTGCACTGAACCTGTCTGCCAGGATGTTGGCGATATCGGTCTGTTTGGTGCATTTTGTGCCATTCTGCACTAACTCTAAGCAGATCTGAGAATTGCCACTTAGATTCTTGACATAGCTAAAGAATGCCTTGTGGTTATCTTTGAAGTCCTTGGCAATTTTTCTTTTGAAGCTAGCCTTGGATGATTTAATGAGGGATCGTAGTTTCTTGCTGATACTTATCAGGGATGTCTTCCCTTCTTGGGATTTTACTCTTTTTCTGTCCTAGTTTACTCCTGCTATTGTATAGCTTGTTTATGGCAGGGGTCCACCAGACTGGTTTGCTTTTCTTGGAGGAGTGAGTCTTGGTTTTGCTTGGGATAGCACGATGCATGCATTCTTGTAGGTGCCCGTAGAGTGCATTAGTAAAGGATTTTGCAGCTTGGACAGCATTAGCCTTTGGCATGGGGGCTTTGAAACTTTCCACCTCGGTCTTAAGTAATGTGAAGCTTGCTTTTGAAAAGTTTTTCACGGTGGTTTCTTTTACCAGGGATGGGGGCAGAATGTGGATATCCAGAGTGATTAGTTTATGGTCAGATCTAACCAGCGAGGGGTTCACCTCTGGTGTGGAACACCGGTCGCCCATGCTGGTGATGACCAAGTCCAATATGTTGTCACCTCTGGTGGGGGTGTTTACCAGCTGATCCAGGGTGTTTGAGTTTATAAATTCTATGAAATGTTGGGCAATGGAGTTAGTACTTGAGTAGTTCTCCCAGTTAATGTTTGGGTAATTGAAATCACCCAATATCAGGGTGTTTGATAGGACCTTTATGTTTCTCAATCTTTCCATAAATGCGGAATGGGGATCCTGGGAAATGGTGGCTGATCTGTAGCAAGCTACAATTTGAATTGCAGTTTTGCCCATTGTTAGTTGCACGTGGATGATCTCTGAAGCATCTTGCTGTGTCACTAACCTGGAGGTGTGGGATCGTTGATGAATATGGATACGCCCCCACCTTTTGTATTTCGGTCCGGGTTTTGTGGCTGAAATGTATGGTATGAGTTGTAGCCTGGCAGTGCTGGGGTGCTCTCTGGAGCTTTAAACCAGGTTTCTGTTACTGCACATATATCAATTTTCTCCATACTGAGGAGTGCCTCAAGTGCGTGCATTTTGAGGTTTAGACTTCTGGCATTGAGTAGCATTACCCTCAGTTTTTTGTTACTTGTGCTATTTATGGCGGTGGGTTTGTCTTTTGAGCCTTGCCTAAAAAAGGCACTATGGGGGTGGCAAGAGCCTTGGCCAATATTCAAAAGCCTAAGGGTGACACGTGCAAGCCGTCTCTAGCGAAGCAACGTGGCTTGTCGAGCATGTCATCCCAGGCTGACAGACACTGGATTCCCTTTGAATGATATCAGAAGCTTAGTCAATTGTTGAAATTGATAATTTTTTCTTTATACCATGGTATCATTCTTGGTGAGGGCAGGATGCTACTCAGGGTCATACCAGTCTGGGCTAAATGATCAAAGAGCTCCTCCATATCTCTTTTCATGTAGTCCAGGGAGGTGCGGCTCAGGTCATTCACACCAACATGGACAATGACAGAGTCGTATTTGTACTAGTTCTGGAGTTACCTGAGTGCTTGTGTTATGTGGTGGATCCTGGCACCTGACAGGCAGCTAACACTAACCTTCTCCTTGTTCAGCCTAGTGAGTGGGACATCAGTGTGCCTGACTATAGAGTCACCTATTACTAGTGTGTCAGGTATGTTATTTTGCCTTAAGGGCTGTGATTGAGTGGTACACTGGTTTTGTGAAGTATGTGTTTCATATTTTTTGTTGGGGGGTGGAGGTTGCTTGAATGTTTGCTTTGGAGGTCTCTGTTGCTTTTGCAGATTTTTATTTAGGGCCTCTGAGTATGTTTTCGTGTATTTATGTGTGTTTTTTGCCGGTGCTGGTTTCATAGGTCTATGTGAGACTGGTGGTGTGATGCAAGTAATTCCCTTCTCCTCTTGACTGTCTGGTCCAGTCTTGGGTTGAGACAGCTTAGCCTTCTGTTTGGCTGTATAATTGCATCTCTCTCATGTATTAGTGTTTGGTGGTAGGAGGAGAGGGCTGTCTGTGTACATGAGGCAGTTGTAACATTGCCTCAAAATGCCCAGATTCACCAGTTGGACCAGAGAGTACACCTGAAACTGCCCTTTGGACATGCCTGGAGTGGTACAGTGAACTGTTTTACTGATTGGCTGGTAAGGTCGAATAGAGAGTCTTGTCCTTCTCTACAGTATAGGGGAGTCTAGTGTTAAGGTTTATTAGTGCTTGCTATGAGTTTTGAGCAAGTGCCAGACTGAGAAGTGAATGGCTTGAGTGCTTAAGTTGAATGTTTGTCTAGTTCCAAGGGAAAAATTGAAGAGTAGACTGTCCGGCGCAAAACTACGCAAATGCGGGTTTTATAGCAGGGAAATGAAAGAGATAGAAATTAGCCCAAAATGGCCAATAAACATTTCTGGGCTGAAACTACTCCTCTAGGGACAGACAGGCTGCTCAAAGCTCCCCTCTCTCACAGGTGAACAGAGAAACTTCCTTCTATCCAAGTAAGGTATGGGCAAACACAGAAACTTGTAACACAGCCCTGAATTCAGCACTAACCTGAAAACTCGACTATACTAGCTTAGAAAGGCAGGAAAACAAGTATTTTTTGTTTTGTTTTTTTTTCAGAAAATAAAGCAGATACAATCAAAAAAACACTTTAAATGCACATAAATGGCTATCACATTTGACTGTGTAGCCTACAACAGTTAAACAGGTAATTTAAACATAAAAACAACTTTGTTAAAGTGTAGGTAGTAAAATAAGTACAATATGTAGCTGAAACAAGCTTTTTAAAATCACAGAAACTCTAAAAAATCGGCGTTTTAGGCAGAAATAGCTAAAGGCAACAGGAAAATGCAGAAAAATTATACTTAATCACTCCGTAGTCTCTCTTTTGTCTCTCTGCTGCTGTTGAACTCTGCAGGGCACCAGGCAGGAGCTTGCTGAGTTGTATACAAGTGCAAAAACCTCACAAATGCAGGTTTTATAGCAGGGAAATGAAAGAGATAGAAATTAGTCCAAAATGCCCAATAAACTACTAATATTTGGTCTGAAACCACTCCTCCAGGGACAGATAGGCTGCTCAAAGCTCCCCTCTCTCACAGATGAACAGAGAAACTTCCTTTTATCCAAGTAAGGTATGGGCAAACACAGAAACTTGTAACACAACCCTTAATTCAGAACTAACCTAAAAACTGAACTATACTAGCTTAGAAAGGTGGGACAACAAGTATATTTTTTTGTTTTTTTTTCAGAAAATAAAGCAGATACAATTAAAAAAATACACTTTAAATGCACAGAAATGGCTATCACATGAGTGTGTAGCCTACAACAGTTAAACAGGTAATTTAAGCACAAAAATGACTTTGTTAAAGTGCAGCCAGTAAAATAAGTACAATATGTAGCTGAAACAAGCTTTTTAAATCACAGAAACTCTAAAAAATCAGCGTTTTAGGCGGAATTAGCTAAAGCCAGCAAGAAAATGCAGAAAAATTATACTTAGTCACTCCAAAGTCTCTCTTTTGTCTCTCTGCCGCTGTAGAACTCTGCAGGGCACCAGGCAGTGTTCTAAGTTTACAAAAGCAACATTTACAATTGTATTTTTTGCTTTGTTCAAATGTATTGCTCTTAGAGGTTGAGAGGTGCCATGCAGGATTTTATGATATAGCCCATTTCTCTAAACTAGTGGGGGCCATAGACTGTACCCTCATTGAAATAATAGTCCCACTTTGTGACCTGGGAAAAGGATTGTGAACTGTAAAGATTATCACTCCAACTGCCAGATGGTCTGTAATGCACAGGGTATTATATGCAATGTGTTTGTAGACCACTGAGGCAGTTAACATGACTCTGACATATGGCATATGTGACTTTTACTAATTCGTGAGGTATGACTTCCCCAGTGGCATCTTATTGGCAATGCCAGATATGCTATGGAACCCTAGTTGATGGCACCCATCTGAAATCCACAGACTGTGACAAAACATAGACACAACTATGCCATATCATAAACCAGGGTCATTGTGGAGTATGTGTTTGGGCTGCGTAAGACATGTTTCAGCTGTCTGGATGTATCTAGTGACACCCTGCAGTATAACCTTGACATGTGTGCAAAAATATTTTCAGTGTGTGCAATGTGATACAACATGCCAGTCAGAAAGTAGATACAGCATGAAGGGCAATTGTGGGATGAACATCTTCCAGCACTTCAGACAATGGAGGGTCAGCCAGGTGAGCAGTCTGTGGAAGACCGAGCAGCAGTGGTTGAGCATGCTAGATTAAGGCAGGTACAGTAAGTAATAGCAATGGCAAAGAGGCAGTGGCTATCACATAACACTGGCCTTTAGTAAAGCAAATGCTCTATTACAGAAATGATGCATGCACACCTAATAACAGACTGTGCTTAACCATGGATTACCTGGCCACAGTGTCAGACATGAGTAGCCCAGGTAACAAAGTACAAAGGGCAGGGGACAATTATCACCATTTGCATGGTTGGGGGAGGAAGCACAAGTGTACAATGACTTCCACAGGGAAATGTGTAAGTCTTGTACAAAATGACAAAATGCAAACTTGAGTGCTCTTTGTGTGTGTGTGTGTGTGTGCCTTTGTGTGTGTGTGTGTGTGTGTGTGTGTGTGTGTGTGTGTGTGTGTGTGTGTGTGTGTGTGTGTGTGTGTGTGTGTGTGTGTGCGCGAGTGATGGATATGAAGGGGATTACTGAAGAATGCTTGGTGAGAGGCCATTGTCATCAGTTGTCCGTGAGTGTGAAGCACTGGGGGCTGCAGTTATGTGGTTGCGAGTATTCTGGGACACAGCCTCAACAATAGTTGCAGCACTGTGACTCAATTTAACAGATAGGATAAGGGCATGCATAACAGATGAGAGGGCATACCATGTGTGCCTCTGCTCATGAATATTGCCTGTTCCAGGAGTTTCATGGACAGTAGCATAGCCCTGGCCAGAAGCAGGATTGCTGCATGACCATATCAGGGTGGGGGGGAGCAGGTTGTAGATGCATAAATCAAAGAGAATAATTTCTACAGTGCATAAGTAAAGCATGCCTAATAGTCCTATGCAGGCACATGACTGTCTTTATTCCTACTTACAGCACACAAATTCACTAGGCTGTCACAGACAGTGCTGCTACAACTACTTCAGTGTATAGAAGCTGTAATGTCAGGTTCTATATATCTGTATTTACAGTAGACTCCTGCTATTGACAATGGTGTTCTTTTGTGTGACTGCCACAGTTGTATTTGACCTAACATGTTTTCATTAGTAGTCACTACTCTGTTTCATAGCATGTTTGCATCTCTCCTAAAACATTTTTGTCACTATCCTTTCTGTTGATTACAATTCTGGGGGGGGGGTTGATTTTTATTTAACACCATTTATTTTACTTTTATATGCAGCAATGTCCATAGCACCATCTGTGGCACCAGTGCAGATGACCAGTCCCCAGTAACCATCATCACAAGCCCCATCAACATCATAGGCTGCCAGGGACACCTCCCCATAGATACCTGTGGAGGAGGCAGATAGGTCCTCTAACACTGATCCTGGTGGGGCTTCACCTGTCTGGAGTGCTGTTGTTCCTGTAGGTGTCTCTGCCAGGGGTTAGGACCCCATCATCAGATGGAGCCAACTTGCTGACATGGTAAGGGAGCTAGCATGCCAGCATTTTAATGCTCTCATCAGCTACCTTGAAAGACTCCTCTTGTGTCATTCAGAGTCACATTCTTGCCCTGCACTGGCAGCACCATCACTGCCAGGACCCAGTGATGGATGTGCCTATGGTGAGGTCTAGACTTTCAGTGGGTCTGATAAGTACAAGGTGGCACTGGAGGTCATACCTCTCCCCATATCCATCCCAGTGTTCCCTTCCCTTTTATGTCTATGCCCTCCCTTGTTTTTTGTTCAGTCCTTCAGATCATCCTTGCATTTTACCTGCTTATCTGCTGTCTGCTAATCCTCTGCTACCTCCCAACCCTCAGAATGTCAGCACCTCCCCTGTATGTTTTGTTTGTCTTCTTTGTGCATGTGCCCCTGCTACTTATCCTAACCCTTTTACCATTCCTTTATCATTCATTCCTTCCTTCCTACCTTACCTTCTTGCTGTATAGAAATTGGGCAGCTGTTTTACCCCTCAAAAAATGACACTGTCTTACCTTCCACCATCCTGTTTATTATTTACTAGTTCATTTAATCTGCTTCCCTCTGCATGCTTCCTCTTTTTTCATAACTGTCCTTTACTCCATTTCTGGCCTTTAATCTGTCAAATGTTAGATTAAGTTAATGCAGTGAGCCCTTCAAGGCTGCTAGCTCTCTTTCCTGTCTTCTGTGTGTTCTGGAACTTGCGTAGCTGCACTGACATGTCTACATGCATCATGTTCCTGACAGCTCAGCCTTACATTTCTTACCTGCCACTGGGGAATAAACAAAGGCCCTGTTTTTGCTGTGAGTGTTTTTTTTTAATTATCTGTTGTGTTAATACAGCTTTTCACTTTGTTAATTGCTAAAGAGCCTAAGGACATATCACACTTCATAGGTAAACAGCATCTGGCCCAGAGCAGTTACAGCTGCCATGTTACCGAGTCTCTGGGCACCATTTCAACAATCTGCTGTATTGTTTTCTGCCTGTTATAGCATACTGACCATGCTTAGCTTCATTTCATGGGCAGAAACTGTGACTCTGCCACAAGCTATTTTATATTTAATAATAAAACCTCTAACATGTATTTTAAACAGATTCTGTATGCAGCTACTGGGCGCCCAGTAACCTGCCTCAAAATAAAACAGCAAGTTTAACTAGATGGGAAACTACAAAAGTAAATCTTCCTGATGCTGATGACAGAAAACTCAGCATGAACATAAGAGAGAAAAGGAAAAGAGTTGTGTACTTTCTGTTTGGGATTTATCCTATCTGTAGTCTAGACATGCTAGTGTCAATATTACATTTCAGCAAGTTCAACCATTTTCAATGGAATACAGACAAAATTTCACTGTACACTTAATACTCTGAATTTTTACCTGAGGGTAAAGATGACTTTAATATCATCATGAAACATAGCTCTCACATTCTTTGCTCATGTATCAGGGACAACATTCAAAATAATGAGGGAGCAAAGACCCAAAATCAGGAACAATTTTTAAATATTACTCAGATTTACTTGGCAAAACAGGTTTGCACAAACGTGCATTTCCTGAACAATAAGAAATATAAAATTCTAATGTTTGGCATAACAGATCGACTATAATCCTCAGTGATCTACCAGAAAATTAAAACTTTTATAAAAAATAACACAGAAGTATAAGGCAAAATTAGGGATGTTCAGCAAAAACAGGACTGCTGAGAGGTATGCTATGACAGCTGTTCTACAGTTATTGCAGATGTTTATGTGCAAAAATAAATGTCAAATAAATAAATAAATAAAAACAGCCCTAAGAAAATAATAAAAAATACATAATCTTTGGTGCACCACAGTGTAGCTCAGATTCCAATATTTCCTTTCATTCCTTTGTACTGTGAAAGATATTTATTTTTCTAACTCACAGTTTTAAATTCAGAGATGCGTAATGATGAGGCCTGGAAAAGCAAAACTGAATGTGTGGAAATGGGGACTTATTAATATTTGTTTCATCAACACTGTGTATCCGAGTATTCCCTGTTCTCGGGGCCATGTCGATTTTGAAATTAGTGCATATAAGTAGTGGTTATGGGGGGGTATAGCCCCACATTGGTTGGAGGGCTTGTCCCATCCTGAGAAATAACTTTAAAGAGGAACATTTGTCACCATTCATTGTTCACATTTAGTTTTGCTACCCCTCACCCCAACCCCACCCCATAATTCAGACTATCAAAAATACAATCAGGAACCAAATGAAAACATATTTCAGTCAATCTAAGTAAGATAAATAAAAAATCCCAATCTCTGGAAATTATTATTCCCAAACTCTGGAAAAAAGCCTTCATTCTCACTCTCCACAAAGGTGGTAACAATATTGACATCACTAATTTCTGACCCATTGCTATTTTTTTCCCCTCTATCCAAACTTATAGAGAAATGTTCTCTGCTACCTTCTAGACAAACAAATACTGTTACCTTCACAACATGGCTTCAGGCCAGCCCTAGCACTACAACTGCCCTCCTATCTTTTATGGACACTGTAAACAGAGCTTGTGACACTGGCAAAATTCTTTCTGCCCTCTTCCACAACCTATCCAAAGTCTTTGATACTGTATCTCATCCTTTACTCATCATCCATCTCACAAATATCAGTCTCTCCTACATATTATAAACCAGTTCTCCAGTTATTTAAATGAAACTCCACCTCCTCTTTCCTAAACACCACTACCGGCATCCCCTAAGGGTCCATACTAGGACCCATCCTCTCTTGTATATTCATAAACAATGTCCAGTCATCATTATCTCAAGGATCAGTTATTCAGTATGCAGACAACTCCACTATCATCTACTCTGCAAATTCATCTCTGACTTACTCTCACTAACGCAAAATGCCTTCTCTTCCACTGAATCTGGATGTACAACAATCACCTTGCCCTGAACCCAAAGAAATCCCAAATCATACTTTTCTCCCCCCCCAATAAAACAACCCCCTTAAATAAGAATGAGTTCACCATCTTTTCTTTCAATAAATCATTGATCAAAGTTATTAGTCATACTAAGCTACTAGGGGTCACAATTGAAGAAAACATGAAATATGACCTGCATATACAACAAAATATTTGCAAAACCCATATTAAACTTGGAACCCTCTATAGACATTACTGTCTAAGCCCATCCACAAGAATAACCCTAGCCACAACCTACCTACTACCGTCTCTCCTGTACGGTACTCTACTCACTAACATCCAAAACTCCTGTAGACCCAAATTAGAGACATACTACAAAAAAATCTCCCAATTCAGAACAAACTCCAAATACTCTACCCACCAATGTATTGCTCTCAAATCTCTGAAATGGCTAGAGCTACTAAGCTACCT
This sequence comes from Protopterus annectens, assembly GCF_019279795.1. Lineage (NCBI taxonomy): Eukaryota > Metazoa > Chordata > Ceratodontiformes > Protopteridae > Protopterus > Protopterus annectens. Next base: position 1,202,302,392 of record NC_056744.1, on the reverse strand, counting down.
CTCCTACCCACAACTAACAACAGCCCACAAAATCCTCTTTAAACCTCTAGACTGCCTTGCTCCCTGCTCTACATTCAACTGCTACTACCCAAATAGGCCACTTAGATCAGAGAATCAAAAGCTCTTACAGGTTCACAAGCCCAATCTCCCACCTGGCCGGCTTCTTTACTCATTCTCAATAGCCAACAGCTGGAATACATTACCTCTATCCATTAGAATAAATGTAAATCCCTCCCTTTCAAAACCTCCCTTCATAGTCACCTCAACTCATGCTGGAAGTGCACTTGTACCAACCCCCCTAACAAGAGAACATCTCCCTTCTTCTTACCATATCTGCTTCTACATTAGGTAGTACCACCATAAAGTGATTTTATAGAATAAAAAACTATGCAAATACTGACTCTTCGGCTGATTGGTTTAAAGTTGTATATTTTCTGTTATGGTAGTCTCTACAATTTGTACTGCTTTATAATATTTGTGTAATCTGATCTGTAACATTTATTTATCTGTTAATTTTAGTATTTTGTTTTATCTATAATAACCAAAAAGAAAGCACCCAAATCCAGGAGCTGTGACACGAACAGTTTAATCACAAGAATAACGCTAAAAATTCACAACACGTTTTCATCCTTGACTTCATCAGATAATATCACTCTTGTGAACTCACCTTAAATATGTTAAACTAATTACAAATGGCCAATGACAAAACTGATCTAATCAAACAATTAAAAAGACAATTAAAACACACACACACACATATATATATATATATATATATATATATATATATATATATATATATATAAGTTTGTAATATTTACTAACACCACTGTGAAAATCATACCCAATAAATAAATATAAATATAAATAACTTCATAAATATGTATAATATATATATAAATATGTATAAGTAATTTATGTACCATTTCTAAAATCATGACACATTGTACTAAAAAAGCATATATAATATACATTTAAAATATACCGAGAAGGGTAAAACAATACTATAATTTGGCAGACCTCAATTTTAAAACTGACTTAAGTGAAATCATGTCTTTAAGACCTGGTGTTCTATTGGCTTCTAATACAATTTGTCAGAATAATTCTCTATATTCTACTAATGTTTCCCAATTCCCACCTCTAGGGTCCACTAACACACTTTCTAACACAAAAAATCTAAATGTTGCTGATTTACATACACCAGTGTGTTTATACAATGCATTGTTTTCTTTTTTAGTCCTAATGTCATACAAATGCTCGTAGATTCTTTGCTTTAGCATTCTTTCACTTTTCCCTATGTAAAATGAGTCGCATTTTGTACAGGTAGCTAAATATATAATACCCTTAGTGTTACGATTAACAAATGTTCCTAAAGTTAATTTTGTTTGTCTACTTGGTAAATATAGTGATTGTCCAACAGTGAGATGTGTACAATAACTACACCTTCCACATTTGAATAGCCCTACTTTCGTCCTAGTAACATTTTCAAACATTGTTTCATTTGTCCCTCTCTCTAAAATGTTCTTAATATTAGTACCCCTCCTGTAAATAAATTTTAATTCTTTATCAAAAATGCAATTTAAGTCAGATAGTCTAATAAAATTATTCCATTCTCTATTAATAATTCTTTTAACTAATCCTGTCTGGCCATCATAGGTTGTAGTAATGCCGGGTTCATATTTTACCTCACTATTTTCATTATTGGAATCTTGTCTAACACAGGTTTCACTCTTACCTAAAATAGGTGCAAACTTGCCTCTTCTTTCACTAGTAACCTCACTGCATATTTGGTCAAAAAGTTCACTCGGGTAGCCCCTATTTAAAAATAAACTTTTCAAAACTCCACACTCAGTATTATAAGTAGTGTCATCAGAGGTCATTCTACTAAGACGAACTAATTGACCTTTCATTACACTTCTCTTTGGATAGGATGGATGTGAACTAGTGAAGTGTAAATATGAGTTTGAAAAAGTCTCTTTTCTGTAAATTTTGCACCTAAAACCTTCCTTGGTCTTGGTAATGTTAACATCCAAGTAATTTAACATTTGGGTATCATATTTATGTGTAAATTTTAAAAAATCAGTCGTACCATTTAAAAATTCAATAAATAAGTTAAAATCATCTTTGTTACCATTCCATAAAAAACATAAATCGTCTAAAAACCTACCATAAAAAGTCCAAGATCTGCTAAAAACCGAAGTTAATAAATATGTATTTTCCCAATATGACATAATAATATTGGCATAAGTAGGAGCACAATGTGCCCCCATAGCAACCCCCTTACATTGTTTAAAATATTCTCCTTCAAAGAAAATAAAATTGTTTTTTAATACCACCTCCATTAAAACCAATACTGTTCTAAACTCATTATGGGTAATTCCAGAAAATCCTACTAGCATTTCTTCGAGCCATTCAAGGCCTATGTCATGGGGAATACTAGTAAATAAATCAATCACATCTAAAGTAGCAAAAACCAAATCTTCAGAAAATAATGTTTTGTCCAACATTCTAAGAAGGTCCCAGGAAACCTGAAGTATATAAGTATTATTCATAAGCACTTTCTTTACCTTAAAATCTATATATTTTGCAAGAAAGGCTGTTATAGAACCTTCTGCAGAAACTATTGGTCTCAAAGGTGGATCGTCAATGTCCTTGTGCACCTTAGGTATGCCAAAAATAGAAGGAACCTTCGGTTTTTCAACATATAAAAATGTATGTGTCTCTAAATCTATTAGTCCATCCATTAATAAATCATTCAATAACATGTGTATTTTTTGTGTGCCACATTTATTTCATTAACAGATACCCTTGTATATTTAGTAGAATCACTTAAAATCTCCTGCATTTTACCCTCATATATAATGTAGTCTATAAGCACCCCCCCACCTTTGTCGGGTTTCATAACCCTTAAGTTTTTGTTTTTACTCACTAATTTGAGTGTTTCTTGCTCAGCCAAGGATAAATTAGATTGCACGTTGTGTAACCTTAGTGACTTCCTTAATTCATTTTCTAAAACTAACTCAAAATTCTTTGATTGTGGGTGTAGGGGTGGGTTGAACGTACTCTTACGAACTAATTTGTCCTCTCCAACAGTTTTTTTGCAGCCATTAAAAAATATTTCTAAGTTTTTCTTTCTAATAAACAACTTAATATCTATTAAAAGTTTAAAAATGTTGGTTCTCTGTTTGGGTATGAATCCAAAGTCTTTTGAAAATAAATAAAAAAAAAGTTTTAGTCACAGTGGTGTTAGAATAATTAAAAATGTTAAAATCATTAAATGTCCATTTATGCCATCATTTTGTACACATTCATTTAATTCTTCCACCTCATTTGTTTCCTTCCTCAGGGCCCCCATTCTCTCATTTGGTAGTTTTTTGAACTGTAATCTATAGGTTCTTTGTACATCAACCTCTCAGACCTTCTAAGTGGTGGAAATTCTAAAGCTTCTCCATCATTGTCATCAAAAACAGGTATTTCATTTTCACTAACACTATAAGTTCCGACCCTCTTCCCCAACAATCTAGGCTTGGGGTAATGTATTTTGTTTTTATACTCATTCACATCTCTTTCTGTTTTTCCTAATTTCCTGTTTTGCACATCTAAGCATTTACTTTCTATATCCTTAAGCAACTTATAATATTTATTCTTGTGCTCCTCTACAGTAAAAAGCAAATCCTGAGTTATGTCCTTGTTAAGATGTTCAACTTGGTTAAACCTTTTTTCTTTTTCACATTCATTATTTAGTATAATAGCCCTCATTATCTCAAAGCCACAATTATCAAAAGCAGTAATCAGCTGCTGATGAAAGGCAGCTATATCCAATCCATTTTTATCACCAACCTCGTCGCCATTGCTTACACGCATTCCTTCATGCGAAGCAGAATGCACTGCTGCTTCCTGGTTCCCTGGTACAGAAAGCATCGACAAAAGTGTAACCATTGATTGGCTTACTGGCGTAAGCAGCCCTACCAACTGAGTCAGTTGGCCTATGAGCTTCCGAAGCTCTATGATCTCACTACCCTTGCTGTTACTGTCCATAGCCACAGAAGCCTGTGATTCCATTCAAAAAAGAAACGAATAACCAGAAGAAAGGCAGGTGCAAAATGTTCACTAATAACCAAAAAGAAAGCAACCAAATCCAGGAACTGTGACACGGACAGTTTAATCACAAGAATAACGCTGAAAATTCACAACACGTTTTCGTCCTTGACTTCATCAGATAATATCACTCTGGTGAACTCACCTTAAATATGTTAAACTAATTACAAATGGCCAATGACAAAACTGATCTAATCAAACAATTAAAAATACAATTAAAACACATATATATATATATATATATATATATATATATATATATATATATATATATATAAATTTGTAATATTTACTAACACCACTGTGAAAATCATACCCAATAAATAAATATAAATATAAATAACTACATAAATATGTATAATATATATATATAAATATGTATAAATAATTAGCGTAACCATTGATTGGCTTACTGGCGTAAGCAGCCCTACCAACTGAGTCAGTTGGCCTATGAGCTAATTATTTATACATATTTATATATATTATACATATTTATGTAGTTATTTATATTTATATTTATTTATTGGGTATGATTTTCACAGTTGTGTTAGTAAATATTACAAATTTATATATATATATGTGTTTTAATTATCTTTTTAATTGTTTGATTAGATCAGTTTTGTCATTGGCCATTTGTAATTAGTTTAACATATTTAAGGTGAGTTCACCAGAGTGATATTATCTGATGAAGTCAAGGACAAAAACGTGTTGTGAATTTTCAGCGTTATTCTTGTGATTAAACTGTCCGTGTCACAGTTCCTGGATTTGGGTGCTTTCTTTTCAGTTATTAGTGAACATTTTGCACCTGCCTTTCTTCTAGTTATTCGTTTCTTTTTTGAATGGAATCACAGGCTTCTGTGGCTATGGACAGTAACAGCAAGGGTAATGAGATCGTAGAGCTTCGGAAGCTCATAGGCCAACTGACTCAGTTAGTAGGGCTGCTTACGCCAGTAAGCCAATCAATGATTACGCTTTTGTTGATGCTTTCTGTACCAGGGAACCAGGAAGCAGCAGGGCATTCTGCTTCGCATGAAGGAACGCGTGTAAGCAATGGCGACGAGGTTGGTGATAAAAATGGATTGGATACAGCTGATAGAGGGAGTCTTGATGGATTCCCACACATTACTGTTGGTGGAGAGACTGGAAATCGAGTTTATGAAGTTCGCGAAATGTACTAAATGGGATTAATTTTTTGGACTGTGGGACTAATGCTAGAGATCATACAGGTACTGTTCAACAGCTGAGAGACATTCTCAATGTTAAATACAATTTTGGAAAGAAGAAATTTAAACAAAGTGTTAGTAGAACATATGTTCAAATGTTAGATGATTTGGATTTTTCTTTGTATAAATACAAAATGCTTGAAATGGATAATGCATATTTGAAGCATTGTTTAGAATTAAAAGTTGTACCTAAGGGGCTCAGAGTTTGCAAATACCCGAATAATGTAGTGGATGGTACTGCCTTTCATCAGCAGCTGATTACTGCTTTTGATAATTGTGGCTTTGAGATAATGAGGGCTATTATACTAAATAATGAATGTGAAAAAGAAAAAAGGTTTAACCAAGTTGAACATCTTAACAAGGACATAACTCAGGATTTGCTTTTTACTGTAGAGGAGCACAAGAATAAATATTATAAGTTGCTTAAGGATATAGAAAGTAAATGCTTAGATGTGCAAAACAGGAAATTAGGAAAAACAGAAAGAGATGTGAATGAGTATAAAAACAAAACACATTACCCCAAGCCTAGATTGTTGGGGAAGAGGGTTGGAACTTATAGTGTTAGTGAAAATGAAATACCTGTTTTTGATGACAATGATGGAGAAGCTTTAGAATTTCCACCACTTAGAAGGTCTGAGAGGTTGATGTACAAAGAACCTATAGATTACAGTTCAAAAAACTACCAAATGAGAGAATGAGGGCCCCGAGAAAGGAAACAAATGAGGTGGAAGAATTAAATGAATGTGTACAAAATGATGGGCATAAATGGACATTTAATGATTTTAACATTTTTAATTATTCTAACACCACTGTCACTAAAACTTTTTTTGATTTATTTTTAAAAGGCTTTGGATTCATACCCAAACAGAGAACCAACATTTTTAAACTTTTAATAGATATTAAGTTGTTTATTAGAAAGAAAAACTTAGAAATATTTTTTAATGGCTGCAAAAAAACTGTTGGAGAGGACAAATTAGTTCGTAAGAGTACGTTCAACCCACCCCTACACCCACAATCAAAGAATTTTGAGTTAGTTTTAGAAAATGAATTAAGGAAGTCACTAAGGTTACACAACGTGCAATCTAATTTATCCTTGGCTGAGCAAGAAACACTCAAATTAGTAAGTAAAAACAAAAACTTAAGGGTTATGAAACCCGACAAAGGTGGGGGGGGTGCTTATGGACTACATTATATATGAGGGTAAAATGCAGGATATTTTAAGTGATTCTACTAAATATACAAGGGTATCTATTAATGAAATAAATGTGGCACATAAAAAAATACACGTTATTGAATGATTTATTAATGGATGGACTAATAGATTTAGAGACACATAAATTTTTATATGTTGAAAAACCGAAGGTTCCTTCTATTTTTGGCATACCTAAGGTGCACAAGGACATTGACGATCCACCTTTGAGACCAATAGTTTCTGCAGAAGGTTCTATAACAGCCCCTCTTGCAAAATATATAGATTTTAAGTTAAAGAAAGTGCTTATGAATAATACTTATATACTTCAGGTTCCCATGGACCTTCTTAGAATGTTGGACAAAACATTATTTTCTGAAGATTTGGTTTTTGCTACTTTAGATGTGGTTGATTTATTTACTAGTATTCCCCACGACATAGGCCTTGAATGGCTCAAAGAAATGCTAGTAGGATTTTCACGAATTACCCATAATGAGTTTAGAACAGTGTTGGTTTTAATGGCGGTGGTATTAAAAAACAATTTTATTTTCTTTGAAGGAGAATATTTTAAACAATGTAAGGCGGTTGCTATGGGGGCACATTGTGCTCCTACTTATGCCAATATTATTATGTCATATTGGGAAAATACATATTTATTAACTTCGGTTTTTAGCAGATCTTGGACTTTTTATGGTAGGTTTTTAGACGATTTATGTTTTTTATGGAATGGTAACAAAGATGATTTTAACTTATTTATTGAATTTTTAAATGGTACGACTGATTTTTTAAAATTTACACATAAATATGATACCCAAATGTTAAATTACTTGGATGTTAACATTACCAAGACCAAGGAAGGTTTTAGGTCCAAAATTTACAGAAAAGAGACTTTTTCAAACTCATATTTACACTTCACTAGTTCATATCCACCCTATCCAAAGGGAAGTGTAATGAAAGGTCAACTAGTTCATCTTAGTAGAATGACCTCTGATGACACTGCTTATAATACTGAGTGTGGAGCTTTGAAAAGTTTATTTTTAAATAGGGGCTACCCAAGTGAACTTTTTGACCAAATATGCAGTGAGGTTACTAGTGAAAGAAGAGGCAAGTTTGCACCTATTTTAGGTAAGAGTGGAACCTGTGTTAGACAAGATTCCAATATTTAAAATAGTGAGGTAGAATATGAATCCGGCATTACTACAACCTATGATGGCCAGTCAGGATTAGTTAAAAGAATTATTAATAGAGAATGGAATAATTTTTCTAGACTATCTGACTTACACTGCATTTTTGATAAAGAATTAAAATTTATTTACAGGAGGGGTACTAATATTAAGAACATTTTAGAGAGAGGGACAAATGAAACAATGTTTGAAAATGTTACTAGGACGAAAGTAGGGTTATTCAAATGTGGAAGATGTAGTTATTGTACACACCTCACTGTTGGACAATCACTATATTTACCAAGTAGACAAAGGAAATTAACTTTAGGAACATTTGTTAATTGTAACACTAAGGGTATTATATATTTAGCTACCTGTACAAAATGCGACTCATTTTACATAGGGAAAAGTGAAAGAATGCTAAAGCAGAGAATCTACGAGCATTTGTATGACATTAGGACTAAAAAAGAAAACAATGCATTGTATAAACACACTGGTGTATGTAAATCAGCAACATTTAGATTTTTTGTGTTAGAAAGTGTGTTAGTGGACCCTAGAAGTGGGAATTGGGAAACATTAGTAGAATATAAAGAATTATTCTGGCAAATTGTATTAGAAGCCAATAGAACACCAGGTCTTAATGACATGATTTCACTTAAGCCAGTTTTAAAATTGAAGTCTGCCAAATTATAGTATTGTTTTACCCTTCTGGGTATATTTTAAATGTATATTATATATGTTTTTTTAGTACAATGTGTCATGATTTTAGAAATGGTACATAAATTATTTATACATATTTATATATATATATTGTACATATTTATGTAGTTATTTACATTTATATTTATTTATTGGGTATGATTTTCATAGTGGTGTTAGTAAATATTACAAATTTATATATATATATATATATATATATATATATATATATATATATATATATATGTGTTTTAATTGTCTTTTTAATTGTTTGATTAGATCAGTTTTGTCATTGGCCATTTGTAATTAGTTTAACATATTTAAGGTGAGTTCACCAGAATGATATTATCTGATGAAGTCAAGGACGAAAACGTGTTGTGAATTTTCAGCGTTATTCTTGTGATTAAACTGATCGTGTCACAGTTCCTGGATTTGGGTGCTTTCTTTTTGGTTATTAGTGAACATTCGGCACCTGCCTTTCTTCTGGTTATTTTTTTTTAATCTGTTATGTTTATTTGTTAATCTTCTGTATTGCGGAGCTTTTCTCCCCGGGTCTCCACTGAAAATGGGTTCTGTTAAGCCCCATGGACTTTCCCGGTAAACAAAATGCAAATAAATAAAATAAATAAATAAGTTATCCACTTAATTATTTGTTTAAAGCTGGTAACTGTGTAGACCGATGTACAGCGACTCCTATTTGTTGGGCCACACAATAAAATCAGGAATTGTATCAATGAATCAGGAGGCAGATATCGGAAGACAAACGATTGCAGTTCAGAGTGAAAAGCAAATGTAATTTGTTCCAGAAAAACTCATTAAAAACCACAAGAAAAAAAAAACGAGAAAAAAAAAAGGAAAGTCACAGACTCTGTAGAATATGCCAAATTCCCATCTAATCATAATGGGTAGGGTGGAAGCAGTTTATTGTAGGTCTAGCAGGTTCCAAAAATAAGAGAACACTACAGACTGCAGGATCTGTACTTGAATAATATGCATGCTTAGTCAGCTTCATGGCAAAGAGGGATAAAGCCATGACTATGAGTGAATAAAATGCTTCCTTATTAAATAAATGTCAGTTCACTAATGTTTATCCCAAATATGATCTTTATTTAAGGCCTAGTTAAAATCCACTTCAAGATATATTCACTTTTGACTGTATAATATGATACTGTATTAGCAAATTCTCTGATGTGCTACAGTATTATACATTTTTATCAGTTTGCTTTTGCTAGTATACTCTGGAGAACTATAGGACACAGAATACTTACTCAACTGTCCTGCTATATGACCACACTTTTGTTTAACATATCTGTGCCTGTCTTCCAGGTAAATGTTCAGTATTTGTAAAACCTGTGAATCCACATTACTAATAAGAGTATCCATGCTGTTTTTCAAACTGGGCTTTTAACGTGGTTCAGACCTTATCTGCAAACAGGTGGTCCTTATCTTCAGACCTATCTGGTTAAAAAATAAATTATCAACTTGTGAAAAAAAGTACTTGTTTTACAGAGCAAAGCAGAATGTTCACTCAGTTCTGATAATTAAATGTGTTTTCTTGTCTTAACAGTCTGAATATATTTTACATCAATTCAGGCACTCATTTCCTAGTTATTAAAGAGATTTCTAGCCGTCACATTTTTTTTATTATCATATCTAAATCAATTGTAGCTGTAAAAGCTGGGCTGAGCATTTAAATGCAGGGGTAAAATAACCCACACCACAAGGCATACAGAAATATTGGACTCTGTCATTTTGCCTGCTAGCCAAGTCCCTTATGCCATTTTCTCTGGAACTGATTGGAAATGGATCTCGTGTACATCACAGATGAAATGGTGAGTGCAGATGATAACAGTATACCTTGTTATTTGGCTGCATTTATAAAAAAGTACAGTGACTGATGGAGTTATGCTGCCAGCTCTCATGTATTTATATGACTTGCATACGTACTACCCTGCACTGAAGATAGCCATCACTGAATTATACCTCTGAGATGACTGTTGCAAAGGAGACAGATGATCATTCCAAAGCTAAAATCAGCAGACGGAAGGAATTTGTATTCTGTTTTGTAGCAGCCATTTCCCAGTAGCACAGCCTATCAGTTCTGTACTGCAAAAGTACATGCATTAAGCAAAGTGCAGGAATTACTTTATCTGTAATATATTTTAGGTTTAGCCAAACCACCCTTACAAGATTCATATCCTTTCCTCTTTTTAAGCTACATAAACCAAGACTGATAAAAGATGCATTTCTTGCTTTTTTAACCAGATATTACAAAGTGGAGATTATCAGCCATGTTTATCCAAAAAAGTTAAAAGTACTAGGGTTTGATTCTCAGTTGTGATGTGTAATACGCAATGGGAAGCAAATGACAAACGCATTTGTTAACCAGAAGCCTATCGTGAGGTTAAAGCTGGCATATTCAAGGACATATCCTTTCACATAGGCATCGACTACTCTCCTCAGCTATACCTGGTGGCTAATGTAGACGAGACTGATTTTCTTCTCCATTAATTACAGCCAACATATTATTAAAGTGAAATAGAACAATCCAATAAATCCACTCGACCACCAAGGCAGATTTAATAAAACTTTAATGTACGGTAAGCGCTTTCATGCCCCACTGAGCACTTCTTCAAACCATATAAGCATATTAAAATAACATCCTTATATACATTGCTTTATTTCAAAAACACCTATCACATAAACACATCAATAAAAATCACTTAAACAGTCTCTGGCCTCTTAAAAAAGGCTTTAAAGGAACTGGACCATTTAGTCCTGGTGGTGCATCATTGTGTAACCTGATGATCCAAGTAGTCTCCCTTTGTTCAAGGATATTATTAGAGTCTCCTAATCTCATATTAGTTGTTATCTGTTCTAACAGTTTGAATTTGAACATATGGGTAGGGTCACTATTCATTACATGAGTAGCCAAGGCATTTCCAGGATCGGACTTCTTGATGGCTAGTAGATGTTCACGTATCCTATATCTCAGCTGTCTCTTGGTCTTACCTACATAGAAACTATAGCATGATTGGCAGGTTGCCAAATAGACCACATAGGTACTATTGCATTTGGTTTTGGAATGACTAGAATATTCAAAATGTGTGACAGGATGTGTAAAAGAAGGGTGTATATCTATGTGTGCACAAAAATTGCAACTTCCACATGCTGATGTATAACCAAATCATTCATTAATATGAGTATCTAATTTATTATAACATAGCATGCGTTTAAGATTATGTTTATTCTTAAAAATAAATGTAGGTCATGATCCTACAACCTGACCAATCTTTTCTTCTGTCATAAGAATTGGCCAGTTCCTTTTAATAATATCACAGAATATGGTCATTAGTATAGTGCATAGAAAAATTAACCACATGCTGTTTGTTGTGTTGTTCATCACTAGTATAAGGTATATTGATATTATACTGCAAAAATGGTTGTGCACTAGTATTCCTAAGCTGAATAACTTATTTGGCCATCTGATTGACTTTATATTTATATTCTCTGTCTCTGAATTAATTAGTTAGTTGAGCTAAATCTTAATCAAATACATGCTGAACACTATCTAGCCTTGAAACCCGCATACCCTGTCCTTTTAATACATTCTTGAATATTGTATTAGGATGCATGCTGTCCCTATGTAGGGTGGCATTAACTCTACATTATTTTCTATATATCTTAGTTGCTATATGGCCATCAGGAGTTTTGTATAATCTAACATCCAGGAAATCCATGGAAGTATATGAAAAACAGTATGTGAATCTTCAAAAGTTTGTGGTTGTATGTAGATAGTCTACAAATTGTGGTATTAATTCACTGGGATCTTTCCATAGGATAAGTAAATCATCCACAAATCTCTTAAAGAAGATTATGTCTCCTATAAATATGTTCACATAATACAAATCTCCTTTCCCAACTGCTCATAACTAAATTGGCATAGCTGTTCGCGCAGGGGGTCCCCATGGCTACCCCCTGCTGTTGCCAATAATATTGTCCGTCAAAGCAAAACATATTATGCTCTAATATAATGCTTAAACTGCAAATTAACATATTTTTTCTTGACTAAAACGACCATCAGTTTTTATGATTTCATTCAACATTTGTATACCTTGTCCATTTGGTATACTGGTAAAAAGTGTCCTTTAAAATAACATCAGATTTTTCTACTAAAACCCTTAGTTCTTTATCAACAAAAATGGACATAGATTCCATGGCCCATCCACCTCCAGAGACAATAAGCTTCATTGGCGGTCTGTCCATAGACTTATGTATCTTCAGAAGCCCAGTTAAAATGGGTACTGTAGGATGCATGACTCTAAAATAGTTGAATAAATCTAAAGTAATCATATTACTAGTTAAATAACTATTCAAAATCTTATAGATCTTATTAATAACACTGTGAACATTAGATAACTCTATCAAAGCATGTGTCACTATCACTAAGTAAATCATTCATTAATTCCAGATAAAACATCTTATCTAGAATAACTAATAGACCACCCTTATCGGCTGGTCTAAAGACAACCAAATCATCAGCTTGTAAAGTCCATAAGGCCTCCCATTCACTCTTGCTCAAGTTTCTAAATTTCTTTTTATTTTTATTTTCAGCATGTTTTTTGTCCAAAAAATATACTCTAACATCCTGCTATGTTTCTTAGCCCTGGATGTGCAATCACTTTTTACCAATATACAAAATGGACAAGGTATAAAAATGTTGAATGAAATCATAAAAACTGATGGTTGTTTTAATCAAGAAAAAAATATGTTAATTTGTAGTTTAAGCATTATATTAGAGCATAATCTGTTTTGCTTTGATGGACAATATTATTGGCAACAGCAGGGGGTAGCCATGGGGACCCCCTGCGCGAACAGCTGTGCCAATTTAGTTATGAGCAGTTGGGAAAGGAGATTTGTATTATGTGAACATATTTATAGGAGACATAATCTTCTTTAAGAGATTTGTGGATGATTTACTTATCCTATGGAAAGGCCCCAGTGAATTAATACCACAATTTGTAGACTATCTACATACAACCACAAACATTTGAAGATTCACATACTGTTTTTCATATACTTCCATGGATTTCCTGGATGTTAGATTATACAAAACTCCTGATGGCCATATAGCAACTAAGATATATAGAAAATAATGTAGAGTTAATACCACCCTACATAGGGACAGCATGCATCCTAATACAATATTCAAGAATGTATTAAAAGAACAGGGTACACAGGTTTCAAGGCTAGATAGTGTTCAGCGTGTATTTGAGAAAGATTTAACTCAACTAACTAATGAATTCAGAGACAGAGGATATAAATATAAAGAAGTCAATCAGATGGCCAAAGAAGTTATTCAGCTTAGGAATACTAGTGCACAACCATTTTTGCAATATAATATCAATATACCTTATAAAACTGTGGTGGTGGTGTTGCGGTAGCGTTGTCGCCTCACAGTTAGACGTTGCCCATTCGATTCTCAGTTAGAGCGTCTTCTGTGTAGCGACATGTGTGAATGGGCATTCCTTCGTTGAAGGTTGTGCGTTAGGCCCGGCAAGCCAGTACGTAAAAATCTACTGACAATCATTAGCAGACCTGAATTCCGCTGTGGCGACCCCTAACCGGGAAAAGCCGAAAGACACAAAAAATATCAATATACCTTATACTAGTGATAAACAACACAACATACAGCATGTGGTTAATTTTTCTATGCACTATACTAATGACCACAGAATATTTTGTGATATTATTAAAAGGAACTGTCCAATTCTTATGACAGAAGAAAAGATTGGTCCAGGTTGTAGGATCAAGACCTAAATTTATTTTTAAGAATAAACATAATCTTAAACGCATGCTATGTTATAATAAATTAGATACTCATATTAATGAATGAGTTGGTTATACATCAACATGTGGAAGTTGCAATTGTTGTGCACACATAGATATACACCCTTCTTTTACACATCCTGTCACACATTTTGAATACTCTAGTCATTCCAAAACCAACTGCAATAGTACCTATGTGGTCTATTTGGCAACCTGCCAATCATGGTGTAGTTTCTATGTAGGTAAGACTAAGAGACAACTGAGAGATATGATACATGAACATCTACTAGCCATCAAGAAGTCTGATCCTAGAAATGCCTTGGCTACTCATATAATGAATAGTGACCCTACCCATATGTTCAAATTCAAAGTGTTAGAACAGATAACAACTAATATGAGATTAGGAGACTCTAATAATATCCTTGAACAAAGGGAGACTAATTGGATCATCAGGTTACACAGTGATGCACCACCAGGACAAAATGGTCCAGTTTCTTTAAAACCTTTTTTAAGAGGGTGGAGACTGTTTAAGTGATTTTTATTGATGCTTTTATGTGATAGGTGCTTTTGAAATAGAGCAATGTATATAAGGATGTTATTTTAATATGCTTATGTGGTCTGAAGAAGTGTTCAGTGGGGCATGAAAGCACTTACCATATATTAAAGTTTTATTACATCTGCCTTGGTGGTCGAGTGGATTTATTGGATTGTTCTATTTTACTTGTTGACTTCCACTGGTACCTTTATTTCCACAGTGGCACTATTAGTTTTGTCATATTATTAAAGAGGTTTGCCTCATATTATTCAGTAATGATGTCCATGCAAGTTCCCATTCTTTGCTTCCAAACCCTTCATTTTATTAGCACTGTAGACCAGAGTGTGTTGTGACTTTAAGAATCACTTCAAAGTAAGGGTACGTGCATATAAATAGAGAGCACGTGCAGGTAACAATCTCATTTTGACTGAACAGCCAGAGTATTAACATGTATGAATTCAGTAGTCAGTCTGTTTATAAGTTTATTTAAGTCTGGGTTACTAAGCCTCAATCCTGATGTGTTTGTATTTAATAAAGCTGTTTGAACCAAACCCACAACCATTCTTCTGTTTTATTCTGACTGGACGAGCAACATGGTGTCAGAAGTGGCATGTCCTAATGACATGGTGTCAGAACTGGGATGTCTAAGCAACAAGAAGCCAGAAAGAAGCCAGAAGTCGAGCCATGAGGTGCACAGTTAGACATGGAGGTACATAGAGGAATAATTCATCCTAACCTGTTCAAATGATTGAAAAAAGGTCAGAAACTAATTTCAGGTTATTAAAACTCGCATAAATGATTTATTTCAGAAAGAAAATTATATGAAGCTTTTGCAAAGCACAAACGCATTATTAATCAAACACAAAGGACAAAACATATTATTGATTAAACAAAATGTTCAAAACTATGATATCTGATAAAATTATTCAAAATACTTATGAGAGCATTCAGAATTACTTCTGATTTGCATAATGAGCATGTTAAAAGTAAAATGAGTACAAGGAAAGTATAACAGGCATGATAAAAGTCAAATGAACATAACAAGCACAATAAAAAGGCAAAATGAAGATGGAAAAGCAAAATGACTGCATTTATTTAGTAAATAGCCATGTTCTTATATCAGCTACTATTTCACATTGACTAAAGCTATTCAAATTATATATAACTAGAGTTGTTCGAAGTATCTCATAGTGTGCAAAGTATTTGCAGTGTATGCTTTATTACAGTACAATTATTTCAAAGAATTTACTGTGTGCAAAGTACAGTTATTTTGCAAAGTGCAGTCATTTCAAAGTGTTTCTTACACTGTACAAAGTTCTTTCTTGTGTTGTGTACAGTTCATTTGCAAAGTGCAGTCATTTTGAAGTGTTTCTTACACTAAGAGTGGTTTCACAAAGTACAGTGATTTCAAAGTATCTTGTGCTACAGAGACTTATTTCACAAAATGCAGTTATTCCGAAGAGTCTATTGTGCTGTTGAGCATAATTACAAGTTTCTAGCATAGATTTCTGACATATACGTGTATATGTTTGTACATAACTCCAAGGGTCTTTATTACTGTGTATTGGCATGGCAAAAGCATTTCGCAGACCAAGTCCACTTGAGTTTGATCATAATATTGCAGAGAATTGGAGATATTTGAGCAGGAATGTGATACTTTCATACAAGCGACTTTTTTCTGATAAAGATGCAGGTACAAGGACATTTAATCTGCTTAATCTAGCGGGGTGAAAAGCCATTGAAGGAGAGCATTCATTTGTGTACGCACCAGCAGTATACGCAGTAGAAGAGGAAACCATCATTTTGTTGTGCAAGCTGAATCAAGGGAGGACCCTGAGTGCTTGAAACGTAAATTCAGAGAAATGTATAACCCCCTGGCAAAATGTTACATTAGAGAGGCACTTATTTTATACAAAAGACCAAAAGCCAGGAGAAACTTTTGCTGCTTACTTGAGAAACAAAGCTAAAACATACAGATTTGGTGATATGAAAGATGAGTTTATAAAGGACAGGCTTGTGTGTGTGCTGTTAATAATGCTTCAGTGAGAAGGACTTGGATTCGAGTAAGTAATTTAATGTTGAGCAAAGCAAGAGATTTGTCAAGTACACAAGCTTACAGAAGGGCATACAAACATGCTTGCAAGTGATAACAGCATGGTTTCAGCAGCCTCTACAGCAAACTTAGGCAGCATGCAGCACCTGGGTAACAGAAACAGGCCTAAGCACATGGGAGCTGCAGCCCCTGCAGGATTCCCAGGGACAGCACAACCTTTCCAGCAAATTCTAAGAGTAGCTCAGTAAAATGGACATGCTCAGTGCAGCAGAAGGGTGAGTCAGCAAAATCCAAGTCAAGTCTCATTGTTAACTGTCTTAATTTTGGTGCCAATCACGAGTCCAAAAGAGAAAAGTGCTTAGCATTTGGTCAGCAATGCCACAAGTGTAAGATGTGGAACCACTTTCAAAAGCTTTGTAAATCAAGCAATCCTCATTCATTTTTTAAGAAAGGTCACCCAAAAAAGGAAGCTGATCATATAGAAATCTGCAACTCTACTTTCTATATAGATGGAGTGTCAGTCATTGGTGAAAAGGTATTTGTCGGCAAAGACCAAAGTGTTTTGTACTGTCCTGATTAATGGTAAACCCACAGAGCTCAAAGTAGACACTGGTTCAAAGTGCAATGTTATGCCAGCAGAAACATTTGCTAGAGTAAGAGCTGGTGAATAACTTAATTTGGCCAACTGTGCGAACCTTGTTGCTTATGGAGGTGAAGAGATTCAAACTGAAGGCTCAGTAGTACTTTCATGCTATTCAGCTGGGACCAGTTACAGCTTGCAGTTTTATGTAGTCAAAAGACCTGTAGAGTCATTATTAGGTCTCAGAGATAGTTTAAAAATGAAACTGCTTTCCTTTACCAAAGAAGTCCGTCATGTAAGCACATGTCCTAGTTCCAGTTTCACCAATGCTATTTTCTCAGACTATGCTGGTATTTTCGAAGGCAAGCTAGGTAAACTTCCAGTTGTGTACTCCATGAAATTAGACCCAGACATCAGTCCAGTGGTCAGACAAGTGAGAAGAATTCCAATAGCTCTGCCAGACAGAGTCAAGGTCCAGTAAGATAAAATGGTGCAGTAAGTTGTGGTTTTCCAGTTACAGAACCAACTGAATGAGTATCTTCTATGGTAGTTGCTCTTAAGAAAAGCTCAGATGAAATCAGAATATGTATTGACCCAAAAGACTTAAACAAAGCATTAAAGACACCCCACCATCCTATGCGTACAGTCAAGGAAGTTACTACCCTCATGTCAAATGCCACTGTTTTTTTCTGTCTTAGATGCAAAGAGTTCGTTTTTGCAAGTAATGCTTGATTACAAATCTTAACTCCTGACTACAGTCAGTATGCCATTTGGCATATACAGATTTCTTAGAATGTCTTTTGGAATAAATTTTGCCAGTGAAGTCTTTCAGCATGCAATAAAGCATTTTTTTTAAGGCTATCCATGTGCTGTAATAGTTGATGATTTACTGGCTGGAAGCAATGGTGAAGCAGAGCATGACAGAAACCTCAGGGAAGTTCTGGAAAGAGCATGTGAAGTTAATCTAAAGCTCAAACCTCTGAAATGTAAACTCAAGCTACCAGAAGTTACTTATGTTGGTAATTTATTTACCATTTCAGGCTTACGATCAGATCCTTCTAAACAAGCAGCCATTCTTGAGATGCCAGCTCCAGACAATGTCCAAGCCTTACAGCATTTTCTTGATATGGTTAACTATTTGGGCAAGTTTATAGCAGACTTCAGTTAATTATCAGCAGCCTTAAGAGAGCTGACGTGCAAAAATGTTACCTGGTCCTGGTTGGAACAACACCAGAGAGCATTTGATGACCTGAAAATGAAAATTGCCAGTCCACCAATGTTAAGATACTGTGATGTCCACAAACCAGTAATTCTTCCCAGTGATGCTTCAAAGTTTGGTCTTGGTGCAGTTATTCTTCAAGAGGGCAGGCCAGTAGCCTATGCATCTAGAGCTCTAACCCAAACTGAGGTGCAGTATGCTCAAACTGAGAAGGAACTTTTGGCAATTGTGTTCGCATGTTCAGTGTTCCATGATTATATTTATGACCGAGCTATCCAGATTGAGACTGATCATCAACCTCAAGCCACTATTTTAAAGATGCCTATGCATTCAGCTTCAGCAAGACTACAAAGACTACAAAGACTGATGCCCGGATTACAAAAGTACAACTTCAAAATGGTCTATACAAAAGGCAAACTTCTTTATCTGGCTGATACCTTATCCAAATTGCCCAGAAATACCACAGAAAAGCTTGATAAAGAGAATTTTGACTTCGATGTCATGGAAGTGCATAATTTTTCTACCACAAGACTTGATGAGCTAAGAGATCATGCAAAGACTGTTCCACTTTTCAAAAGCTCAACCACTTCATCAATATTGGATGGCTATCAAAGCAGTCTTGTGTACCAACAGAAGTGCAACCTTATTTTTCTTACAGAGATGAAATGCTGATGGAAGATGGTATCATTTTCAAAGGTCCTAAAGTTGTCATTCCTACTTCCTTACAACATGAGTATATCCAGATTTTACATTGTTGCCACCAGGTTTTGAAGCTACCAAAAGAAGGGCAAGAAGACTAGTATTTTGGCCTTCTCTGTCAAAAGATGTCGATAAAATACTTTCACCCTGTTCATTATGCAATAGTACTAAACTGCATTTGCAAAAAGAGCCACTTCAGCTAAACCAAATTCCTGAACTACCTTGGTCAACAGCAGCCATTGACATATTCAAGTGGAATAGTCAACATTAATTAGTGTTGGTAGATTCTTATTCAAATTGGTTTGAGACTGCTACCCAACCTAATGTAAAGTCCTGTCATTACTAAGTTGAAACATAATTTCTGAGTCCATGATAGTCCATACAAAGTTATTTCTGACAATGGTGCCCAGTTTACCACTCAGCTATTTCAGAAATTTGCAAAAGGGTGGGACTTTAGTCATGTTACCAGTAGTCCTGAGTACCCACAATCAAATGGCCTAGCTGAACATGCAGTACAAAGTGCAAAGCAATTACTAGAGAGGTCAAAGAGTGACATTACCAATGTTTTCTTGAATTTGCTTAATCTCAGAAATATACCCCATGACAGTTTGTTAGTGCCTAATGCTAAAAACACTAGAGCAATCAAAGCCCAACTATTCAAAAAGCATTAATTCCAGAAGTCCTAGTATGATAAAATGAGCAGATTTCTTCGTCCATTGAAAGAAGAAAAAATAGTGAGGATGCAAACAGTGAAAGGTTTTGAGCAAATTGGTCAAGTGAGAGGTGTATGTGCTGAGCCAAGATCTTACTTAGTACAATCTGAGGGTATAAAATACAGAAGAAATTGCAGGCATCTTCTTCCGGTGTCTGAATTAATATCGTAGTTTCATACCTGCAATACAGACTCTAGATCTCAGAGCAATCCAGACAATATTCCTGTTGAAGGATATGTCTCAGTACCTATTCCCATTCCTGATGATGTTCCAGGTGTCCCTGAAGTTGAACATTCATTAAAGGCAGTCCCTGTTGCTAAACCCACTCCTAATTTTTATGTCACACGATCAGGTCATATTTCCAGACCTAGTGTAAAATACACACCAACCTGGACATGATTGTTTCACTTGTAATTAGTTTTGTATAATTTGCATGTCTAAGGATTATTTCTGTACAATTGAATGTTAATGATTATTGTCGTTATTATTGTGCATGACTTAATTCTCAAGGAGGAAGGATGTAGATCAGTGTGTGCTGTGACTTTAAAAGTGAGGACACATGTATAAATAGAGAGCACGTGCAGGCAGCAGTGACATTGTGAGTCAACAGCCAGTGTTAACAGGTATGTTTATAAGTTTATTTAAGTTACTAAGCCTCAATCCTAACGAGCAAGCAAGTTGTAAATGTATTACTTGCTATTCTTGTATATTTTATCCTTTCATCCTTCTTAGTGCTTGAGTGTGTTTCAAAGGTAGTACAGTGATTATTCCTGCTCCCCATGTAGGTGACCAGAGTTCAATTTCCTGATGATGGGTAAAGTATTTTTCAGTTTTAGCTCATTTTTTTTCATAACTTTATACTTACAATTAATGAAGGAGTATTGGTAGGTGTGTCTGTTTTGCATACAATAGCTGCCATTGGCCTTTTTTAAAGGGTGTTTGAGTGAAAAAATGTTATTTATAGGTCTGCATGAGCTTGACTGACAGTTCTGATGATGTCACTTTATTAAGATGAAAGCGCTCAACCATTCAGTGTTATGTTGACTAGTTTGTTTTTTGCCAAGTTTTACAACAGTTTTCTAAATAAACATGGAATTTTGGAGCCCTTGTGTTGGAACTGACTGCTGGATTCTGTTTTTTTTTTCTTGGATTTATTGTGTATTCAGTGCTCAGGCTTTTTTTCTGAATACAAGCAGGAGAACAGTCCTTCAGCCAGGTAGGTAGGTTCATAGGTAGGTACTAGGCTATCGGCCCTAGGGCCCATACAAGCCTAGCCAAAAAATGTACCCTGGCTTTCGCCACCCAAGAAAATTATTTTCCTGTGCCCCTGTTGAGCAGAGCCACAGAAGTGATCCCT
The DNA here is from genome assembly GCF_019279795.1 of Protopterus annectens. Taxonomy (NCBI): domain Eukaryota; kingdom Metazoa; phylum Chordata; order Ceratodontiformes; family Protopteridae; genus Protopterus; species Protopterus annectens. The sequence goes on along the minus strand of NC_056744.1, from coordinate 1,202,281,035 downwards.
GGGGTGAATTTCCCATTTCCCATCCAGTCATCAAGGTTTTTCTTGAAGAGTGCTAATGAGGAGCTCTGTTTGACATAAATAGGTAGTCTGTTCCAGAGTATGGGAAGCCTCTGGGACAGGAATCTATTCCTCCAGCATGTTCTGTTTATTGTGGTGACAAGGTTTATGTCCCTAGAGAGTGTAGCTCGGAGGGATTGGGATTTCTTTAAGTGGAGCATGTCCAACAGCTCTGGGTTTGACATAGCTTTGTATGTTAGGCAGAGATCGCCCCTGAGTAGGCGATATGTGATGGAGTAAAGTTGTAGTTTTTTGAGATGGTCTGCATAAGGCATCTGTTTGAGGCCAGTAATCCTCTTTCTGAGGTATTTCTGTGGTCTTTCCAGTTGTTGTAGATGTCTTGTGAGGTACATACCAAAAGGGGCATTGTACTCTATAATGGGTCTAATGAGTGATGAGTAGAGGGGAACAATGACCTCCTTTTTCTGGATGAGAATCCTTTTGTGATGAGATGAGCCACGTAGAAGGATTTCCTAACCACTGTGGTGATGTGATTATCAAAGGAGAGACTACTATCCACCTGTGTCCCAAGGTCTCTTATCACATTTTCGGCAGTAAGTGGACTACCAGCTATGTGGTAGTTCATGGGTACAAAGTTTTTACCAAAGGGGATGACAATACACTTTTTGGCATTGAGCTTCAGGCCATGGCTTTGACACCAGGTATCTGTCTCAGTGAGGGCCTTTTGTAGTTTTTCCACATCGTTAGGAGTTTCGATTATGGCTCCTAGTTTGCAATCATCTGCAAACTTTGTTAGCCAAAGACCTTCTGTGTTGGCCTGCACTTCAGAGAAGTAGATACCAAACAGGGAGGACCCAGGACTGAACCCTGTGGGACTCCACTTGTCACTGGTTTGATGCCAGATTTGGAATCCGCTACTTTCACAGTGTGGGTTCTGTCCATGAGCCAGTTGGGAACCCATCTTGTGACATAGGGATTTATACCTAGTTTAATGAGCTTATCTATAATTCCAGAGTGGGGGATGGTGTTGAAAGCCTTGGCAAGATCTAGATAAGCTGTGTGAACCATTTCACCCTCATCTATGGCTTTGCCGACTGCTTCAAAGAAGTCAATCAGGTTTAGGAGACATGATCTGCCTTTTACAAATCCAAACTGGGTAGGGTCCAGAGTTTGGAGATTACCAATATCTTTGTTTATGAGTTCCACGATGGTACGTTCCATGGCTTTGCAGACCAGGCTCGTCAGGCTAATGGGGCGGTAGTTCCCGGGGTTCATAGTGGCTCCCCCTTTGTGGAGTGGGATAGCCATCGCAGTGTGCCATTCAGTGGGTACAAAGCCTGAGGTGAGGCTATGATTGAACATGGTACATAGGTAGGGTGCCAGTTCATTCTGTAGTTTGTGTAGAACACAGCCTGGGATATTGTCAGGTCCCATGGATGCTGTGTTTTTGGCTTTGGAGAGCGTGTTTTTTACCTGTGCAGCTGTGATTATAGGAACTTTGCATTCTTCCGGTATAGAGATGGGCCCTCTAGGGGGTGAGAAGGGGGTAAAGTTAGCACTGAACCTATCTGCTAGGATGTTGGCAATATCAGTTGGTTCTGTATATTTAGTGCCATTGTACTGTAACTCAGAGCAGATCTGAGTGTTCTCATTTATATTCTTGACATAGCTATAGAATGCTTTGTGGTTGTCTTTAGAGTCAGTGGCAATTTTGTTTTCGTAACTAGCTTTGGAGGATTTTATGAGGGATCTCAGTTTCTTACTCCAGTCATGGGATTTTACTCTTTTTTGCAACAGTTTCTTTCTTCTGTTGTAGAGTTTGTTTATGGCAGAGGACCACCAGATTGGCTTCCTTTTTTTGGAGGATAACATCTTGGTTCTATTAGGGATAGCATGATCCATGCACTTGTGTAAGTGCTTATAAAGTGCATTTGTGTAGGATTCGGCAGTCATACCTCTATTGTCCGTCAGCATGGGTGTCATGAAGTTTGCCACTTCTGTCTTAAGAAGTGTGAAGTTGGCTTTGGAGAAGTTTTTTACGATGGTTTTCCTAATTGGGGCTGGGGGTGGGATGTGGATGTCTAGGCAGATTAGCTTGTGGTCGGATCTGACCAACGAGGAATTGACCTCTGGTGTGGAATACCAGTTTCCCATGTTGGTAATGACCAGGTCTAGGATATTGCTGCCCCTGGTGGGGGTGTGAATAAGTTGATCCAAGGCGTTGGAATTTATGAATTCTAGAAAACGTTGAGCAAAAGAGTTGGTACATGAGTAGTTTTCCCAGTTAATGGTGGGGTAGTTGAAGTCGCCCATTATTAGGGTGTTAGGCTGTACCCTAATACTTTCCAGTGTATCAAGAAATGAGGAGTGTGAATCCTGGGGCATGGTGGGGGGTCTGTAGCAAGCTACAATTTGGATTGCGGCCTTGCCCAGAATTAGTTGCACTTGGATAATCTCGGATGCATTATGCTGTGCAACTAGCCTGGAGGTGTGGATATCCTTAATGAATATGGACACGCCTCCGCCTTTAGTGCTTCTTTCTGGGTTAGGTGGCCGAAAGGTGTGGTATGAATTGTCTTTAACAATCTTTGTGGCTCTTCCGAGACACCGTGCAGAGAGCAGATTATGTATAGATGGAAACATGGATCTTGTTAGTCTTTCTGCCACTTTCATCACCCTTTGGAAGGCCTTACGATCCATGTCCTTGCAGTTTCCATACCATATTGTGATACTGCTTGACAAGATGCCCTCAATGGTGCCTCTGTAGAATGTTTTGAGCATCGAAGTTGGGAGGTTTGCTCCCCTCAACCTGCATAGGGAGAGGAGTCTTTGTTGTGCTTTCTTGACAATGTGATTAGTATTGATGGACCATGTCAAGTCTTCTGTGATGTACACACCTAGGAATTTGGTACTCTTCACCCTTTCCACTGTTGCTCCCTTGTTTGTGAGAGGCAGCTGTGCTACTCATTTTTTCCTGAAGCCTACAATTACCTCTTTGCTTTTGTTTATGTCCAGAGCCAGGTTATTGTTGTCACACCAGTCAGTCAGATGTTTCTTCTCCTCCCTGTATGCTGTTTTATCAACATTGCAGATTAAGCCTATGACTGTAGTATCATCTGCAAATCTGATGATACGATTTGAGTTGAACATGGCTGTGCAGTCATGGTTCAGCATGGTGAACAGCAGAGGACTAAGAACACATCCCTAAGGGACTCCTGTGCTAGGTGTAAGGCTTTTTGAGGTGTTATTGCCAACTCTTACTTTTTGCAGTCTGTCAATAAAGAAGTCCAAAATCCAGTTACACAAAGGAGTACTGTCCCCAGGTGAATCAGTTTCTGTATCAGATGTTGTGGTGTGACTGTTAGAGGCAGAGCTGAAGTGAATGAATAGCAGCCAGACGTAACAGTTCTTGTTTTCCAGATGAGCTAAGGATGTGTGGCATGCCATTGAGACAGCATCTGCAGTGGAGCAGTTAGACAGATAAGAAAATTGGATTACGTCCAGTTCTGCAGGAAGATTTGTAGTTAAATAGTTTTTGACCATCTTTCAAAACACTTCATTATTGTAGAGGTGAGAGCTACTGGATGATAGTCATTCAGGTTTACTGGCTGAGACTTTTTTGGTAGTGGAATGATTGTTCTGGTCTTGAAACACTTGGCCACTATGGCCTGACATACAGATGTGTTAAATATGTCAGTAAGAACCATGGTCAGTTGGACAGCACAGTCTCTGAGCACTCATCCCAGAATGTTGTCTGATCCTGCTGCTTTCCTTTGGTTTACCTGGCTTAGACTTCTCTGAACATCGACTGGGGTGAGACAGAGTGCTACCTCATTTTGCCTGGTGGTGAGTTTTGTACCCATTGTGTCATTCTCTTTGGCAAACATGCTGAACTAGGTGTTGAGCTCATTTAGACATTTGATGTTATCATCACATTTGGTGGATACAGGTCTGTATTCTGTCAAAGATTGTACCCCCTGCCACAGACTTCTGGAGTCTCTTAGGTCTGAGAACTGATGCTGGATTTTTTGGCCATATTGGCTTTTTGGATTTTAGGCATGCTTGGCCTTCTTTATTCATCTATTTAGATTCAATCTGGTCTCCCTGAGAGCATTCTTATCTCCCTTCTTACAGGCAACATTATGTGCTCTTAAAAGCTTATACTCTTCACTTGTTAACCAAGGTTTTTGGTTGGCCCTAATGGTGATGGTTTTGATGGTTGTCACATCATAAATACATTTGGATAGGTATGCTATCACAGATTCTGTGTACTCATTTAGATTGATGAGTTGTTTCTCCATAGCCGTAACCTTAAACATGTTCCAGTCTGTGTTCTCAAAGCAGTACTGGAGTGCTGAGACCACTCCATCTGGCTGTATTCTGATTTTCTTAGTTGGAATGTCTCTTATTAATAGTGATTTATATGCAGGAATTAGCATGATGGCCAGATGGTCTGAGTTTCCCAAGTGTGGGTGTGGTACCACCTTATAAGCCAGCTTGATGTTTTTATATACCCTGTCCAGTGTGGCAAAGGCTACTTGTTGTGATAGTTAGATAAAACTGACTTCAGGTTTGCTTGGTTGAAGTCACCAGCTATTATGTGAATGAATTCTGGATTATGATTCTAAAGAGCTTATTGATTGCCTGGTGAAGTGTGGCCAGTGCCTCACTGGTGTTGGTACTGGGAGGAATATAAACAGTGGTGATGCTCACACCATTAAATTCTCTTGGCAAGTAGAAGGGTCTATGTCTTAGCATCATGAACTCAATGTTTTCTGAGCAATGAGTGGTAACTGACTTACAGTTTGTACACCATCTGTTATTGACATATATACAGACAACCCCTCCTCTAGATTTGCCACTAAGGATCTGATTCCTATCAGCTCTAAACCATGTCAGCCCTTCCACACAACAGCACAATCACTCATACTAGAGTATAACCAAGGCTCTGTAAACATGAGCACACAAGTGTTTCTCATCTTGTTATTTGAATCAAATCAGAATCAAAAAGAACTTGGCACCATGGCTCCATGGCTCTCTAAGGAATGTAAACACCTGATGAAGCAAAGGAACCTAGCCTGGTCAACCTGGGAACAAAACAAAATGAACAAAATCATGTTAATTTCAAAAATCTAGATAACAAAGTGACGAAACTAATCAACAGAGATAGGTAGTCATATTATTCCCAGCTTCAACTCCAGCATAAAATCAACCCCAGTACATTTTGGCACTCCATATATTCTCTACTTAACCCTGGAAGAAATGGAAAGCACACCCTATCTGATATCCCTCCATCACAAAAACCCAAAAACTTTAGCAAGCACTTCATAAAATCAATTCCGGACCTACTAACTAACATCCCTAATGCTGGACCCCCCCAACCTATTCAGATGCCAACCCCAGACCATCAATTACTTCTAACCCTGTCATTATTAACCCCCCACTCAACAAAACATCATACAAACCACATTCTCATTTTAGCCCATACCCACTGACACCATTAAGAAAATGCTACAAAAACTAAAACCCTGCTCTACCTCAGCTGAGAATCTCCCACCACACTTCCTCAAACTGGCTGCTAACTCAGTCATCTACCCAATCAGTATCCTTATAAATAGGTCTTTATCCGAATCTGACGTACCTACCATATGGAAACAATCTCACATCACCCCCATCCACAAAGGAGGCAACTCTTTTGATCCATCCAATTTCTGTCCTATATCCATCTTGTCCCCCATATCCAAAATTCTCGAGAGAGGTATCCATCAGCTGGTAATGCAATATCTATTGCAAAACAGCCTTTTAACCAAAACCCAAGATTGTTTCCGATCTGACCACAGCACAGCTACAGCCCTATTATCTTTTACAGACACTGTGAACAAAGCCAGAGATGCAGGATGCCATACAGTCTCATTATTCATTGATCTCTTCAAGGCCTTTGACACAGTGTCTCACCCCTTACTTTTGAACACACAGTCTAACTTAGGCCTTTCACATAACACAGTAAAATGGTTTCAGAGCTACCTCAAGGATTGTAAACAAGCAGTGAAATAGTTCAATAAACTCTCACCCTTTCTCCACAGCCCTACTGGAGTCCCCCAAGGCTCCATCCTAGGACTCCTACTCCAACATTTTCACAAACAACCTTCACACTGCCTCTCACCCTGGGACCCTCATTCAGTACGCTGATGATTCCGCCATAATCTGTACTGCTCAATCACTACCAGAACTACTTTCAAAAATACAACAGTCCTTTACTGATGTCGAATCCTGGCTAAGAAATACCCAACTTTTTCTTAATCCAAAGAAGACAAAACTAGTCCTCTTCCATCCCAAAAATACCTCCCCTGTCACTGATCATTTCAACATCCTTGCATCTGACAACAGTGTCACTGAAATAGTGCAGGAAACCAAACTTCTAGGTGTTGTCATTGGCAAACTCCCCAATATACAGCAAAATATAAAGAAAACTCATCAAAAACTGGTACTCTTACATAGAAACAAACATTTCTTTACTGCAGCAAACAAAACTAACCTTGCAAAAACATTTTTACTTCTCTCCCTTCTTTATGGTGCCCCTATCCTAACTAACTTACAAACTTCTACCCTAAGCAAGATGGAACAGTGCTACAACAAAGTTGCAAAGTTTGCCACAAATTCTAAATATCACACACACCACTGTAAGCCACACCTAGAATTAAACTGTCTTGAACTCCCCAACCAACTTGCTTTTATTCAGCTATCCATCTTGTACAACCTTATTTTTAAGCCTACTGCCTGCCCTGCACTAGCCAATCTAGTCAAACCTTACACACTAAATTGATCCCTACAACCAGAAGACAAAAATCTCTTAGCTATCTCAAAACCCTCAAGAAAACCAGGTCACTCTCTGTATTCATACTCTGTCTCTATACCTTGGAATTCACTACTTCTAGCTACCAGGTCTATGCCTGGCCTAACCCATTTCAAAGCCTCTTTAAAAAAATCTTCTCAAAAATAAATGTCTCTGCTCCTGCATAAAGCCTGTCTAATGCTCAGGTCTTCCTCTTCTTCCACACTAGCCTCATTGTCCTCTTCTGTCACATTTCAATCCCTCACAGACTGTAAGATCCTAAGGCTCTTCTAACTCCTTCTCTGTTTCTATACCATATCCTTAAGCTACTGCTCAAGGCTGTATTGCTTCTATTCTTCTTAACTCTCTCTCACTATCTATCTGCATCACTAACTTTCTGTCTGTTATTTTGGACACTATCTACATCATGTATGGTGAGAGTGACTATTACTGTCTATAATGTGTTAACAATATAGAATTGTCTAGATGTTTAGTAATAAATTGCAGAGAGTAAAATCCCATGAGTGGAGGAGCTCCCTGGTCAGCCTCAGTAAGAAGCTGAGATCCCTTATAAGATCCTCCAAAGCTAGCTACGAAAACAAAATTGCCACTGATTCTAAGGGCAACCACAAAGCATTCTATAGCTATGTCAAGAATCTCAATGGCAGCACCCAGATCTGCTCTGAGTTACAGCACAACAGCATGAAAATTACAGAACCAACTGATACTGCCAACATCCTGGCAGATAGGTTCAGTGCTAACTTTACCCCCCTCTCACACCCTAAAGGGCCCTATACAGGAAGAATGCAGAGTCCCTGTAATAAAATCTATGCAGGTAAAAGCTGCACTCTCTAAAACTAAAAACACAGCATTCATGGGACAGGACAACATCCCAGGCTGCATTTTACAAGCACTTCAAAACGAACTGGCTCCCCACCTAAGCACCATGTTCAATCATAGTCTCACGTCAGGCTTTGTGCCCACTGAATGGAGCACAGCAACAGTTATCCCACTCCACAAAGGGGGAGCCACCACTGATCTTGTGAACTATCACCATATTAGCCTGATGAGCCTGGTCTGCAAGGCCAAGGAACATATCATCATGGAACTTATAAACAAAGACATTGGTAACTTCCAAACTCTGGACCCCACCCAGTTCGGGTTTGTGAAAGGCAGATCATGCCTTCTGAACCTGATTGACTTCTTTGAGGCAGTCACCAAAGCCATAGACAAGGGTAAGGTGGTTCACACAGCCTATCTTGACCTCACCAAGGCTTTCAACACCATCCCCCATTCTGGAATTATAGCTAAACTCACTAAACTAGGTATAAATCCCTAAGTCACAAGATGGGTTGCCAACTGGCTCACTGACAGAACCCACACTGTAAAAGTTGCAGACTCCAAATCTGACTTAAAACCTGTGATAAGTGGAGTACCACAGGGTTCAGTCCTGGGACCTCTCCTGTTTGGTATCTACTTCTCTGAAGTACAGGCTAACACAGAAGGTCGCTGGCTAACGAGCTAACGAAGTTCACAGATGACTGCAAACTAGGAGCCATAGTCGAGTCCCCAAATGATGTGGACATCCTACAGAAGGGCCTCACTGAGACAGATGCCTGGTGTCAGAGGCATGGCCTCAAGCTCAATGCCAAAAAGTGCATTGTCACACCCTTTGGTAAGCTCTGTATGCATGAACTACCACATAAATGGCAGTCTACGTAACGTCAAATGTGTGATAAGAGACATTGGGACCCAGGTGGACAGTAGTCTCTCCTCTGATAATCCCATCTCCACAGTAGTCAGGAAATCCTTCTACATGGCACACCTCATCACAAAAGGGTTCTCATCCAGGAAAAAAGAGGTCATTGTTCCCCTCTACTCAGCACTCATTAAACCCATTATAGTGTACAACGCCCCTTTTGGAATGTACCTCACAAGACATCTGCAGCAGCTGGAAAGACCACAGAAGTACCTCACAAAGAGGATTACTGGCCTCAAACAGATGCCCTACACTGACCGTCTCAAAAAACTCCAGCTTTACTCTGTAACATATCGCCTAAAAAAGCTCCAGCTTTACTCTGTAGCATATCGCCTACTCTGAAGAGATCTCTGCATAACATATAAAGCTATGTTAAACCCAGAGCTGTTGGACATGCTGCACCTAAAGAAATCCCAATCCCTCTGAGCTACACGCTCTAGGGACCTAAACCTTGTCACCACAATAAACAGGACATGCTGGAGGGATAGATTCCTGTCCCAGAGACTTCCTATACTCTGGAACAAGCTACCCATCTATGGCAAACAAAGTTCCTCATTAGCACTCTTCAAGAAAAATCTTGAGTGGATGGGAAATAGGAAATACATCCCGGGGATCACTTCTGTGGCTCTGCTCGACAAAGGCACAGGAAATTAACTTTCTTGGGTGGCATAAGCCAGGGAACCTTGTTGGCTAGGCTTACTTAGGCCCTTGGGCCGATAGCCTTGTACCTACGAACCTATGAACATCTTCTAACATAGTTTGTTCTTTCAACTTATTTTTGTATAGTATTTCTAATGTAATTTGTATTGTATTAGATTATACTGCATTTGTATTGTACTGTATGTGGAGCTTTTCTTCCCTGGTCTCTGCTGAAAACAGGCTCTGTAGACCCAACCAGACCACCCTGGTAAACAAATTTCAAATAAATAAATTAAATAAATAAATTTGTTGTTAGTTCTAGCCTTATGTAGTCCATCTTGTTTTCCAGGGAGTGAACATTGGCCAGTAATATAGATGGAAGTGCAGGCCTGGGTGGGTGGTCCTTTAGCCTTGCAGGTATTCCTGCTCTTGTTTTCCTTTTCCTCAGTCTTTCACATCTTTTCACTCTTCACCTCCTTTTAGTTGTGTTAAAAGTTAGCTCTGCTTGTGCAAGACATCCTGGGCCATGACTGAGTATAATTCCTTGTTTCTGGAGTTCCTGGAATGTAGTAGGCCTTATAGGCCCTCTCGTTGATAATTCCTTATCTTTTGACCATCATCTTTCCATAGTAGTTTGGAAAGCCTTCTATCTGGCTTGTGTAATTTTCAAAGGCATCTCCTCTAGATCCAAAGATGTCTTAATTCCTCTTTACTCAAATCTTATCTGACCAATTACTGAATGTATGTCTCTTTTGGCATGTAATTTTTCTAAGCATATCACTTAACTTGAGAGACGTCAAAGAGTTACAACTAAAAAGATACGTGGTCTCAAACATCTTAGTTAATAGGAGACCCTATCAGTCCTCTCTCTGTACACACTCTCTTATAGACTCATTTGTGGATTTCTGTGTCAAGTCTTTCAAGTAAAATTCAAGGTCATTGTTCCCCTCTACTCGACACTCATTAGACCCATTATAGAGTACAACGCCCCTTTTGGAAAGTACCTCACAAGACATCTGCAGCAGTTCGAAAGGCCACAGAAGTACCTCACAAAGAGGATTACTGGCCTCAAACAAATGCCCTACACTGACCGTCTCAAAAAACTCCAGCTTTACTCCATAGCATATCGCCTACTCCGAGGTGATCTCTGCCTAACATTTAAAGCTATGTCAAACCCAGAGCTGTTGGACATGCTACACCTAAAGAAATCACAATCCTTCTGAGCTACATGCTCTAGGGACATAAACCTTGTCACCACAATAAACAGGACATGCTGGAGGGATAGATTCCTGCCCCATAGACTTCCCATACTCTGGAACAGGCTACCCCATCTATGTCAAGCAAAGTTCTTCATTAGCACTCTTCAAGAAAAATCTTGATGAGTGGATAGGAAATAGGAAATACACCCCGGGGATCACTTCTGTGTCTCTGCTCAACAGTGGCACAGGAAAATAACTTTCCTGTGTGGCGTAAGCCAGGGAACCTTGTTGGCTAGGCTTACGTAGGTCCTTGGGCTGATAGCCTAGTACCTACCTATGAACCTATAAATAATATACATCTTTCTTTGACCTCCTATTCCTTCGCATAACAAATGGTTTATCAAATACCCAGATCAAGGAACTTAACCTTCATCAAGAGATAAATAAGACATGTTGGCATGATAGATTAATTTCCCAGTGTATCCCAAATGAACGAAACAGATGTCAATTGCAAGTCAAGCAGAGAAGCACCCTTGCAACCATCAAGATAAACCTAAACAATTGGATATGTGGCCTCAAATTTTCCTGTGGTCTGTCATGTGAAACCTTTCTTGAGGAAGGAGGTAACCTTTGAATATAAAATCTTGTGTAGGCTTGTAAATGTCTGCAGGCTGATTGCCTAGCACTTTCATATGAAGCTATGAGACTGTGAATCACTCTCACTGCTTACCCACACATATTTTAGATACACTCTTGCTTTGCCAATGATATCTGTCATACCTGACCTAAACTAACTTAGTAATCTAAAATAATGTAAAACAATAATCAGAGTCACAGCAAAAGATAACTGCTGCTTTCATTGAATTGTATGTATTATAACACAGACACACAGATGGGTGTGTATAACTAGCAGCATCAATACACTACACTGCTGTTTTAGTTGCAAACGAGGAAGATGACTGCATAATACATTTTAACATTAATACATGATTATAACAAACCACCAAACACTAATATACTGTCATATAAAGTATGTAGATATCACTATTGATGTCAATAATGTAGTAAAATTGTTTAAATGCAAAATGGTTTTAAGATAAAATACTATGATATATTAATGAATAATTTAGTGACCCAGAATCAGAGTTCCATGCTTATATTATTTGTAATATCAGCTTTCATGCTGTTGGCAGTATTTCTTAAGTTATTTTGCAAAGTGATCATTTCCCTTCTACAAAACAAGACACTTTTATTTGTCATTATAAGTTTTATTTTTAGTTCACAAGCAGAATTTCAATGAGGGGCTTTTCAGTCACTCTACGTAACCTCATAAAGGATCTGTTTGGACTGAAGACATAGCTGTCATCAGCATATTAGATGACTATATCTCCATGTTATTGCCTTCCTTCAAGGTAATCAGGACATCTCCCTGCAGGCTCCTAGATGTGATGCTGATTCCTTCTTGTGTGAAACCATTCTCCTACTCCTTGGAGTGCATTTTATTATTCTGGGTAGGAACATTTGTTACTGCCAATTGTGCATCTAGAATGTCTGCCAAGTGACAGAATGAATTTATATTAAAACAAAGATCTTGGATGGAATGGAAACAAATGACAAACATAACTGAATGTAAAAGAAGCTGAATGACAAGTAATGTGTTCTTTGTTAGGGTTAGGGTTATCATCATGGTTATGGTTGGAGTTAGGGTTAGGGTTATCATCATGGTTATGGTTGGAGTTAGGGTTAGGGTTATCATCATGGTTATGGTTGGAGTTAGGGTTAGGGTTATCATCATGGTTATGGTTGGAGTTAGGGTTAGGGTTATCATCATGGTTATGGTTGGAGTTAGGGTTAGGGTTATCATCATGGTTATGGTTGGAGCTAGGGTTAGGGTTATCATCATGGTTATGGTTGGAGTTAGGGTTAGGGTTATCATCATGGTTATGGTTGGAGTTAGGGTTAGGGTTATCATCATGGTTATGGTTGGAGTTAAGGTTAGGGTTATCATCATGGTTATGGTTGGAGTTAGGGTTAGGGTTATCATCATGGTTATGGTTGGAGTAAGGGTTAGGTTTATCATCATGGTTATGGTAGGAGTTAGGGTTAGGGTTATCATCATGGTTATGGTTGGAGTTAGGGTTAGGGTTCTGGTTAGTAGACATGCCTGCTGCAAAGGTGTTCCAACACTTTGCACCACCCTTACATGTTTCTACAAAATCTATCCCTAACCTCTACTTTTAACCCTACCTGTAACACCAACCTTAACCATAATGCTAACATTAACTCTATCACTCATCCAGACAGTAAACATACCACCCACTTATACCTGCTCCTTACCCTAACACTAATCCTAGGAATAACTTCCACGCATACCCATACAAAAAATACAGATATCTGGTATTTCTCCTGCCACATTCACATGATGGTAGCCTGGCAATTTTTACTTGCAATGTTCTGAACTCTAAATTCCCATAGTGATTAGCAAGTCCAATAGTATTATGAGCACCCGATCAAGGGATGTCAATCTCTTTTGCAAAATAAGTAGAACATATTGGAGGAAAAGATTTCTGTCACATAGAATACCACTTCTGTGAAACCATCTTCCACTCCAAGTGAAACAAATTATTTTGCTTAGTTAATTCAAATGTAATTTGGATGAATAGATGGGTAATTACAAACTCATCCTTGTTTTAGTACCCATGTCCCTCATGGATAGGGGAATCATGTAAATGTCCCAAAATATTATTATTCATCAAAGCTATGAGTTATTTGTAAGCAAAATATATAAGGGCTAAAACCTACCATGGAAATGTAAGGCTGGGCTTATTAAGATCCTGACAGATCAGTAGGCTAGTAAATACCAATGAATCAAAGGAACTTGTTCAGCTATTACAGCCTAATACAAGTAAGTGCAAGTGAAGAATGATGTCTGGCTGTAATGCCTTTCTGCAGGGTAAAGGTGATGACCCAACAAACACTACCATGTTGCTTGCCCCCTTATATTTTATGCCATGGGCATTTGCTTCTTAGAATAGGACCAGTGCTGCAGACATACACCTTAGATTCAACATACTTTCTTGGGTTAAAATGTGCACTAAAGGCTGTTGCTTGTTACCTTTTATTTTTTTAACCAGGTATGCCCATTGATCACATATCCCATTTCCAAGACAATTCTGGAGCACTTTCTGGTTATGTGACTTGCTCAAAGTCACATAATAGGTAAATGGAGGCTGCAGGAATCAAACTCTGGACTACAGGAAGCAACGCATTAACACGTCATCCTCTGCAATAACTGCCAGGCAATTTCTTCCAGTACAAACATTCTCAAAACTTCATTCCACAAGCCACAGTAAGGTTTTCTCTGTCAATTTGAGTAAAATTTTGCCCACCTGTTTTCAAAGACGCTGAAGCAAATGCAGTGGATTTCTCTGTACCTTCTAGAGCTTTCTGAGATGAAATTATACCCATTCCATGCAGCAAGTTGTCACAAGCAACAGGCACAGAAGGATCACAGTGAAGAAGAAACTTGATTTGATGTTGACTTCTTCAATAAGCATTCAGATATTAATTTTCAGGTATACCCAATCTGCAAAAATATATTCAGTGAATATACAATTGTCAGGAAGTTTGACACATATAGATGAGATCTTATTTGTAACAAGTTATGAGGTTTAGATGCTTTTAGCTCAGGCATCATCTTGTCGGATCCTATTTATTTCATTTATTTACACCCTACATGACAAAAAACATTAGCATTGGGTCATTAAAACCTTCTGTATAGTTATTAAAATAGTGCAGTAACACATTTAAAAAATATATCAGTTTAGGAAAAAACAAATTTCTTCTTTCAAAAACTCATATTTGTCTCTTTTAGATTAAAGCACATACGCCTTGTCGTATGTGTGATGGAGGAAGAAAGAGATATTTGGAAACATATTTTTGGGAGTGTAGTGAGTTGGCAGACTTTAAAAATTCCCTACAGGCTATTCTATCAGAAATACTGGGTAAGCAAATGGGTGTGACTAGTTGTGATACATGATCTAAAATGCCTAGACATAGTAAGGCCTTGCTGAGTTTAATTCTGGGGGCTGCCAAAAAGCAATTGCTAGAAAATGGAAATCAAAGTCTAAAACAACCATATTAGTAGTAGAGGCTATAGTAACAGAGATAAAAGAACTGGAATTGGTCTTTAGATAAGACTAGGTACAAATTACGTAGAAAAAAATGGGAATTGTAGTAATAATACATGCAGAATAATGTTTTGTAGGAAGAATGAGGTGTAAGGGAAGGCAGGCATGACTGTACAGAAGATTATATGTGATGTATAATGTATGTCAATATGGTTTGTTTTCATTAATGTAGATGTATGATTGCCTGTATCATAAGTGATAATTCAATTAAAAAAAAAGCACATACTCCTTACCAGTTAACCCCTTGGCTTTGCAATATATGGGCTTAGCAGCAGTCCCATACACTGATTATAAAACACTACTGTAGAAAAACAAATCTGTTTCCTTGTATCAGGTCAACTTTCAAGAAATATTTTTCTAAACCTGATGACTACTATAAAGACTTGTATGTCATATTAAACATCAGCAAAGCCAATCTTCACTCATTCACAATTGTCACTAATATTGCACCCCTTCACTAGACTTTGTATCATCACAATCATCATCCCCTTTTTCCCGTTTTTCTACATGGGTCATGGTGTAGCATCAACTATTACCATCTCTCTTGATTCACTGCCACCTTTCTACCTTCTTCAACAGTCATGTGTGACTGTCATAGGTCTTTTCTCACACATAATCCATTTATTTAATGAATGCCCTTATTTCCTTTTGCATTCTTCATCTCTGTCCCAAATGTTCTTTACCAGATCATCTTCAGCTTTCCAGCACATGTACCTGAACCGCCATAATCGGTTCTCTTTGGTCTTTTCTGAAATTTGAGCTACTTTGGTTTCTACTCTGATTTCCTTGTGTCTATCCCACAGTGTGCATCCTACCACCTGTCTTAGGCATTTCAACTCTATCACTTCTAGCTTCCTCAATTGCTCTGCCTTCACTGCCTAGGTTTCTGTACCATACAGCTGTGCTGACCAAACCCCTGTTTTGTATATCTTATTTAATGTCTTTGGCATTCGTCTGTCACATGCTACCATTAACACTATGTGCCAATAGGCCGCAGCCCCTCTAATTCTAGCTTTGACCTTCCCATTCAGACTTCCCTTCTCATCCACCCCTCCCAGATACTTGTAGCTGTTAACCTGTTCCATTATTTTCCCTTCCATCTCAATTTTCAGCTTCTTCTGACTTCCCCTGTTTGCTGCCATAACAACCCATGTGCCTTCAGTTTTGCATTCCATTGCGCAATTATTTGTTCTTGTTCTGAGTCTGCTTATAATGCCACACCATCTGCATACAGCAGCTTTATTGAACTGCCCCCCACCCTGTTTGCCAGTTCATCCCCAGTATGAACAGTATGAACAGCATTGGGCTCTCTGAATTACAGCACTGGTTAGACTTCTGTCATTGGGCCCTTGTATATAGCCTGCACTAATTCTACCAATGCTTCTAAAACTTCAGACTGTCATTGGGCTACCTGAATCAGCTTTTTTAAGACCTTATCATATGCTATCTCCAACTCTTGGAATGCCCAGATGGGCTCATTCCTCATCTCTAGCTTATTCTCAACTATCTGAATCATTGCAAACACAGGACCAGTTCTACTGCATCTTGTTCTGTATCTGAACTGTTCATCTCCAATCTTACTTTCTATTGCTTTACATATTTGTTTATCAGTCACCCCTTCCAGCACTTTCATGCAGTGTGGCAAGAGTTTGACACCTCTCTACTACCCGCAGTTGTAAATGTCCCCTTTGTTCTAGTACACTGGCACTAAAATGCTTATTCTCCAATTGTGTGGGATAAGCTTTCTCTCCATATGGCTGTGAGTACCCTCTGGAGCCATTTCTCCCCAGCCTCTGGAATAGATTTCCCATACATGTCAAGCAGAGTGCCTCTTTGGCCCTCTTCAAAAGGAACCTTGACAATTGGATGAGAGAAAGGAAATTCACCCCAGGGATCATGTCAGTCACCCTGCTAGACAGGGGTTTAGGGAAGTAAATAGTGTGGGAAGAAATAGCCAGGGAATTGTTATGGCTAGGCTTGTATAGGCCCTAGGGATGATAGCCTAGTACCAACCTATGAACCTCTAGATTATATCTGCCATTAGGCCTACTGCTTTCCCTGAGTTAATTTTCTTTAGTTCTGTTCTAACTTTTTCTTGGGTGGGCTATTCTTCCTTTTTTATCATAGCTTGTGTACAGCGTGTGGGGTCATCCTAATTCATAAGCTGCTAGAAGTACTCCTTCTATCTTGCATTTGATATCTGATTGACTGGTGAGGCGGTTGTTGCTGACATCCCTAATGAAGAGTGTCTGTTGACTATTTTCTTTATCCTACTATCTTTGCCTTTCAGCCTGTTAGAGTTTCCTTGTGCCATCTACTGTGTCACTTTCCAGAAGCTGGTAGAATGCCTCTGATACCTTTTATTTACAATTGCAATTGCCTTCTTAGCCTCCTTGTTAGCCAACCAGTAGTCCTTTTTAACCTGGCCTGTGTTTTCTATTCCCCACTTTTTCCTGGTCTCCTTCTTTCTTTTGCTGACTTCCACCACCAGCTTTTCTTATGTACATTAATTTCATATCTGTCTCTGCCACATATCTGTTCTGTAGTCCTCACACATGCGGTTTTGAGGTTTACTATCATTTAATTGAACTGCACTTGATTAACAATCAAATGTTTGAAAGAATTTGATGGAAAGCAATTGACTCTAAAGCAGTTAACTGAACACCCATTTGAATGAAAACCAAGCTGACTGAAACCCATTTCATGGAATCATAAATGATAGAAAAGTGTAGAGGTGTAGGTAGCATGTGATGATGTCACTTCTGAGGATATGATTGATTAGAAAAGTAAGTCTAGAAGATTACGTGTGGATTGGCAATGTCCCTTTCATGTAGCACCTCCAAATATCTAGATGTTCATGTTAGTGCACCAAAACTGATTAACTGTTTATGGTGTTTTTCTCCAGTGGTTGTTTGGGCATGGACTTAGTATATATAATTAAGGGGGTGTGCAAGGAGGCTGTCCCCCCTGCAGAAATGTTATTTTATGTTGTATTTTTTTATATTCAGTGATTTGCGATTCATTGAAGTTGGTTTCCTTCATCTGAGTTTTCAGTTAAATGGTTTCATTCACATGGGCTTTCAGTCAAATGGGTTTTCAGTCAATTACTTTTCAGTGAAATTCTTTCAAACATTTGATTTTCAGTCAAATGATAATAAACCTGCATTGAAATGCTGCCATTTTTTTTCTTCACCTTCACCTTTTTCCTCTTCTTATTGAGGGGTTAAAGCCCTGTGTATTTCTTGAGTTTTCATTCTAGTCATTTTCCAGGTCTTTACCCTACTCTATGTTGACTTTAAGGCCTTCTCTAACCACTGCTTGCAAATGATTGTGGCCACCAATGGTTTATACGGTATGCTGATTGTTTCACTGGGGATGACTTTGCAATCTCTGATTATAACCCACGGCCCTTACTAGGAGGATGTCTACCTGAGTTGCATGTTGTCCACTCTTATATGTGATCTTGTGACTGTCTCTCATGCGGAACAACATGCTGGCCACCATCATGCTCTTTTCCAGGCAGAAGTCTAGAATGGCCTCTCCTTTATTCCTGTTGTTTTGCCCATATGGACCTAGGCAGTCCTCACACTCTATTGTGCCTGTCTCAGTATGTGCATTCAGATCCCCAGTTATCAACACTAATTCCAGTTGTCCTGCTTTATCTAGTGGGTCCTGCAACTGCTGCCTATTGTTTTCCCTGCTATCACTAGCAGGCTGAACTTAAAAACACTGTCCTACATTTACACTGGAGTCTGATTGCCAGGTGTACATCACTAATTGTGATGACATTCCTCACTGTCTTCAGAAGACTTTCCCTCACACCATTTCCCACACCATTTCTAGTCTGTTCTCCCTGAAAAGTAGACTCTGAGTCCCAAGTCAACTGGCCTTGTTTAACTGCCCTTTCACTTTATCTCCTGAACACACAGGATGTCCAGGTTATCATCATGTTATCCACTTCTAAGTTGCATCCTGTCAGTGTACCTATATTGACCATCATCAGACCACATTGTTGTTATCAAAAGTAGAGCTCTTAAGACACATATTAACTCATCAACACCTATGTGGTGTGGAATGTCATACCTCTATCAGCTTACATATATTTTGCATTCTAGAACACTTTCTGAAAAATCAACTCAAAAAGCATACGATAAACAAATGTAAATATTTTGCAAACAATAAATGGCATTAAAACTGTACACATAGCAACGTTATCAGTAAGAAGTATTATTTACAGTGATAACAGTCAGGGCCTTTGTAACCTTTCCAGTAATACTATTATATTATAATACACACATACCAAAAATTATATTTTTTGTTAAACTTCGCCAAGCAAATAGTCACATTTTCGAAACTATACTGCCTAGATTTATATTGTGAACATTTTTGTTAACCAGACATAAAGTTTCACATGACAAAAAATCCTCTTTGAGTACATTTTTAATGAAATATGCACATAAATATGAAAACATATGCATAATTGTATAATTAGTCACATAAATAATGCTGAATATCTCGAAAGTTGTACAAGGTACAGTGCAAATATCAAAGTCAGTTTTCTTCAAAAATATTTAAGGTTTCCCATGATGCCATCTAACAGTTTGTAAGTCACTTGATTGAAAGAATAAATGCATTTATCTCAGGTATAATTTGATATAAATGGACACTGACAATGAAGTTTCCTGATTCCCAGCTTAGCATTTCAGACCATATCCAGCTATGAAAATATGAACATAAATATGAACAATTAATGGATTAATTTCTCTACTGCAGGGTATTCTAGATTAACAAACAATGTCATTTTGTTAAGAACACTTTGCACTTTCTAATATAACATTTTATTAGCTGATAAGTCACTTAGTTAAAGAAGCCAGGCCCGAAAGAGTTCTGGACACCATAAGGAGCTATGGGTGTGAAATAAAAGTATACAGCAATGGTGTTATAGGTTTGAGGGAGTTAAATACCTAAGTTTTATTCTTGAAAGCTCCCTATTGCTAGAAAACACATTAATTCAACTCATAAATGTACAATAAGGTACCCAAATGGGGTTCCTATCACGTAGTCAAACTTTTACAAGTTCGAACCTCATATGGTCGAGACCATAAGTTCAAATTTGTAAAAGTCTGAATGTTTCAATGGAAATCTCCATAACCGGAGGTTACCATTTTGTTCAATGGGGTGCAATCTCGGAGTTGGTATATTTAAGTAGCGAGGGGTATGGGGGTACAGGGGGGTTTCCCCCTGTTTAAAACTGTTTATTTTGTTTTCCTTTGTTTTGTTTTTTTATCCATAGTCAAAGTTTTGTAACTTCGAACATAATGGTTCGAACATTACATGCTCGAAGTTATAAGACTTTGACTATGTGATAT
This sequence comes from Protopterus annectens, assembly GCF_019279795.1. Classification (NCBI taxonomy): domain Eukaryota; kingdom Metazoa; phylum Chordata; order Ceratodontiformes; family Protopteridae; genus Protopterus; species Protopterus annectens. Next base: position 1,202,261,029 of record NC_056744.1, on the reverse strand, counting down.
AGACACACTGAGATGCTTATACTGAATTAAGCTCTTTCAAGTATTCATGTATTCGTTCATTCATTCATTCAGTTCTAAATCATGTATTCTGGTGAAGATCACTGTTGCTGCAAGCTTTGCAGGGAAGGGCAGACTTCTCTAGCCTCAGGAACAGTCTCCAAATCATATTGAGGGGGTCCCCTGATGTTCCTAATAGAGATGAGAAATATAATCCTACAAAGTATCATGTGTCTGTCAGGGTTCTCCTGCCACTTACCTATGTCTAATACATCTCCTCTGGGAGGCACCCTAATGAACATCCTCACAAGGTATCCAAACCACCTCAACTGACTCCTCTCAACACAAATAAGAAATGTTCTCATCTCAAGATCCTCCTAGATTTTCCAAACACATTTATGACAGGTGAGCTCAGGCACCTTGCAAAGGAACCTAATTTCTGTCACTTTTTCCCCATGATTTTATCTTTTCAACTACTTCATAGAGCTCATGGCCATAGACTGATTGGCAAACTGACAACTCTGTCCTATGACACAGTTCTACTGCATCCAGTCACTGGTCAGTTTTCTGATATCCTCGTCCTTTTTAAACTCTTCCACCAGTCAGTTTCCCATTACCCTCTACCTTCTTAAACATTTCTACCTAAGGTATCTATTTTCTCCTCTTAGTATTAACTTTTCATTCCAATTGTTTCACAGTCAGTGGCAAATCACCCCAGTCCATGCTGCAGATCAGTCACTTGAGGCTAGCAGAACAACATCATTTGCAAATAATAAGATGCAGTCCTCAAAGCCACCCTTGAGGTTGTCCAAACTTGTATTGCGCCTTGCTGTCCTTTCAATAAAATCACAAACAGGCAGGGAGACAAGCCACCACCATGGTAGAGCCCTACACCTGCCTATGATCATTTCTTAAAAATAGTTATATATTTTGTTTTCCAGACTTTGTTATGTCAGCATCCTACTTACATGTCTTTCTTCAGGAAATGCCTCTGAAATAGAAACTGCTTTCCATTGTGCTGGATCTGATGTCTTAGCCCCAGTCAGGTGCCATCATTTTCATGTACACCTGCTGTTGATGTGTGTTTCATTTGCATTAAAACTACACTGCCTCTACTCCTTTTCTCTTTTCACTGTCTTTACCCATGTACATCATTCCCACTTCTTTCTGCATTATCTGGTTTTGCACCTCAGGTGCACAGTTGATAAAGCAAACAAGATGTTGCAACTAATATGATGAAGTCCTCTCCTGCAACTAAGCTGGTGATACAGGACCAATCATATTAGAAGCAGCAACACAGTCTTAGAATTCAAGATGAAAGTAGTGTTGTACTATAAACTCAGTAAGTGATTCTGTTATATGGGTTTCACCTAATTCTATGCCCTTTCTTCTAGATAAATAGCTCCCAATTGTGTCTAGTCTTGTTCATTTATATTTACCTATCCCTGTAACTTTTTCCCCCTTCACTTTTATTTTTTCATAAATAATTGCCATCTTTCTAAGCATCGTGGCTTTTTCCCCATTTTCCTTAAACATACTGTTTTGCATTTTTCCTACACATTACTCTTATGCCATGTCAAATATCTTTCCATTGCATAGACTCATCTACTCATGTATTACACTGCTGGCATTTATTTCTTTTGCATCTACTCATATTTCATACACTAGAAACATATTTTACTTTATTTTCTTTATTCCTGAAATTATTATAGTTGTATATTATTACCTTATGCGGTAACGTGTAATTTTTTTTATGTACACCATTATGTTAACATTTTGTAGAGCTTTGGTATGCAGACTCTTGTGGAAAATAACCCTTAGCTTTGTTGGACAACCTCAGATAGCAAAAGCATAAATAAAAAATGATAATCCTTTAGCCGAGCCAGATCCTTATAAAGATGACATTAGTGCTCTTCATTATTTTTGCCTGTGACAAGGCTGCCACTAAAGTAACAGTGCGCATTATGGATTCCCTGAAGTGCCTGCATACTTTATCTGTCTATTGCAGTGCCTAACTCTAGGAATTGGCCTACTATTATAACTGTACTGTGTACAAAAACTGCATTTGTTGTTTTGTTGATGTGCAGTCACTAAATCTACTGTTTTGTTTCGTTTTGTTTACTACAACTAAAGCTGGGTCATACCTATAAGGGTCCTTAGGTAATTTTTCAATTAATAAATGTAAAATAAATTAATAAATATATCATCCTTTTTTTGGCCAAATCGTTGGCACAGGCACAACACTGAAAACAAGATTATTGTGTTAGAAATCTTTAGTGTGTGTATTAATATTTAATTATTTCTTGCTAAATTATTTCCTCTCCATATTAGGTGACTGTGAGCAGTTTTTTTGAAATGTTTTCCCATGTTTGTGACTTATCATTGTTTTCTTCCACATGGTAACCCCCATGATGATATAAAAAATAAAAAAGTGTCATGTTGAACAAAAAGTTATGAAATTCAACTTTGGTGTTAGTTCCATCATGGTTGTGTTCCTGTGTCCATGAGCCTCAAAATTATGGGTCACAGCAAAGCATATAATATTGCCTTTATGATAATGTAGAAATTTCCACTGATATGAATACCTTCTTTTCCTTCTAAGGCATTTTATCATGGCCAAATCAGTCTATTCCATTTTAGATAATATTCCTACACTCTCAATTTCCTGAAATTCTAGTTTTTCATTAGGTTTAAGTGCTTACAGCAAAGTATAGGCTTTATGAAAGTACAGCTTTACATTTTGTTCTTTCCTGATCTTGGCCATTACATACGTTGAGTTACCTGTTTCTTTCTGGAAAACTTGCTTAGCATCAGGCAAGAGCCATAATTTTTTAGCCTGTGGTGTTATTAGCATTTTTGATATCATGTGTAATATCTTGGTGAAAGAAAGGGCATAGAATTAGGTTATCCACAATCTGCCAGGTAGTGATGTCCCTCTCAAGTTTAGCATGTGCAAATGAACCATACATGTTTTACAGTTGTAGGACATTCAGCCAAAGTTCTCACCCCAAATTGACTAAGTTGTCAAAATTTGGATCAAATATCTACTTGAGAACACTGTACTAAAATTCATTTTGAGAGTTAGTACTCCAATGTATTTTAATAAACTTTAGTGCTACTGCAACAAGGGCAGAGAGCAAACTTGCTTTCCAGCAGCCATCATCTTCTGGTTGAATTTATGACTCTGTTTTCATAATGTACTATTTCCACAATTCAGCCTCATTTCATTTTTCTGTCCAGTACTATTCAAGTGAGCTATCATTACAAGATATTGCACTTAAAATTTACCTTTTGGCCACTTTATCAGTTGTATACTTTTTGTTAAATATTTTTGTCCCTTCCCACCCACCTTCTATAATCATCGTCTACTGATCCATTTCTTCCCATTACCTCAATATCCTAAGATACCAGCAGAGGGTGGTCTGTCTTCCAGCAGGATGAGGAGCTTTTGTTTCATGCCTGTTACACCTCATTAAATAAATAGTACAATGCCCATTACGCTGAGACAACAAAGTGCACACTGCCACTTGTCTATGATGCTCAGATGAAGTGGACTGGACTCCATGAGAAGCCTGCACTATTCTTGAGTCTCTATCACAGGAGTAGCACTGAAACATTTCACTAGGTGACAGTCCTGAGGATTCCATGCACCAGGTCACTTGAGCTAACACTGGCTACTCACTCCCAAAAGTCCTTGCCTGGGCCTTCCTGTACTTGTGCCACTCATCAAACTCAGGTTGTTTGGGGCATAATCAAATCCACTCAAACAAGCCATGGAAATGGTTCGCCGTCATCTATTTTCAAATTTGCCATTCCTTATTTCAGTGACATCTCTTGCAATATCTTCTTATAGCTAGTAACAGAAATTATGAACATGCTATTTCTGTATCTCATTTCATTATTAGCTGCACGGTGTTACCTCTGGAGTGAACAAATGCTTTTTTGTCAACTTCACTTGAACTGTGCAGCACCACATATAATGCCAACTTCTTCTCGTTTCTGTTTTTCTTTACTGTTATGACTATGTCTACCAGGTTACTTATCTATGCAAATTTCAGGGGAATCCTACTATTTATCTCAGTCCCAAACAATGAATATCTTAAGATTTACACTAGGTTGCTATTTTCCTGTAGCCAAACTTGTACAATGTCAGGATAGGTATATTTAAAGATCAGGTGTGTGGGGGCTTGCCCCCATAAAGGGAGGGGATACAGATGGACTCATCCTCTGCAAAAAAAAAAAAAATGTATATGCTTTGTGACTTTTGAAGTTCTGCAGTATTGAAATATAACTTCCTGAGGAATTAAACAGTTTGGTTTATCTTAATCAAATATAAATTTAATGGCACATGAATAAACACATTAATTCCAGATATGATACTTGGCATTTGTCTCCATGCACATTGTGGTTAGCTCGGTTACCCTTTTTCTCCATCATGCTAACTGTGCATACTTAGTATGGCACCTGCTTTGAAGCTGCCTGCATTTAAGATAACAGTTTATGGAATCATGTGATATCAGAGAAAATACAATTGCTTATAAGTATGCCCAGCAGACACCTTTATTTGCTATGATCTTCTCCAACCATATTATTTGTATCTGACTCAGTTTCTTACCACAGTTTACAAAATCAAATGTTTAATATTTTTTCTGACAGCATTTTTATATGCTGTCAGAGCGCATGTGACACATAACATAAACCCATTCCCTAATGCACTAGACAATCTTGCATTGACCTTGGTCTAAAAAGAATTTGCAAAGTCTCTGTAAAGGTTTGGAACTGTTGTGTTGTAATAATAAACTGTACTGCAGTACACATTTTAGAACCAATCACATCAGACAGCAGTGAAACTTTATTTTCATCTTCTGTTGCAGAAATTGTTTCATAACAAAATTTTACTTACCAGCTTTTTATGAGCACGTCAAAACTGTTTCTCCATATTGCTTATTATTTTGTGCCTACATTTGTTTATACAGCCTTCAGCTACACATAGGTAAATGCAAAGCTAACCGTCCTAAAGTGTCATTTTGAATCTAGTCAGTATCCTGAGGTCAGGATAAAACTTTTTGTCTGTGTGGTAAAGACTTTAACCATTATGCCAAATGTACCTCTTGTTTGCTATCATACATTTTATACTATGCTTGCTTTATAACAATAGCCATTCTGTTGAATGCCTTTTATGCATCCATTCTGTGTGAAGTTCCTTTCTGTCCCGAGTTATACTTTATAAATCAACAAGAAGCTAACTAAATAAAGCATTTTCTTGTAAAATAGTAATTAGAATATTTATTATGCCAAATCACTGCCATTGAGTTTAGATAAATTGAATTTATACTAAACTTCAGTCTGGATATATTCTCTTCATAAATTAGTACTGTACATGACATTCCATGATATTGTATATGTTAACTGACAAAAACAGACTTTAACATTGTAGTCTTCCTGATAGTTTTAGCTAGCCCAGTGAACCCCAATCTACCCCCCTTCTTTCTTACTCCGTTTATTTTTATAAGCTTCAAGTAAAGTTTCATCAATCACCCTTCTCTTAACTGATTCAGTCTGACACAAATCACATCACACTGAATATATTTCCACTAAGTATTCCCATTCTGTAAACCACTTCTGCTGCACTAACATCATTTGTACACAAAACTTCTCTGTGTTCTTTGTACAAATATTCTGCATTGGCCTTAATTTAATCAGCTATGCATTATTCATGATACCCTTTCTATTTTTTTCATCACTATGTTGCTTCTGTGCAATTTTATTTTATTTTATTGTATTTTATTTTACTTTGATCATGGAATTATAAAAAACTGCAAAAGAGCAGATTTCTTATCAAGCTTATCGCTCGATATGACTTCACAACCTTTTCTGACAGAAAATTTTAATACATTGTACTCAGTTTGCTAAGGAACAGTGAAACATGTACAGCAGCTAGAAATTAAGTTTCCATGTAAAAGTTGAAAGAATTCCTGTCAAGAAATAGATCTCAACTCAAAAAAAAAATTTTCATGAGGATTTAACATAGAATTAAATGACAGACTCAAAGTAACAGTTAAAAAGAAAAAGCTTCAGAAATGAAAATTAGTAAAAGGCAAAGCACTTTAACTCAGTAGCACAATCAAGTGTGGTTCTTGCTAATCAGATTTAAAACTTACATCTGCTATTATTTCTTCTATACCAGTGTGGGGTGGGGAGGGGTTGGGCAAAGAAAATGCATTTCATCAAAATAATTTTAGAATAGTTGAAGTTCTTGAAAGGAAAAAAAATGAATAGTTAGTATTCCTGAAGGGAAAGAAGGTGATAAAATGTATGTTCTAAGTAGATTCCTTTGGTATTAAATTTATCATAGAGCTTATGCTGTTGAATTTAAGAGCATAGCACTCCCTCCATCCTCCACCCACATATCTAAGAAAACTAGCTTGTGCTATCATTGATAAATCCCTGCCTTCCCTTGTTAATGACTGCTTTGTTTCAAGCCTCTGTTAAGTGGGATCATAAAACACTATGCATGGCAATTTTTTTCCAGAGTTGTCTTAAACAAAAGAAGACGCTGCTGATCATTAATGAATGTACTTAAATGGAAGCATAACATGGTACAACTTTTATTTCTAAATGGCATTAAAATTCACATTGAGAATATGTTATATACCCTTGACTTGGTTTCAGTATAAAACACAGAATGAAAAAAAAGTGCCAGAAGAAATTTCCTTAGAAAATGAATCATTGCTTGCACATGATTAGAAATCTTACCGGCAATGATTTCCTATGAAGAAAAGCATTCAGCCTTATGCCATTTGGCTTCATTTCTGCAAGCTACTGACACTAGGAATTTCTTCTCAAGAAAGTGTGGGGGAACCCCTTGACTCACTACCATAAACAACACTGCTGCTACAAAAGAAAAACATTTCTGTCAGGAGGTAGTAAACTGCAACAACCAAAAATAGCATATTACCTCAAACGGTGAGACAATAATTCAAACACACAAGAAAATGAGACAATGACAGAATGATAAATCTTTACTGAAACTTTCTGGAACATGTAATGCCATAATAGAGTTAAAGATAATCTACTAGACTAGTACCCCATGAAAAAAATCAAAAAAATATCTAAAATCAAATAATTAAAAAAGAGAGACAAAAATATCATCTGGTCTTATAAATCCAGCCAAGTTTGGTCTTGTGCTCAGCATTTTTTTTCTTCTTTAAGGGGCATCTTCTTGTTTCATTTATCATACTATTGTATTACTAAATGCTCTTTAATCTTTACTTAAAGCACATTTTACTTAGTTGCCTGTTGTTGTTTGTCTTTTCGGCTTTTCCCGGTTAGGGGTCGCCACAGCAGAACTCCAGTCCGCTAATGATTGGCAGTAGATTTTTTTTTTTAAATACCTGTGGTATCATGTTAACTTAATTTCACTGTATTAGTTTTTTTTTAAATAACTGTGATATCATGTTAACTTAACTTCACTGTATTAGCTTGTATACTTTGGTTTTAATTCAGTCTTTAGCTCAGGGCTGAGAGTGAAATTAGTCCACTGGGATCAGTGTTCCTCTCTGGTAAACAAATTCATATAAATAAATACATTTTTTTTTATCTTTCAACCTATTAAAATAACTGAATTATATAAAGGACATCCAGTACAGTAAGTACTAGGCTAATAATGAATTCAGAGTACAGTCTTTAATTTTAATTTAAAAAGTGAATGATGTATTAATTAAGAAAGCTGGATGGTTGATTATGATATCTAAACTTTCCCTCAGAATATCTGTCCCTCCATTTACTTGCACAACCTCTCAGGGAGCTGTCAACTATTAAAATTTTAATGACGTTTATTAAATTTACTCATCAGGCATAATATATGAATGATTTATGTTCTGAATATTTAATGAAAGACTTGGCTGAGAAGAACATGAAAGAATATCACACCACTTTAGATCAACATATTAAATTAAAATTGTTGGTTGATATTTTGCTTTTAAAATGGGTGGGAGTACTGTTTGAAACAGTGCTGTAAATATGTCACAGAATTCTAGTTGTTTTTTTGCTGTGCATGTGGGAGCACAACATAAATGCAAGGAAGTTGGGATGTGAGACAATCAATGACAAGAACAGAGTATGTCCTGTATCAGCTTTGCTAGCTTTCTGTTGCCTTTCGTTTCCGTGAGTTCACTGTTTATCTTGCACCCTTGTATTTTACAACATTTAGAATACAAAATAGAATGCCTTTCTGGGCAGTTCTGTATGTTATTATTGCAGCTTATATAAAATATAAGGAGTCAGTCCTCACATAAAAGTTAAAGGCAAGTCCTTGTAACTCCCCCAGCACATACATGCTCTCTCACACACACACACACACACACACACACACACACACACACACACACACACACACACACACACACACACACATGCATGCACACACACACACACACACACACACACACACACACACACACACACACACACACACACATATTTTTGAAAGAAGATTTGCCCTGGAGATGCTGTTCTTTCAGAAAGTTCTTTCAGAGGTAGACAATATTAGCACCGTGACTGCAGTGATGGACAGCCACATACTGTTTTTGTTGTATTTCCCCATGTCTGTGGTCAGCATGTATGGAGTAAAGGGAAGGTAGCATTCCTTTCTATTGATTTATCAGTAGAACTATTGCTGGCACAGACATAGTGAAGAGGCTTGCTGGGTAATGTAACAGCTGCTTCCTGCTGGATGATAACTATAGTAGGTTGTTGTAGTGGAGGTAGTGATGTGATGAGCAGACACTGCTTTGTATGGTAAGCATCCATGGGTGGCAGCAAGCAGCACTGTTACAGAATGAGAAATGACCTAAACATGGAGTTAGATGGGCCAGTAAAGCAAAAGCTTGAAGGCCAAAACTGTTAACTGAAATTATATCGTTCCCTAGGGAAATGCATTTTTTTCTGAGTATCTTTTTTCCGTAGCAAATTTGCTAAGATCATTATACCATAATAACATATAGGGATGTGTGAAATGAAGATCTGTATTAATATCAATTAAAGAGTAAATACTTAAAGCAGCTAGCTAGATATTCAGGGATGTTTGAATCCAGAGCTGTGGCAAACAAGTTTGGTGCTCAGGGGTAAAATATTAATTTTTGAAGTCCCTCTTGCCCTGCCCAATGCTAGCCCAACACTCAGCTCTATGCTAGTGTCATGCCTAGCCCAGTCCATTCCCTATACGGGCACAGCTTGCACCCCCATGCCAACACTGCCCACAGCCCAGTCCCTCAATGAAATATATTAGTTATGACCTAGCATCTACCATTAGAGAGCATGTTCTGATTATTGTATTTGCTTCATCTGGTATTTGCAAAAACAGTGTCTGTATGTAATCTTATCTAAATGGTCTCAGGAAACTGAGCAAATGGAAATTTTAATTTCTGTATAATCATCAATAAAATATTTACTTTGCTGTGTTTCCAGTCCAAAATAAAGAACTTTGAGACTGCTGTCGTGGTAACTGTTTTCTATTTTTGAGAGCTGGTTACCAAGGGAACACCGATTTAAGACGAAAGTTCTCAGACAGAAATAAACTGATTAATTTCAACCTACAGAGGAATCTGTGTGAATGTTTCTTTTTTGTTACTTTTTTACTTTATTAGTAGTGGTCAGGATTGCCTTAGTATTTAAGCTGAAGCTAGAAGTATAGCTTACATGTCTCAGTTGGATTATAGTCACTCACCACTGTTTATTCCACTAAGGATAATAGAACCTCACATGCTCGCATTTCTGTGCTTTTTTGTAAGTCCAAATAAGGACAAGCTTCTTGTATGAGCTTGGAGAGCATTACAAGAACACCACCCCCCTACAGGCTACTTATTTGCATTTTATTTTTATTTTTGAGATTTGTTCTTGGAGTTAATAAATAGGAGTGGTCTGGGGAAAATATGTCACAGAGAGGGCACATGTGCCAAGAATTCCTGAAAAAAAATATTTGATTATTTTTCCAAGGAGCTGAAAACCAAACCTGATAAAATTTGTTTAATGGCACTAGTTTCAGGTTATCCATTGCTGACCAACTGTTCGATAATCTTAATGTCTCTTATCTGGACAGTGTGAATATATAAATGTAATCACTCTTATCTTACAAAGAGAGATACAGGTATCAGTCAGTCATCTCACATACAGCAGATAGCAGTATATACATCATAAGCATCGTTCTGCCCCTGTAAACAGCTATCATTTTCTATACCTGATGTCATGGAAGGTACAAGACACAATATTTCTAGAAGGAACTCAGACTCTTGTCAGGTATGTTGAAAACATTATACAAATAGGTTACATTTTCACTGAGAGGTTTGTTACTTTAACATTCATTTAGCCTCCTTTCTGTCTTTATAAATAGTTGGAACATTTGAGTTTGTATAGTGCACATGACATTAAAGTCTCATTCCTTTATGTGATAGCTAGCAATAGCAGTAGTAACTGACAATTACAGTACAATATAAATCCTTTTTGTGATGGGTAACAGTGCCAATGATGCACCAGTCATAGGAACACTGCATAACAGTACAAAATGACACTTCACCATCCCAAGTAGAAGTTACTGTTTTAAAACATCTACCAATCAATAAGCCATCCAGAGATGTACTTGCCTCTTAATTCACCTCTAAGTACAGTAAACACATCTAAAAAAACAAAAATATTACCCAGTTACAAAAGTGTCTCTGTTTGCCCTGGTGTCCAGCGCCCAATCTAAGAAAGAAACTAGGAATTATTCTGCCTTCTACAGCTCCACGGCTGTCTGCTTCTAAAACTGTACTTTCTAATATTTATTTTGTGGTTATTCCCTTGCATTGGAATGCAATTTCAACAGCACAATAAATCTTAGCAGATGTGAAAGAATATCACCACCCAATTAAAAGGCACCTTGGGAAATGAGGGATGTGCCTCATGGATCTAAGGGTATGTAGAATTTTTTATGAGTAGAAAGGCTGTGGGGAGCAGGTGGTCCTGGCAGGAAAGGAACTATAAATTGAAAGAAAAAATCAAGTACGGCATTATTTTTCTCAATAGGTGGCCGTGGTGGTGCAGCAGTTAGCACTGTTGCCTCATACCAAGAGTTTCTCTGGTTCGATTCTCAGTTGGGCTACCTTCTGTGTGGATTCTGCATGCCCTCCCTGTGATCATGTGGGTTTCCTCACATATTCCAAAGGCATACAGTAGGTGGACTGGACACTCTAAATTGGCTGTAGGTGAGTGTATGAGTGGTGTGAATGAGCTCCTGTGGCAGGGCTAACTACCTGGTGGTGCAAACCTTGGCTCAAGATGTTTATCACTGTGGAAGTGACACCCCGACCCTATGTACAAAAGGAGTTGAGGATGGTTGGATGATTGGATCTGATGCAAAAAGAGGTGGTGATTCCAGTAGTTTTTACATGCACAAATTATATAGTTGTGATTGCTAAGAAGAAAATATGGATGAAAAAAGTGTTGGTTTATTTGAATGGATGCTTGAAGGAAATCGGAATGGCCCTGAGTAAAGATAAAAGTAAAGGTTTGTGTGATGTGGTGAAAATCGGAGGGGTATATTGCTCAATAAATGAAGTGTCTTTGCTAGGAAAAAATTGGGGAAATAATGTAGTTAGGATGCAACAGAAGGGTTTGATAAAAGAAATTAAGGAAATATGTCTTCTGTCAAGGATGCATAGATTAGCATTCAGGGAAAAGGTTTATCTTGTGAATTCTTCATTACTGGGAAAAATAGTATACATGTCATATGTTTATATGATCTCAGAAAAATATGAAAAGGAAATTGTGTAATTGGTGTATTCTTTTATATGGGGTTCAAGATTAAATTCTGTGAAAAGAGATGTTTTGTACATGAATGACAATGAAGGGAGACTGGGATGACTAAATTAAGTTGTTATAATAATGTGATAAAGTGATATTATTATGTAAATCCATAGGAGAATTTACTGGAAGAAGTGATTAAAGTCATTAAAGTAAGGAAAAAGTGGTACAACAAGATCAGACAGCCAGAATTTCCCATGCAGACTGATAATAAATAAATTGCAAGTAAAGGGGAATTTGTCATATCAAAAGAAAGAAAGTTGACAAGTGTGTTTATTTTGTGGAGAGAAAGAGACAACAGGGCATATTTTGAAATGTAAAAGAATGGTGAAACTCTGGAAAAAATCACATGAACAAAATTTTTTTGAGAATATTAATGACTTAATATAGATATGAATATGATTATGTATGGAAATTATAAGAACAGTAGATAAACATTTATTTTATGTAATATGAGTTATTTGGAATGGAAGATTGAATTAAATTTTGTTTAATGAGAAGGTTTTACACCCATCTGAGCTACCTCCAACTCAAGCAGATGGGCCTCAGTTTAATGTCTCACCAAGAGAAATACCCTCACTGATTTCCAAAAGGATCTTAAGGAGCTAAAGAGTGTGATAACTAATAAAGTGTGGCTTTATAGCAAAATGAACCAGAAAAGGGTCAGATCAAGTCAAAGGACATCACATGCAGTAGAAAGATCAGGTCAAGGGGTTGTCATATTGACTAGGCTCCAGATCTAATAACCAAAACAAACCTGAATCTCTTCATAATATAGAGTAATTCTTTGGTCAGAACTACCAACATAGAACCCTTTATGTTTTGGTAGCACAACATAAAGTCTATGAGAAAGTTAGTAAAACTCTAAAAGGGAAGGCCTCACACAACCAGATGTCAAGTGAGGGGGAAGGGGAGAAGAAAAATTACAGTTTGTTCTTATAACCATATCATATTCAAAACAGATGGTACTCCTGGCTACCTGGCAACCTGGGCTGCCTGAAGCTCTAAAACAAATGGCAACATGGCTCAATTATGTGGGGCCAGCAGTCTTCTGAAGGACCAATAAAACAGATCAGATATATCCTGAAGAGAATGCAGGTTATGGCATAATCATATTGCAAGGCTGATCATGATTGTCTTATGCAACTGTCTTGTACCTTATGTTCTAGGGAGGTATGGTACCAGCTACACCAGAGGGATAAAAGGTAGTATCTAAGAAGATCTGGTCATTGATCACTGCTCAAGCAGCAGATGAAGAAACAAACTGACAGCAAGGTTATTATGATAGCAGCAGTAATTGAGGCAATGAAAGCAAGTGTGGCAGTATAAGTGGGATAAAAACCTGTTTTTAAGAAGAATGATTATCCATGGTGGTTCTTATATTACCATCCTCTCAGATCAGAAAGTAGGGAGTGTCAGTACAATGATATGAGAAGCACTTAAACCAAATACTGATGAACAGTCAGATCAGAAAATCAAAATAATAATTCATGCAGCATGCAAACAAGCATTTCACTACTAAAAAATTCACAATTAAAATGTAAGACAGAATAAAATAACTGCAGGCAGCCATGGTATTCTTAAGTATTAGGCAGCCTGGGCACAATTGCACAGGAGCACTATACCAAGGACAGGGTCTTCAAACAACACTGAGGTGATAATCCTCACTACCAATATGTATTTTAAAGCATCAGCTATAACTAGTCTGTCAGACTGCTCTGAGTGTCCACAAAGAGACATCGGATATATCAGTGCCAATGGAGATAGAGATGTAAGTTTATGTTTATGTGTAGGACAGACTACAAAACATAAGTGAATTGTGCAAAACCCTCTGAAACATCTGTATTTTGACCAGTTCCTTCATTTTAACTATTATATTATCTTTTGTTTGAAAAGAGAATAACAAGGAATAATATAAAAAAATGAAGTTCAAGACGTGAGCTCAACACTGCAGCACCAAAGAACTAAAGACAAGCCCTGGGATTCATTAATAATCATGTAGGTGCCACACTAAGCCTGCACTATGTAAGCATGTTACTGCAACGAGCAGCAGTGCTAATCAAATATGCATGCTGCTCATCACACCTATACATTTGCAAGCACCATTTTGTGGCCAGCAATCCTGTTCATGGGCATGGAAAGGTGCTTGCAAGCATGAGCATAGAATGTAAACAAAACGGCCTGCATATAGGCAAAGCTCAGATGTGGGTAAGCACTGTAGCCCAGAAATATTAAGGGCAAGTACATTGAAAGAATACTGAAGCAGGGGAAGTGAAACTCTGGAATTGTGCAGAAATAATATGTGTTTTATACTGCATAATTAATTAATATGGAGGGGGAAATGTGTAAAGTGTACTCATATACTGCAGTCAAATGTGCTGAAGTATCAAAGAAGCATTTCTTATGTAAATCCTACAATACCGGGGTCATGCACATAAATAAAAATGGACATGCTGACAGCGGATGTGAAAGCGATATAAAGCTGCAGTGTAACAAACGGGAATAAAAATGTCATATACAAGCTGAGTTGAGATAACAGTTAGCAAGGACAGCAAATACTTTATGGGATGAATGCACAGACTACAGTTATTGCATATGAGATCTGTATACAGGGAATTTATGTATGCAAACTGGCACCACTGCTGCATCCTTCACCTCAGCATGTATACACAAAAAGACCTTACAGCTGTATTGCCAGGTACATCAGAAATAGATAAGTTTTTGCAAAAATTGTCGGTGGCACCCATAAGAGAGGGGTTTATAACCTACTAACAAGTAAGAGACAAGCAAGTATTGCATCATCATGCAAAAGCTAAATGTTAATCTCATAACACACAACATTTATAAGTGAAAAATTGCAACACATATTGGATGACATGTCCTGATTTTAAGTTTTTCAATGCTGATATGCTAACATTTCAGATATCGTTATACTGAGCATGCTCAGATAGAATTAGAGGTAACACATAAAAGCAATTCAACAACAGCAACCCAAAAGAAAGTGCTTAAACAGATGTCCAAACACAGTTATCGATGGTCTGGCAGCATGCCATATAATAATAAATGTTTATGGAACTCATCATCTGCCATTAAGATGTATTGGGTGACAAAAACATATGCCATAATAAAGAAATGTCCGGTTGAAGATATGCAATACAGATGATAATTATCTTGGGAATAGGTAATACATTTGAACAATGAATGACATAATAAACATTGCATCATGTCCTTTTCTAACACATAACAGGGTAGATAGAGAGATGCATAACAATCATGAACTCCACAGAAATATACATGTCAGTCATGTCACGAAGAACACCTTCGAAGGGCTTACAGCACTTTCCTATTGTAAGGGGTGAAGCCCTACCTTGTAGGACAAGGTCTGAAAATGGTGGCCTTCTTAGTGTGTCATACTATTGTCTGTTGTAAGCCACTGTTGTCTGACAGACAGATGTTACCAGATGCAACCCCCTGCATATTATACTAGGCTCTGTACAGACTTCTGTAATGATGGCATGTGCCACTTTAGCTAGCAGTAGAGGCAGTCACAAATAAGTGAATTGAATGTGCACATTAAGAAAGGAGTGACAAATATAACATGAACAAACAGATTTAGTCATATTGTTGAGAAGGTGCTACATGTCACTGTCCACACAACACTGAGCAGTACAGTATCAATGCTCCTTTAACAAGGAAGCTGTTTCCATCATGTATTACACACACTTCAATGTGAACATTGTCTGGGCTGCTGTGAGATCTAGAGTCTGGTACGATGCTGAAATATCAACTCAGACACTGGAAGAAGATGCCTGTGGTTTCTCCTGTACTCTGTACCCTCAGATTCCACTAAGTAGGATCTCGGCTAGGCACATATACCTCTCACTTGACCAATTTGATCAAAGCCTTTTGCCATTTGCATCCTCACTGTCTCTACTTCTTTCAATGGCAGAAGAAATCTGCTCATTTTATCATAGCTAGACTTCTGAAAGGAATGCTTCTTAAATAGTTGGGCTTTGATTGCTCTGTTGTTTTTAGCATTAGGCACCAACAAACTAGAACTAGAACTGAGAGGCAAGGTTGTTCTGGTTTGCCTAGATAGAAGTCTCTGAGCAGTCGAGCCAAGTAGGTTGTCATGGGGTATATTTCTGAGATTAAGTAAATTCAAGAAGATATCTGTATTGTCACACTTTGACCTCTCTAGTAATTACTGTGCACTCTGTACTGCATGTTCAGCCAGGCCATTTGACTGTGGGTATTCTGGACTGCTAGTAATATGGATAAAGTCTCACTCTTGCAAATCTCTGAAATAATTGATTAGTAAACTGGGTACCATTGTCAGAAATAACTTTGTGTGGACTACCATGCACTGAGAAATGATGTTTCAACTTAGTAGTAACAGTACTGGACGTTAGGTTAGGTAGCAAGTCGATCTCAAACCAATTTGAATAAGAGTCTACTAACACTATTTAATGCTGATTGTTCCACTCAAATATGTCAGTGGCTACTATTGACCAAGGTAGTTCAGGAATCTGGCTTAGCTGAAGTGGCTGTTTTTACAAATGTGTTTTTTTACTATTGCATACTGAACAAGATGAAAGCACTTTATCAATGCCTTTTGACAGAGAAGGCCAAATTTCTAGTCCTCTAACCCTTCTTTTGCTAGCTTCGGAACCTGGGTGCCTGCGATGCAAAATCTGAATGTATTCATGTTGTAAGGAAGTAGGAACAATAACTTTAGGACCTTTGAAAATGATACCATCTTTCATTAGCATCTCATCTCTATAAGGAAAATAAGGTTGTACTTCTAGCGGTACACAAGATTGCTTTGACGGCCATTCAACATTGATGAAGTTGTTGAGCTTCTGCAAAACTGGATCAGTCTTTGTATGATCTCTCAGCTCATCAAGTCTCATGGCAGAAAAATTATGCACTTTTGACATTAAAGTCAAAATTATCTTCATCAAGCTGTTCTGTGGTATTTCTGAGCGATCTGGATAAGGTATCAGCCAAATAAAGAAATTTCCCTTTTGTGTAGAGCATTTTGAAGTTGTACATTTGCAATTTGAGCATCATTCTTTGCAGTCTTGCTGGAGCTGTATGCATAAGCTTCTTTAAAACAGTGACTAGATGTTGATGTTCAGTCTTGATCTGGATAGCTCAGCCATAAATATAATCATGGAGCTTCGAACATGTGAACACAATTGCCAAAAGTTCCTTCTCAATTTGAGTATACTGCATTTCAGTTTTGGTAAGAGTTCTAGACACATAGGCAACTGGTCTGCCCTTCTGAAGAATAACTGCACCAAGACCAAACTTTGAACCATCACAGGAAAGAATTACTGGTTTGTGGACATAATATCTCAAAGTAGGTGGACTGGCAGTTTGCTGTTTGAGGTTACCAAATGCTCTCTGGTGCTGTTCCAGCCATGACCAGGCAAATTTTTTGTGTGTCAGCTCTCTTAAAGGCACTGATAACTCACTGAAAGTAGATATAAACTTCCCTAAATAGTTAAGCATACCAAGGAAATGCTGTAGGCTTGGACATTGTCTGGAGATGGCATCTCAAGAATGGCTGCTTGTTTGGAAGGGTCTGGTCATAAGCCAGTACTGGTAAATAAATGACCTACATAAGTAACTTTTGGTAGCATGAATTTACATTTCAGAGTATTGAGCTTCAAGTTCACTTCAAGAGCTGTGTCCATGTCCTGAGGTTTCTGTCATGCTCTGCTTCTCCATTACCTCCAACTAGTAAATCACCCACTATTGTAGCACATGGATAACCCAAAAAAATTTGCTCCACTGCACGCTGAAACACTTCACTGGCAGAATTTATTCCAAAAGGCATTCTGAGAAATCTGTATCTACCAAATGGAGTACTGAATGTAGTCAGTAGTGAAGATTTGTTGTCAAGCATTACTTGCCAAAATGAACTATTTGCATCAAAGACAGAAAAAAACAGTGGCATTTGGCATGAGGGTAGCAACTTCCTCAACTGTACGCATAGGATTATGAGGTCTCTTTAATGCTTTGCTTAAGTCTCTTGGGTCAATGCATATTCTGATTTCATCTAAGCTTTTCTTATGGGCAACTACCATGGAAGACACCTGCTCAGTTGTTTCTGTGACTGGACATATCACACCTTGCAGCACCATCTTGTCTAACTGGACCTTGACTTTGTCCTGCATAGCTTTCAGACCTCTCCTCACTGGTCTGACCATTGACTGACCTTTGGGTCTATGTTCATTGGGTACACAACTGGAAGCTTGCCTAGCTTGTCATCAAAAACATCAGCTTACTTTGAGAAAATAGCATCAGTGAAGCTGGAACTAGGACATGTGCCTACATGATGGACTTCTTCGGTGAAAGAAAGTAGTTTCATTCTTAAACTGTCTCTGAGACCTAATAATGACTGCACAAGTCTTCTGACTACATAAAGTTGCAAGCTGTAATTGTTCCCAGCCGAATAGCATGAAAGAACTACTGAGTCTTTGGTTTAAATCTTTTCACCTCCATGAGCAACACACTTCACACAATTAGTCAAATTAAGTTATTCACCAGCTCTTAGTATAGCAAATGTTTTTGCTGACATAACGTGTCTACTTTGAGCTCTGTGGGTTTACCATTGATCAGGACAGTACAAAACACTTTGTTCTTTGCCAACAAATCTACTGCATTAACCTTTTCACTGACCACTGATACACTGTCTACATAGAAAGTAGGGTTGCAGCTTTCTGCATGATCAACTTGCTTTTTTGAGTGACCTTTCTTAATAACTGAATGAGGCTTGCTTGATTTACAAAATTTTTTATAGTAGTTCCATTTTTTACACTTGTGGCTTTGCTGACCATATGCTAAGCACTTCTCTCTTTTAGGCTCATGATTGGCACCACAAATATGACAGTTAACAATAAGACTTGATTTGGGTTTTGCTGACTCGCCCTTATACTGCACTGAGCACATCCGTTTTGCTGAGCTAGTCTTAGAACTTGCTAGAAAGTTATGGGTCCTCCCTAAAAAACCTGCAGGGGTTGCAGGTGCCATGTGCTTAGGCCTGTTTCTGCTAGACACATGCTGCATCCTGTCTATGCTTGCACTAGATGCTTCTGAAACCATGCTCTTATCACTTGAAAGCATACTTGTGTGCCTTTAGTGAGGTCATGGATTTGACAAATCACTACAGCTTTGCTCAACATTAAATCATTGTCATGAAGCAAAATCTTTTTCACTGCAGCATTATTAACACCACACACAAGCCTGTCCTTTATTAACTCATCTTTCATATCACCAAATCTGCATGTTTTATCTTTATTTCTCAAGTCAGTTATGTAAGCTGCAAATGTTTATTTTGGCTTTTGGTCTCTTATATAAAATAGGTGCTTCTCTAATGTAACATTTGTCTGGGTGGTTGCACATTTCTCTAAATTTACATTTCAAACACTCAGAGTCTTCTCTTGATTTAGCCGGTACAAAAATATGGTGGTTCCCCCTCTCCTGCATATACTGCTGGTGCATACACAAATTAATGCTGTCTTTCAATGGCTTCTGACCCTGCTAAGTTAAGCAAAATAAATGTCCTTGTATGTGCATCTTTGCCAGAAAAAGCTGCTTGTATGAAAATATTGTATTCCTGCTCAAATACTCTCCAATTCTCTGCAATATTATGATCAAACACAAGTGGACTGGGTCTGTAAAATGCCTCTGCCATAGTAACACACAGTAGTGAAGGTGCGTGAAATTATGTACGAACATACACACACACA
Source organism: Protopterus annectens (assembly GCF_019279795.1). Taxonomy (NCBI): domain Eukaryota; kingdom Metazoa; phylum Chordata; order Ceratodontiformes; family Protopteridae; genus Protopterus; species Protopterus annectens. Next base: position 1,202,241,434 of record NC_056744.1, on the reverse strand, counting down.
TATATATGTCAGAAATTTATACCAGAACTTGTAACTATGCCCAATAGCACAACAGACTCTTTAAAACAATTGCACTTTGCTAAATGTCTCCGTAGCACAAGAACACTTTAAAATCAATGTACTTTTGTGAAACCACCCTTTATCAGTGTAAGAAACACTTTGAAATGACTGTACTTTGTGAATGAACTGTACGCAGCACAAGAAACTCAGTAAGAAACACTTCAAAATAAATGCACTTTGCAAATGAACTGTATACATCAAAATAAACTTTTCAAAATGGCTGCACTTTGCGAAATAACTCTGTACAGTGTAAGAAACACGGAAATGGTGGCACTCTGTGAATAAATGTACACAGCACAAGAAACTTTTCGAAATGGCTGTACTTTGACTGCACTTTGCAAAATAACTGTACTTTCTATACAGTAGACTCTTTGAAATAATTGCATCATAATAAATCACACACTGCAAACACTTTGCACACTGAAATACTTCAAGCAACTCTAGTTACGCTTGAATGGCTTCGGTCAATGCAAAATAGTAGCTCATGCCAAAACACCATAATTTACTGAAAAACATGCAGTTGCCTTGCTTGTCTGAGCTTATTTTGCCCTTTTATTGTAATTGTTATGCCCATTTAACCTCTTATTATGCTCATTATACTTTTCTTGTGCTTGTTTTACTTTAAACATGCTCGTTATGCAAATCGGAGGTAACTCTAAACCCCATATAAGTACTGATAATCAACTATTGTGGTTTCGAACAATTCGTTTAATTAACAATGCTTTTTGTGCCTTTTGTTTGATTAATAATATGCTTTGTGCAACTCATTTGATTAATAATGTGTTTTGTGCTTTACAAATGCTCCGTATTGCTTTCTTTGCAAAATAAATAATTTGTGCAAGTTTTGGTTACCTGAAGTTCATTTCTGGCATTTTTTAATCGTTTGAGCACTGTATCACCCAACCTGCGCAATATACCTTCACCGTCAACTCTGCACCTCATGGCTTGAAGAAGTTGTACTTTCAATCCCAGTTTTGACAGCATGTCACTCATCTGATCAGGATAAAACAGACGAACAGTTGTGGGTTCGGTTCAAGCAGCTTTATTATATACAAACACATTAGGATTAAGGCTTAGTAACTTAAACTTAAATAAACTTATAAACAGACTACTACACTCATACATGTTAACACTCTGGCTGTTGTCTCAAAATGGCACTGCTGCCTGCATGTGCTCACTGTCTATATGCACATGCCTACACCTGGAGATGCATCTTAAAGTTACAACACAAGCTCTGTTCTACAGCCCCCCTGTTGTAGAAGGAAGTAGCAGTCTACAAAAATCACAAAAAACTGATAGACCAAAGAAGAGCCATGAAGACAATAAAGTGAACTATTGAGGATAAGAAAGAATTTATGTATTTTACTATTATGCAAAAAGCCCAGAAGTTGCAGACACAAAATATACAAAATGATTAAGAGAGAAATTAGAGGAAAGAAAAATACTTCTACAAGAATAACTGTCAGAAGCTTCAAATAAAAATCAGTATTCATTAATGCAACAGATTTATGAAAAATGGTATATAGATCAAGAAACTTTGATCTGTTTAGAAAAAGAAGCATCTGAGGTAGTGCAAAAATATAAACAACAAAACCTAGAGGTTTTTGACAAGTATAACTGCGGTGGTGGTGCTGCGGTAGCGTTGCCGCCTCACAGTTAGACATTGCCCGTTCGATTCTCCGTTAGAGCGTCTTCTGTGTGGCAACATGCGTGAATGGGCGTTCCTTCGTTGAAGGTTGTGCGTTAGGCCCGGCAAGCCAGCATGTAAAAATCTACTGCCAATCATTAGCGGACCGGAGTTCCACTGTGGCGACCCCTAACCGGGAAAAGCCGAAAGACCCATATAAAAAAATATGGACATGGGAAAGAAAGAGAGATTTGATATGGTACGATATTTATCCAAAGGAAAAAGTCAAATTAATCGATATAAAGAAGGCAGCCCTAAAGATATTCAAAGAGAAATACAGGCAAAGGCATCCACTTATGGAATATTTTACAATAAAAAAATAATATCACAAAGAAGGAATGAGAAAAGAAGGTCAGTAAAGTAGAATTTAAAAAAATAGAAGTTGAAGTTATGGACTGCCTACGAACTGAAGGATTTGGTGTAGAAGGTCTAACACAGGTTATATCACAACATGATGGAGTGAATCCTCAAAGTAAGGAGAAACAGGAAAGTCAGGAGACATCTGAAGAAGAAATATGAACATGGGAAAGAAAAAGAGATTTAATATGGTGTAATATTTATGCAAAGGAGAAAGCAAAACTAACCAATACAAAAAGAGCAGCACCAAAGATATTTGAAGAGAAATACAGGCATAGGAATCCAGCTATGGAAAACTTTACAGTACAAAAAAATAAGAAGACAAATAGGAAAAGTAGAAAAGGAGATTTGTAATGGAGAAGTTAAAGAAATAGAAACTGAGGTTATGGAGTACCTGTGAAGTAAAGGATTCAGCGCAGAAAATCTATTTCAGAACGCACCACAACAGGACAGAGCAATGGATATCCAAATTAAGGGGAAACCAGTGGAACAGGAAGCAATTGCTTAGGTGCCATTAGAAGATATTTTGGAACCTTCCAGAGGAAACCAATATAAACATCCACTTGAAGCTAGACAGCAATGGAAGGAACATAAAACTGTGGAAACTGATGCAGTCAATGTTGAGGAGTGATAGGCCAGTGAGTTCCCATACGACAGAGCAAAGGATGGAACAGGATGAAATTGAAGAGAATGTGCCTCAGGCAGATGCTATAGAACTTTATATAGAATGCCTGCTGGAAAGGGAAAACAAAAAAATGTGCCCTCAGTTTAGAAGAAAATGAGCTAACAGAACAGTTGCTTGATTTAATAGACACAGATAGACATATTAAGATCAATGAAAGAAATAGACTGCAGAAGATCAATAAAACCCAAAAAGTCATAAGTTTGAAAAAATAAATGAACACAGCAATTAGGACTGTCCATAGAGATTCATGCGATATAACAAGAGTAAACAGCATATATTACTGTGCAGCTAAATTAATAACTGATAAAGTTCTACCACAAGAACACAGGGTAGTGAGGGAAAGGAAGGGGAGAAATCGAATACCCTCATGGAAGTATCGAATAGAGAAAACTATAAAGCAATTAAGACAAGAAGTGTTACTGTTAGAAGAATAATGAAGTGGGAACATATCAGAAAAATACTAAAAAAGATAGACGTTATAGAAGCAATGTGCAGTATTAGAATAGACCAGGATCTATCATGCACTATCGCAAACAACAAACTAAAAATCTCAGCACAGGCGAATAAACTTAGAAGATATGCAAATAAATACAAAATAAACAATTTATTCATGACCCAAAAAAGTTTTATAAAGAATTGGGAAACACAGTAAAAGGAATTGACAGACACCAAAAAAAGAAGAAATAAATACATTTTGGAGAAGTACTATGAAGATCCTGTGGAACATAACAAAGATGCTAAATGGATAGAAGAATTAAAAGAAAGACTAAGAAGTTTAAAGGTGCAAGATATGAAATGGGATAAACTTACAGCCAGGGAGATTGAAACAAAGTTAAGAAAAGCCTCTAATTGGAAAACCCCAGGCCCAGATGCAGTACCTAACTTTTGATTAAAAGCATTAGCATCTTTGCGCAAAGATTTAGCAGTGAGTAAAATCTATTTGTATGCACACCCTGAACAGGCACCGACCTGGCTAACAACAGGAAAAACAATGCTCCTACTTAAGAGTGAAGCTGCAAGCTACCCTAAAAATTGTAGACCAATAACTTGCCTTCCGACGATGTATAAACTATACACAGGAATTGATGCCAACAGAGTTTATGGTCATTTAGAAGAAAACTCAATTATGGCAGTAGAACAAAAGGACAATAAAAGAAAGTCATATGGAACAAAGGATCATGTGATGTTAAATAAAGTAATAGTGGGAGAATTGTAAAAAGGGGAACAATGTAAGTATGGCATAGATTGACTATAAAAAAACATTTGATAGTATCCCACATTCATGGATAAAAGATTGCTTAAAAATTTATAAGATACACCCTATACTGATCGGCTACATTACAGTGACCATGAAACAGTGGCAGATCACTTTGCAATTAAGCCATGATAAAGGACAAATTATTATCCCAGGGATAAAAATTCAAAGGGGGATATTCCAGAGTGACTCTCTGTTACTGATGCTATTCTGCCTTGCCCTTAACCCATTAAGCTGTGTACTTAACAGCTTAGGCCATGGCTATAATTTGGCTCCTAGAAAACAGCAAATTTTAAAGACTTGTCATCTTCTCTTTGTTGATGATTTAAAACTGTATAGCTCATCAGATGAAGAACTGAAAGCACAACTGCAAGTTGTCAAAACTTTTTCAGCTGATATAAGACTGTCGTTTGGTCTTGACAAATGTGCAAAAGCAACCTTTAAAGCAGGAAAACTACAGCACCAGGAAAACATCAGTTTGGGACAAGCTTCATGCTCACCAAAATATTTATAAAAATCATTGCATACCAGGATTATATATTACCCATTCCGAAGAAGGGATGGACCTCCTTGAAATTGATTACATGTAGAGATCTGCAATCATGGGACTCCACACATATCTGCTGACCTCACAAGACCCAAATGTACAGAACGTTTAAAACATGAGAAGAACAAATCTAAGATGACTTCTCTGCTTAATCTAACAGACGCATATTTGTATCAAGCAGGAATGGAAATCAAACCAAAAGTAGATAAAAATCAGGCAGCAACTGAATGTGCCAAAAAAAAAAAAAAACAAACGAAAGAATATAAGGTGAAGGACCAGAAGAGAAGGCAAGAAATGTGGAAAATGCATAAATATAGTTGGAAGTGTAGAAAACCTTCTAGAAGAACTTCATGTTGATCAAGAATGAATGCAGGAATGGTAAGGAGAGACAAATTCAAAAAAAGACATGAAAGGTTAATATTGGTAGCCCAAGACAGTGAGCTATGTACACATTGGTTTACAAAGTCCATTGAACATGTGGGAGAAACAGACAAATGTAGGTTTTGTAAAATTGGATTGGAAACAATCGCACACCTTGTTGCTGGTTGTGACATATTAATGGCAGAAGGACTGTATACTGAAAGGTATAATAATGTAGAAAGATTGTTGCACTGGGGATTGTGCAAACATTATGGCACTGAAGTAGCTGAAAAACACATGAAATATGAGCCACAAACCATCACAGAAAATGATGAAGTTTGCATTACATGGGATCATCCGTTACCAACAGTTGAAAAGACAGATGCTAGAAAACTGGATATAGTGTCCGAGAAAAGAAGACAAAAGTAGCATTGCTCACTGAAATTGCCGCACCCAGCGACTACAGGGACTTGTGTACAGAGAGACACAAAGTCATAAAATATCAGGATTTGCAGGTAGCAATGAGAGCAATGTGGAAAAAAGATACCAAGACAGTTCCAATAGTAGTAGGAGCAAAGATTCTTATAAAAAGGAATCTACAATCGTATTTAGCTATGTTACCAATACATGTAACTCCGTATGTATTGCAGAAGGAGTCATTACTGGGCACATTACAGGTGCTGTGAAGAGCACTTCTGGCTGACATCAAAGACTGAAAAAATGCAAATTTCATGAACTTTGACTTAGGAGTGGGGTCCATTCCCATCATGGTATTAGAAACCCAAAAGATTTGGAGAAATTAAAAAAAGAGAGAAGTCATACTTCTGATAGTTGGCATTTGACAGCAGGTTTCAGCAAACATGAACATATATATTCATCTTCATTATCCTATTGACCACTGCAATCTGTACATCCAACTCTTCAGCTTGCTGAAAAGTACAGTAAACAAAATAAACACAGCTTAGAAAAGTGGCATGAAACACAACAGAGTAATGCAGATGAAGACAATAAATCACAAGCTATTGCCATAAACTGTTTACTTCCAATTAGCCTTAATTGCAATTATTTCCTGGCAAAAGACATTGTGCAAATGCAGGGGTGGAAGAATAACAGTACAGAAGGGAGAAAATACATTGACAGGGTGAGATGGAGGCAAGGACAGAGTAGATTGTGACAGAAGAAGGATAATGGTGGATCATAATATATAAAGAATAGGTACACAAAGGGTGTTCCAAAAACAGTCAGTAACAGTTCGCTAATGGCTGGATTAGAACCCATGAAATTAGTCAAAATTCTTTATAAATATGAATATTAGCTCATCACACCACAAATGAATTACTAGCAACAGTATGCTTTGTGGGACATGTAGGAATAGGGTCCCTATCAAATGATAGAAAGCTCATTTGATAGAAACTCATTTCACTGACACCATAAGATAGAAAGCTCAAAACACTGAAAACTCATTTGACTAAAACTCAAAACACCGAAAATGCTATATGCCCTTTTTCCCACGGTAGTGCAATCCTGGAGTTAGTATATATAGTTAGGGGGTGGGGAGTATAGCCCCCCACATAGTTTTTGTAAATATTGTTTTCTCCAAATGGTTATTCATTGGAGTTATAAGTATCCATGTGTAGGGTTTAAAATGTATGAAGTATGCACAGTACTGCATTTATACTGTATTCCTATAGTGCAATGGAGTTCAGTATTTCTGAAGGAAAGTAACCAGACTACTGCATATTAAACTGATATCTTCAGATTTTGCAAAAAGAAGTTACACATAATTCACTGTCACTCAACATTTCTGAGTTATGCCAACCTGCACTCAAATGCAGAGGACATAAAGTGAAAGTTTTTCCATGGGCCATTTCTTGCCATGTGTGTTATGTGTGATAGTATTTTGTGACCACATTAAATGTGTGAAAAAGGGGTGGGTAGGACAATGATGAAACTTGGTTATTAAGCAAAAGGTAGGACATGGGAAAGAATTCAGGAATTTGCAGGAAGGTCATGAGACAGCACCAAAGTTATCCACTTCTTCAAATCATAAATGTACAATTGTACACACAATTTCATGACTTTGGAGTGTCACCATACCAGTGATGGAAGACAACAACAGAATGTTGTATGGCCAATTGTTCCAGATCAGGTATCAAGATAACACAAAGGCAAAATGGAGAGCTATGCATGGAATATAATTTTGTTTGAGGGACTGGTGCCCATTTTGGGGGGGTGGTGGAGAGAGGAATGTTCAAAGGTTCATAGGTGTGTGCTAGGCTAATGACCCTGGAGCCTTTACAAGCCTAGCCCATAGGATTACCCTGGCATCATGCCACCCGACCTTAGTTCCTAGTCCCTCTGTCGAGTAGAGCCACTGGAGTTATCCCAGGGGTGAATTTTCTATTTCCCATTCACTCATCGAGATTCCTCTTGAAGATGACCAGTGAGGTGCTCTGCTTGACATGTATGGGAAGTCTATTCCATAGCATGGGCAGTCTCTGGGTTATGAACCTGTCCCTCCAGCATGTTCTGTTGATTGTGGTAATGATTGAGATTTCTTTAGATGTAGCATTTCTAAAAGAACTGGGTCAGACATGGCTTTGTAAGTCAAGCAGAGATCGCCTCTAAGTAGGCGATATGAGACATAGAATAGTTGGAGTTTTTTGAGTCTGTCCATATAGGAAAAGTGTTTAAGGCTGAGGATCCTCTTTGTGAGGTGCTTTTGTGGCCTCTCCAGTTGTTGCAGGTGTCTAGTGAGGTACATGCCAAATGGGGCATTGTACTCGATGACTGGCCTAATGAGGGAAGAGTAGAGGGAGACAATGACCTCTTTCTTCCTGGATACAAAACCCTTAGTAATGAGATGTGCCACACAGAAGGACTTTCTGACCACAGTGGCAATGTGATGGTCAAAAGAGAGGCTGCTGTCAACCTGTGTTCCTAGATCTCTTATAATGCCTTCTGTGTTCAGTGGACTACCATCGATGTGGTAATTCAAGGGAACTGGGTTTTTCCCAAAGGGGATGATGACATATTTCTTAGCATTGAGCTTAAGACCATGGTTCTGGCACCAGTCGTTGGTCTCATTGAGGCCTTTCTGTAGGATTTCAACATCACTTGGGGAGTTAATAATAGCTGCCAGCTTGCAATCATCTGTGAACTTTGTCGGCCAGAGTCCTTTCATGTTGGCCTGGACTTCAGAGAAGTGGATACCAAACAGGAGAGGACCCAGGACCGAACCCTGGTGCTTAGGAGTGATAAGGTGAGGTGGTTAGGGTAAGTTAGGAAACATGCACAGGCATGCAGAATATGCAAGACAGAGAGGGATGGTGATGGAGACAAAAGGTTGGTGGACACCATTATTGAGGAATGACAGGAAACATTGGAGGCGCACAGTGAGAAATGAGTCCTCAACCACAAAACTGTCATCACTGCCTCCTGCAGAAGCTCCCTGGGTAAGTACTTGATGTGGCATAGTGCTTTCCGTCTTATGCAGGACCTTTTCATCCCTATCAATATATTCCATGAAGACCCTCTCCATTAAATCCACCACCAGCATGTCAGCTCCTGCTGGGTGACAAATCACCACCTCTACTACTGCTCCAGGGGGGTACCACTGCACTAGCAGCTGAGGCAGAGCTACCCGATGCAGGTGAGGTAGATAAGGTATGGGTTGTTGAGGCAGAATTGGCAGGTTGTGAAACCAAAGTGCTGGGTTCTGTGCTGCCATCTGCGAAGGTATGGCAAGCTGAATCGCATTGGTTTGTCTCCCTCTGTGCTGTTCATCATTTATTTTTCAGCAGGAATGTATGCAAACAATAGATTGTTGATAAATGTTACCCCCCCCCCCCAAAAAAAAATGAGAGAGGCAGAAAGGGTGGGGGAGGAAAAAAAAGATAATGACATACATGGCATGTCACAGTACTGTATTTTTTCAATTAATTTTGTTTGGCAATACATAAACAATTATCATATTTTACAATTGTACACCTTTACCACATCCTTATATGATGGAAAGGTATTTATGTGCCATAAACTAAACAACTCTCACTGCTATGATATAACAAGGAGACACCTTTATTTCCATCTGATGGAGAGGAAATATGCATTCAGATGTATTAATTGCAATTGCTATTATTTGATTCTTCCTTTCATATTATTGTTGGTAGCATTTTATAAATAATTATTCAATAAAAGGTAATTGCTGCTTCTGGGTACTGAACCCACACACACAGATACGTTGCTGTTCTCATTGCCTAATGCATGCAAGAGTTATTGAGGAAGGCAGGCATGCTTGAGATAGAGATTGAGGTAAACCTGCTCAAGATGCTTGTGCTTGAGGGTATGAGAATAACATTATGCCTTGAAGTTTTGCATAATTCATACTTACCCCATGGCTCTCTAAGGTGAGTTAATCTCTCTTGGTATGCCTCACAATTTATAGCTGTCTCTGCAGCAGTACAGTACAAAAATAAAAGAAATATAATGATTAACTGCATTGGCTGGCTAAATAATTAATGCCATATCACAGACAGTTTAAGAGTCAGTATACTTACACAACTGGGTCTGGGGGGCTGTTCACAGTCCTAAATTCAGCTTCCCATTGGCTTAGGAGAGCCTGCTTGTGCTTCTCAAGGTCACTATAGTGGTACCAACATTGTTTCCAGTGTGTGAAATGTCTGTTGCATTGGAGACAGTCTTGGACAAGCTATTCCAAGCTGAGGAATGCCACACATATCATAGACTCCTCAATATTCCACCTTTGACCTCTAAATGAAGCACTTTCTCTCCCTCAATAGCTATGTCTGGAAAAGGTGAGCTAGCAAAATCTATCTAAATTGGCACCCATTTCAGATCTCACAGGTAACTGGTTGTGTGCAAGCACACACACATCCTTTCCAACTGCATTTGTGCAATTGAAAGCAGATGAACTCCTTACTGGATACATTGGCACTACTTACATAACATAGCAGTAAAGATGTGAAACATGGTATTGAGCTTTGCCATGTGCAAAGCTTAACTTACTGACACAGGTTCCAATGTTCAGCAATGGAATGATTAATGGCATGCCATGGTTTTTACTCATTGCAGTTTGGAATAAGAAATAGGATTAAATGTGACATATTCGAATGCTGGGGCTTACACAATGTTAAAATACTGTTGCACCAGCTGGAAATTAAACCCATGGTATAAAGCATGCAAAAACTGAAACATAGCTTATTAACTGCCATAGCCAAAGAAGAACTATCTTTCAAGTATGTAAATTAGAATTATACTAATTTAGAATGAAACGAAATACAATTCGGAGAGGCCTGTATGTGTGTGATTTTAACTAGTCCTGGGAATGCATTCTTATGTGAAAGTCATTATTTCTCTTTGAAAATATATTTCAGATGGATGCAGTTGAATGAGATGAGTAATCCAGGTTGTGGTATGTGTCATACATACTTCACAAGACATAACTTCCCAACAGCATAGCTGATTAGTCATGATGATTATAACAAAATTATGCAAGTAATTTTAATATTAAATGTCTTCATTGTCAGATTTAAGAATTTGGACATGTTAGCTTGAGGTTATATGTGAAACATTAATGATATATACTAAATAGAAAAGTTTGCTTATGCAAGTCTTATTGATATATACAAACGTTGTGACAAATGGGATTCTTACACCCTTGTAAAAAGTACGTTTTAGTTGGATTCACATCCTTAATCAGACATCTTTTTATCCAAATTCACTGCACTTACACATTGTGCCAGAGAGATAAGTATGGCATAGGTGGAATTTCTCCACTCAGTATTGTCCAGAGTGCTGTGGAAATCACACCAAGGTGGAATTTATCCACTCAGTATTGTCCAGAGTGCTGTGGAAAGCACACTATTTCCAGGCACGATTGCACTACATAAGGCAGCCTAAACTAAATTTTTCACTTCTATTCTTTAGGTAGGGAAACATGTTTGCTCACGGCCAGAGTGCAAAAGTAAATCAAAATGAGTAAAAATAAAAAAATAGATATTGTAAATAATTGCAGTGTGATCTCTAAACAAGATTTGAACATATCCATGTTGTGGAGGGTCATGCAATTATGCCAGACATATTTGCTCTACATAATTTATTTATTTATTTTATTTTACATTTGTTGACCGGGCTAGTCTAGCTGGATATATGTCCATTTTCAGTAGAGGCCCGGGGAGAAAAGCTCCACATAGAAAACTACCAGATATAGTACATTAAAACGTTAATTACAATAATATTATGAGATGATTACATGTGTTCTAAGGTAACAAAATATAATAATATTATGAGATGATTACATGTGTTCTAAGGTAACAAAACATATAACAAAAATTTTTTTTTTTTTTTTTTTTTTGTATGGGAAGAGGGAGAAAGGATTTAGAAGTAGTTGGAAGACACACAAAGTAAACAGTAGCAGGAATAATAGAACAAAGTCGTTAAAAAGGGTTTGTAAGAATTAGGGGAAGGGTAGTAGGTTGTTGAGACAGTAAGATGGCCAATTCAGTTGTTCCTGGTTACAGTAAGTCAGCATTAGTGGTAGTAGAATTAAAGTAACAGAAGGTGGATTAAAGTAAGATAAAGAGAGAGCTGCAGAAAAAAAAGAAGATATTGTGCAAGACTAACAGAGGGAGATGATTAGTCAGGGTTAGTACAGGGACATAGCCAGTGAGTTGTAAGATATGATTTAAGTTTCTTTTTAAATAGTGAAGTTGAAGAGAGAGATGTAAGTTCAACAGGAAGTAGGTTCCAGCTTTTGTCTACAGTGTTGGTGAAGAGGGATTCTCCTGCTCTATTGTTAGATTTATGAGTAGAGATGAGTAATTTATTTGCAGAGCGTAGGTTTGTAAGATTTTTATATGGGCAGATTAGACTTTTGAGGATTGGTGTGCTGCTTGGATGATACAGGGTTTTGTGGGTAATAGTTAGCTGGTGAAGTAGAATATGGTTCTGTAGTTCCAGCCAACCCAGATGTTTCAGATTTGGGCAGTGGTGGGATCTAGCAGGAGAGCCTGTAGCAAATCTGGCAATGTTATTGTAGGCTATTGACAGCTTGTTGAGGTTGCTTTTTGATAGATTAGTATATATAGGAGATGCATAAAAGAGTGTTGAGATGAGATGGGTGTGGGCAATAGAAGTTCTTGCTATGGGAGTAAGGAAAGGTTTAATTCTATAGAGGGAGCCTAGTTTTCTGTTAACTGATTTTATTGTGGTGTTAATATGAGTATCAAAGTTAAGGCTGTGGTCAATTGTCACTCCCAAGAGTTTAGTGGAAGTGTCAGGGGATATAATTGTATTATTTTTAGATTTGATAGTGAAGTAAAGTGGGGGTGACTTGAGTGTGGGAGTAAACAGTAGTAGTTTAGTCTTTTTAAGGTTAAGGAGGAGGCAACACTGTAAAAACCAATCTTCGACAAATTCAAAGACCCTTTGGGTGAGTGACTGTAGTTCAGATGATTCAGTAGCTGAGGAAATTAAAGTAGAGTCATCTGCGTATTGAATGGATACAGCATGTGGGATGCTAGTAGACAGATCATTTATAAAGATAGAGAATAAAAGAGGGCCCAGAATAGAACCTTGTGGTACACCCAGAGAGACAGGAAGGTGGGAAGATAGAGTATTGTTCCAGAGTACTGCCTGTTGCCTATTGTGTAAGTAGGACTGGAACCACTGTATAGATTGACTATCAAGTGAAAGGGACTTAAGTATATCCAGTAGAAGGTGATGGTTAACCATATCAAATGCTTTTGAAAGATCTATGATAGCAGAGGACAGGGTACTATGGTTACGGTTCTTGTTAATATGGTCAGAGAATGATAGGAGGGCTGTAGTGGTGCTGTGGTAAGGTCGAAAGCCATGTTGCGAGTTAGCTAAAAGGTTATTTTGGAGGAGATGGTCTAGCAGTTGATGATGGATGCACTTTTCCAAGATTTTGGCTATGGGAGAGAGTAGGGCAATTGGACGGTAGTTAGAAAGTTCTGTTGAGTTACCACCTTTGTGTAGGGGAATTATATGTGAGATTTTCCATATGGATGGGATGGTGCCTTCAGTGATGGTTCTATTAATTAGGATGGAGATAGGATAGGCAATAGGTTCAAAGATTCATAGGAAATAACTAGGTTAATGGCTCAAGATCCCTTACAAGCCTAGCCAATTTTACCTTAATTGTACCCAATTTTCTATCCCTAGGGGAAAGATAACAAGGGTCAGCAAGTGGGGGTTTGACATACAGACTACCTCTGTCAATAAGGAACATGGGCATCACATGAGCAATGAATTGTGATTTCCCATCCACTGGTCCAGATTACACTTGAACATAGTCAGGGAAGGGCTCTGTTTCACATGAACAAGAAGCCTATTCCAGAGCAGGTGCAGTCTCTGGGACATAATTCTGTCTCTCCAGCATGCTCTATTTATGTCAGAGATCAGGTTTAGATCTTTGGAGCAGTAGTGATTTTTAATCTGTGTGCATATGGCATGTTTGTTGTACCCTGCATTTTTTGGTGAGAAATCTCCAACTGCTGCAGGTGCCTGGTGGGGTTCATGCTAAAGGGTGCATTGTACTCAATTATTGTTCTGATGGGGGTGAGTACAGTGGTACTATGGCGTCCATAGATCTGGATGCCATGCCCTTAATTATAAGCTGAGACACATAGGCAGATTTCCTCACCACCATGAACACATGGTGGTCAAAGTTCAGATTACTATTTATCTGAGAACTTAGATCTCTCACCACTGGGTCCAATATTAGGGGGGGGGCACTATCAATGTTGTAAATTCCAGGGGAATTTAATTTCCCCTAAGGGCATTATTATGCACTTCTTCACATTTAGTTTGAGGCCATTGATCTGACACCAGTCATTAGTCTGCATAAGACCTTTCTGCATGATATCAGCATCATTTGAGGAGTTGACTGCCCACAACTTACACTCATCAGCAAACTTGGCCAGCCAAAGACCATCTACATTTGCCTTGATATCTGAGATGTATATCCCAAACAGGAGGAGTCCCATCATTGAGCCTGGTGGTACTCCACTGGTGATTCGCCTCTTTCTGAATGTGGATTACCCCACTCTAACAACATGGGTCCTATCCATGAGCCATTTAGCTAACCATCTAGTAACAAAGAGGTTTATGTCCAATTTTGTGAGTTTATCTGTAATACCCAAGTAGTGTATTGTGTCAAATTCCTTGGCCAGTTCCAGGTAGGTTGGGTGCACTGTCTTACCCTCATCCATGCCCTTGGCCTTGGTGACATTGCCTAAGAAGTTCACCAGACTGAACAGGCAGGATTTGCCACTGGCAAAATGAACTGTGTTGGGTCTAGAGTCTGGAGATTTCCTTTGTCATTGTTATTAGGTCCATGCTTATCCTTTCCACAGCTTTGCATAACACGCTAGTCAGGCTTATGAGTCTGTAGTTTCCTGGGTTAATTGATGGTCCCCCCTTGTATAGAGTGGTGACTGTTGCCGTCTTCCACTCTACTGGGACAAACCCTGTCTGGAGACTGCAATTAAATAGAGATCTGTGTGGGGCTGCTAGGTCATGTTTCAAGCTATTTAACTAGCACCCTGGAATTCTATCAGGGCCCACTGATGCCATGTTTCTAGCTTTGGAGAGCACAGTGATGACCTGATCTTTTGTGATAACAGGCAAGGGAATGGTAGGGGGTATTTCATGGGGGGGGGGGTGACTGGAGGTGATGATTGTGTGAAATTTGAGCTAAACTGATCAACCAGCAGGTTTGCTATTTCTTCTAGCTGAATATATGTAGTGCCATCTACATCCAACTCAGCACATTAAGTGTTTTCCTTAAGATTATGGAGATAACTAAAAAATGATTTGTGGTTATCCTTTGCTTGTGAGGCTATTTTAGTCTTGTATTTAACTTTTGAAGACTTGACTAGTTCCCTGATTTGCCTGCTGAGACTAATGAGGGATTTCTTTCTCTGATGTGCACCCTCCTAATTACTTAGACAGTAATTTCCTTTTTCTGTTCTATACCCTATTTATGCCAGGGGTCCACTAGGGTGGCTTGTTTTTATGGCTAGACCAGGGCATAGTTTGATCAGATACTGCCATTTCTATGCAGTTAAGTGGTTGTCTAAGGCTTTCATGTATACTTCTGCATAGGCCTCCATGTTTTTGGAGTTATGGGGAGCTTTAAAATTACCTATGCTATCATTAATAGAAGGTAATTTGCCTTGGAAAAAAATCTTCAGGGTTTTAGGTTTTGAGGGGAGTCCTACTTTTAAATTTATTTCAAAGGAGACTGATTTATGATCCAGTCTTACCAATGAGGACATTATGCTTCGGGGGAGGATGCAACACTCCCCCATGTTTGTGAGTACTATGTCAAGGATATTTGAGTCCCTAGTGGGAGTGCAGACCAGCTGTTCCAGAGCATTTGCATTGAGAAAGTCCAGCTATCTCTGAGCCTGCATATTACTGGTCATGTATATTTTCCAGTTTATGGAGGGGTAGTTAAAATCGCCCATGAGTAGTGTGTTGGGCTGAATGGTAAGTGATTCTAGTAACTTCAGGTATGCAGAGTGGTTTTCATGGTTCATGGTTGAGACCTGTAGCTAGCGATGATGTGGTGTTTTATTTTGCCTATGGGCAGCTGGACATGGAGTAACTGAAGCAAGCTGTCCTCCTTGACCAATCTTAAGTTATGATTGTTTTTTATGTAAATGGAAAAAACTTCCATTTTTTTTTTCTTTTTCAGACAAAGGTCTGAGTGTGTGATAGGCATTGTAGCCTTGAATTGCTGAGATGCTTTCCGCATCCTTGAACCACGTCTGTGTAACTGCACAGACATCAGCAATCTCCAGGGGGAGGAGAGCTTCCAGGGAGTGCAGTTTCTTGTTAAGTCTCCTAGCATTGAGCAGTAGTACCTTCAGCTTGGCATTAGAAGAATTCATTACATTGGTAGTTCTGTTGGTTTGGCACTGCCTAAGAAATGCACTATGTAGGTGGCTAATGCCTTGGCCAGTATTCAAAAGTTTAGTGCAACACCTGTAGACCATCTCTGGTAAAGCGGCATGGTCTGTCAATCATGTTGGCCCAGGCAGACAAATACTGGATCCCCTTGGAATGACACCAGTAGCTAAACCAATTATTGAAGTCTATCATTCTCTGTTTGTATTCTGACATCATTACATCATGTCTCTTTTCATACAGTCCAGGGAGGTATGGCCCAGGTCATTCCCACTTCCATGGACTATGACTAAGTCATACTGGTACTTGTGGTTGAGTGATCTGAGTGCCTATGTGATCTGGGGAATAGTGGCCCCTGACAAGCAACTGATTATAACCTTCTCTTTATCCAACCTGGTGAACAAGGTTATCCTCGTGTCTTATGTTGGAGTCTCCTATGACCAAGATGTTTGAATGTGTGGTGTTTCACCTTAGGGGGCTTGCTTGTGGAGACACTATAATGTGTACTTTTATGTGTAGCAGTTGGTGTTGACTGAGTTCTGTCGGCATGTGGTTTCTGATAACTCTCTGAGGTTTTGGTAAGTTAATAAAAAGTGAATGAGCCAAAAGCAACCAAATGAACCAAGAAAAGTGAAGCAAAAACTCCACCAAGCACAAATGAATCGAAGCTCCAAAAGGTAAAAAATGCTTTAATAAGCACTATTAAAAACACTCCACCACAAAGACTGGATCTGTAAGGTACAGGAAAGCACAATAACGTATCCACCAAGACGTTTTCGTCGCCAACTTCGTCAGTTATACATCCATTTTTAAAAATAAATGCTTTTATATACTGTTTAAATTTCATCACAGATCAATTAACCAATCATTTAAGTCCATTTGTTAGAATTAATTATAAAAACTAATTAATTCATAAAACCTTCACAAGAAAAAAATAAATACACTTCTCTAAAAACATGCATTCTCCCTTTATTCCCCATTTGTAATAAATTATTTAAAAACTTTTAATACTTTTTAAAACCTTTTTTAAAACATCATTTAAAATAATTTCAGCATTAAGCATAAATAGAGCTTATGAATCTGAAATTGCCACATAGCACCATCTTGTGGCCATAGTGTAAATTACAACAAAACCAACAATCAGGAATTTAAAAGTTCCGAGGAAACAATATTTTTTATGATTGTATGTAGTATATTAATATTAATATGTATATTAATAGTGCTTATTAAAGCATTTTTTACCTTTTGGAGCTTCGATTCATTTGTGCTTGGTGGAGTTTTTGCTTCACTTGTTTTGGTAAGTTACTCATGAGTATCTCCGCATATTTGGGTTTAGGTGTCAAGTTCTTATCTAGTGAGAGAAATGATGTGCATGTGCTGACAACCTGTTTGTCATTTGATTTGTCAGTATGTGAGAGTAGTGTCTTAATTTTTTGTAGTGTAACAACATTTCTCCAAGGCGTTTCCTCCCACATCCCAAAGTATGCTGTGGGTGGATTGGACACTCTAAATTGGCCCTAGGTGTGAGTCAGTGTGTGTGCCTTCCATAGAAGTTTGGGCGCTGGGCTGGCAACTCAACACCATAAAACTCTACTGCCAATCATGAGTGGACAGGTGATCCACTGTGGTGATCCCTAATGGGGAGAAGCCGAAAGAAGAAGAAGAAGATCTCCTCTCCAAGGTGATGCTGCTCTGCGTGCAACTCAGATGCTTCTAGAGCAGCAGGAGGACTGGAGAAGGTTGCAAAAACAGTTATTCTAATGGAAATGTTAACTTGAAATCATTTGCATCTATACAGGGTACTGCTAACTGCTGCTGAGTGGAGAGAAGGCTGCACAAAGACTGGGCTTATATAAAATTAGAAAATCAAGTTTTACAACAGCAAGGTCTACAGACCAATGAGGAAACCACACAATAAGATTTCAGCCAGCAGTCCCCAACTCAGATAGTTTTGCTACACCAGACTTATGCCACAAGATCCTAGTCAGAAAACCCTTTTAATGTAAAAATGCTTGTTTCGTCCAAGTTGTTGAGACCCATGGAAGAAGTGTTCTTGGCATCTGGTCCCTGCTAAGAGTTGGGGGTAGAATGTTGGGGGTGAAGTTTGAGCTCAGTTTATCAGATGGTAGATGTGATGTATCACTCTCATTGGTGAAAGCAGTACCTTTCAGCACCAGTTCAGCATACTGCTGTGTGTTACATTTAAGGTTCCAGACATAGCTAAAGAAAGTATTGTGATTGTCCTTAGACTGTGAGGCTATCCTGACCTCATAGTTGGCCTTGTTGGACTTAATTAGACCTCTTAGTTTCATAATTATTTGTATAACAGAGTACTTGTCTTTAAGGGAGTTGCTCTTTTTGAATTTGGCCATACATTTTCTTCTGTGTTCCACCACTGGGGTTTGTTTTTCATGTTTGTTTAGAGTTTACTTCTGGTAGGTATGGCAGCCTTTATGTAGCCATTCACATTTAAATAAAAACTCTGTGAATAATTCTGCATAGGTAGCTGATGTCTTTGAGTTAGGAGGAGCCTTGGCTATCACTTAATAGGATTTAGTTTGCCTTGGAATAGTTCATAACTGTTACTGGCTTAGCTGCATTTTCTGGACTGAGTTTTACTTTAAAGGAGGCAGTTTTGTGATTTGACCTCACTAGTGAGGATGTGACACAAGTTGATGGGAAGGGGGATGCAATGCTGTTCCATGTTAGTGAGTACCAGATCCTGCATGTTTGACACTAATAAATTCCAGAAAACATTGTGCCTGTGAGTTTGCATCAGTATAAGTTTCCCAGTCTATACAGGGGGTAGTTAAAGTCACCTGAATAGGGTGTTTGGTTAGACAGTGAGCACCTTTAGTATGTTTAAGGAAGAGTTGTGAGACTCGAAGGCATAGATAATGACTTATAGCTAGCTATGATATGGTTAGGGATCTCATTTATAGTGATGTGCACGTGGATGAGCTCCGTGGTATTATTTTTGTTTAACAAACCTGGCGGTATGTTTGCTGCTAACAAAGATTAAGAAACATCCACATTTGGCCCTAAGACTGTGCTGTTGTTGGTCAAAATGTGTAGAAGGTTATGTAACCTTGCACTGCCAGAGTATGGTCTATGGCTTTAGACAAGTGCTGTCACTTTTTCCTCCCACACTCTCTGATCCATACCCCTAGTTATATCATTTCTTATGGTACATGGTAATAGTACATGTTCTGACTTGTACTTAGATGATGTCACAGGGTTTCTGTACTGTGATTTAGGATCTGAAATCTTTTTCCTGAGCCTATGTATAACAAATATTTCAGAGAATCACAAACATGCATAGTACAAACAGAAATATTCCTTCAGAAAATGTTTTCATAAATGAATTTTACATCTCTCCCCTCTTTCTGTCACGTTCATTCTTGTTTCTTACACTAAATATACATGCAGCAGCTGCATTTGAAACAAAAACGTTTAACTAATAGCATATCATAAGTTAGCTGTCTGATGTTCTGCACAGAAGGCACTGCAGCCAAGAGTCAAACCAGAGAACCTCTTGCTGTGAGGCAACAATGCTAACCACTGCACCACCATGGTCAAGCACACTGCATTTCTCTGTTTAAGAGTTGTTTTCTTATTCTGTCTTACAATAGTATTGATAATGAGGGAGAATAAGATATGTTTATTCATTTATATATATATATATATATATATATATGTATATATATATATATATATATATATATATATATATATATATATATATATATATATATATATGTATATATATATTATATATATATAGAGAGAGAGAGATATGTGCTTGTAACGAGAATTACCTAATGCATTCAGTATAATCTGCAAGTTATTAATGTGAATAAAAACCCCATCCTAAATAAAAAGAAGTATATTCAACAGCTTAATGAAATGTGTTGTATTACATATTTGGTAAAATAAAACTACTTCACAAAGCATGCAAGAAAGTGAATGACCTCCCTTTGTATTCATAAACCAGAAGAAATGGTGGCATCACCACTGGATAGCAGTCTTGTTGGCAAACCCTGCTTACAATCAGGGTATACATGTTTATTGTGAAAGTTGTACTTTTTATGCAAGCAGTGTATGCTGCATTTCTCTTTACCTGCTGGCAATGTTGTTTATCATAGTAGAAAACAGTCACTTGTTAGATAGTGCTCCTGCCAGGTCAGCAAATAGAAACAATACTTTTGCACATGCAGTGAAGTGTAAGAAATAAATTGTTATGAAACAGAATGTCATTTTTTCTGTTGCTGGCATGAATGCTCTAGGCTATTCCTGAGATCTGATTTATATGCACAGGATATCACTGGTGTACTATTTAATGACTCTACACAAGGACACTTTATTTTCTGTTATTATAGTAAATGTTTATCCAACATACAGCATGCTTAGATGTAGTTTTTAAGAATATTTATTATTAAACTGGCATTATTTGTTTCAGAATGATTTCACTGAGCAGTTCTAGTACTGTTCCATGTGTGAAAATTAATATGGTCAGAGAGCTTTCTACAATTTCTTCTATGACTGAATATACTACAGGAGATGGCTATAATACAATCAATATATGGCATTACAATTCCTATTAGCAGTGAAAAATATAAAAATCTGGATGTATCTATAGCATTTACTGTCATGGAACCAGCTGCTGCAAAAGGAGGAACCACATAACACTCAATATAGCCTTAAGGGTGCTTACCTTTAAAATAGTACTCTCACTTTATATATTACATCTCTTCCATCAAGCTAAAAGCATTATATACAAAAATTCAAATAGTTTTGAATATAGTAAACTGTTCTGTGGAAGGCATGCTGTTCCTCATTTTACATTTAATTGAAAAAGGAATCTCCTGTCTTATTTAGCTCCCTGTTTCATATAACACTTTGCAATGTAATCAGCAAAATTACAGAGAAGTGGGGGTAAGGAACTTTCTCTTTCTCACACTGTTGTGCAATCTTGAAGTTAGCATATTTAGAGATATAGGGATGCAATGCATGCCAAGGGGTTTAACCCCTTATAAAAATGCAGTTTTTGTGTTCATTTTAATGTTTTACCTATGACTGAATGAAGCATTCTCCTTCGCGTTACTATTTTCTGAAAGATAAATACCGAAAGCCAGGGAGTCAAAAAACCTTAAAAACAGAACAAGCATATTTTTTGTTGCAGGAGGGCAAACTACTCTGCAGCTCCAAGTGGAGAGCTTTCATCTTCACCCCCATATATTATATATCCCATCTCAACAGTCTCACCATAGGGAGAAAAGGAGAAAAAAATTCCCAAAAAATCACTGCTGACTCACACAGTATAACATATTGAGATGAAACTCAATGTAATATTAAACGTTTACACTAAAGCCACCAATCTGCAATGACCTGTAACTATTTTCATTTTTGACAGTATGGCTCATGAATGTTTCATTTTTTTGTCTGAATAAGTAGTGCAGATGAAAAAAAAATCACTGCTTTACCATACACTCACTGTACTAGAATTGTCATGAGAAATAAAATGTCCATACTAATTCACTTCATCAGATTATATTGTGATGCATAGCATGAATGTTTTTTAAAATATAGACAGTCATATACAGTGGCATTAGTAATCAGTATTTGCAAGTAACATAGGTGTGTTGATAATCCTTGTGTACTTCAAACCTCTACAGTGTGTGTGTGTGTGTGTGTGTGTGTGTGTGTGTGTGTGTGTGTGTGTGCGTGTGCGTGTGCGTGTGCGTGTGTGTGCGCACGTGTGTGTGTGTGTGTGTGTGTGTGTGTGTGTGTGTGTGTGTGTGCAGGGAGGCATAGGGACATTGTGTGAGCAGGTCTGTAAGTGTCTGTGCATGAAAGCTTAATACAAGAATGTGTGTACATTTGTATCACTATGGTGAAGACTTTGTGCCTGTATGTTATACTATGTTGCAGCACAGGCTAGTACAGTGTTCATTCAACAGGCCAGTATAGAGCTGTTCAGTTGAGTATTCCATTCAAATTCCCTGGTAATGAGATGTTCCCTGGTGGGAATATGGATGACTACTGATTACAAAAATAAAGCAAAGTGGCTCAACTCAGCATATCTGTAATATACTTTTTACGCTATTGTGCTGGTAACTGTCAATTCCAGTTACTATGTCCTTTGCTCTCTGTGTGTACTTGGTTTCATACATTCCCACTAGTGTTTTGTTATGGAAATATTCTGGTACAATTATTTTGCTGTATTTTAAATAACAGACCTTGTGACACATGATTTTCATCATGGTAAATATATAATACATCTGGATGAGAATGAGAACTTTTCTTTGCATCAAACATCATGGCAGAACAATGCTTTTTTTCAGCATTCTGTACATATTCTCTTAAAAAGCTTGCCAAGCTACATAAACAAATCAGCATACTGTCTAAAAATATCAAATGAAGTATTGTGTTTGGATTAGGCTTTTCAAAGTCAATACGTACTGAAGTTTTCTTTATTGATGGACTTCCACTTAACAAAAACTTGAATCATCTGCTTCAGCAATCTACAGAGTATTTCTTCCATGAATCTGCATATTATTTCCTAAATGAATTTGTGGGCTGACTGCATCATGGACATGTAGCGACTGTGTCTGTCAGCCCAAAAATCACTTACTGTGCAAATATATGAGCAGTTGCCTTAATCATACACTGACCTTTTGCGCATTGCAGCTGTAACTGTACCTGCACACTACGCACTCATCTAATTATGCTCAACTGTTCACGGTCCATTCTGCACAGCTATTTAGTTTTTGTGCTGATAACATTTGACATGAACAATTATAAGTTTTGTTTTTTGTAAATCCAAGACAACTTATTTTGATCAAATGGTGATTCTGCTTCACTACTTGTCAAGCCCAAGTGCCTAAATGCACTCCCATTTAGGATATTACAGTCTGCAATGGAATCAAGCTTAAAAGTAGTACTTTTGCACTTAGCAGACAGTTTTCAGTCCAGTGATTCTTACAATAGCACTACTGTAGCATTTCAGAAAGTCCTTATGAAGAAACATTACACAAAACATTACGCTGTTGCTTATGCTTAAACTTGAACATGAGTTTGGGTAAGAAGATATGGGGAGGGAGTGCTGCTTGTGCTTAAACGTGAAGATAAGTTTGGGCATTTGCAAACAATTATGTTTCTGATTCCTATTTAGGTGAGTAACCAAATGAACAGTCAGCAGTGTTATTTGCACTAATCACTTGCAAACATGTTTCCCTTCTTTTATTACTGTACTTTTTAGATAAATGGTTATGCAACCCACAGTGACAGCATTCTTATTTACTGCAGGATAAGCAGACTTGCTTTAATGATGTTAAACACATCTTGAACAACATAATGTTTGTTAAGCTGGATTCCTTTACTTTTTGACTGCATCATCATGCAAAAGCACTTTACTGGACCCTTTTGCTGAGCTGAGGTTTACAACTTTTATTACATAAACGCTGTTCCAACAGATTCTTCTGCTTATTTTAGCAGACTCCTGTTTCATTTTAATTTGCACACATGCAGACCCTCTGCAAGCTCATTCATTTGAAGTCTAGTTAATCCTGCTGTTCTATACACTTTCACACATCGTTCAGGAGTTAACTCTGGCATTGATAAATCTTTGCTTTTCACTTTATTATTCTTTATACAGACAGTTCTTCCTCTGTGCAATGAATCATGTGGTTCTACAAACTTAGTCTGCAACTGTATGTCTCAGTTCAGTCACATGAGCATCAATAGACTCTTGTGGGCCTTGATTCCTATTGAAATATAGATTACATATTTTATGGTTTCATTTAGTCTGCCCTTTAAAACAAATGGGTCAGATTGCTGCCCTTTAGTAAGTCTAAATGTACTAGCTTCACTACATGCATTCAAGTCCCAAGTACTCAAACAAACACTGAATCAAAGCCAGGGCCTGTAGCCGCCGTTGCTTATGCTTAAACTTGAATATGAGTTTGGGTAAGAAGATATGGGGAGGGAGTGCTACTTGTGCTTAAACGTGAAGATGAGTTTGGGCAAGCAGCTCTGGCGAGAGACTGGGTGGAGAGTTTTAGGGTTAGGGAACATGAGGAGGATTTTAGGATGAGGAAGTGGGAAGGGAGTTTTAGGTTTAGGAAACAGGAAGGGAGTTTTTAGTTTAGGAAGTAACTGCGGAATTTAGGTTTAGGGAGGAAGGTTTGGAGTTTTAAGTTTAGAGAGTGGGAAAAGAGTTTTAGGGTATTGGAGAGATCAGAGAATTTTGATTTATGAAAAGGGTTAGAGTTTTAGGTTAAGGGAGCAATCAGTCATTTTAGGATTAAGGAGGGGGTGAAGGTTTAGAGTAAAGGACCAAGGAGTCAGATAAGAGACTGGGTGAGAGTTTTAGGTTTAGATTCTGGTTGGGCTATGTAGCTTATAGGATTTAGTGCTGGGAGGGCTATGTATAAAAGAGAGATCTGTCTAGTGGGAGCTAGAGCGCTTACAAGTGGCAGCAGTACTGCAAGTTACTAGATAGCGAGTACCTTTAGTAGACCCAAATGTACTATGTTTTTACAACATCATCTCCAGCAAGGGAAAAAATGCAGCAGCTTGCACCTCATACTTTTCCAGATGCAGTACTGAAGAGATTAGCTTTCTAAAACCACTGTCTCTATAATCTTGTGCTACATTTTCCATTGCAACCATGGTTGCTGATAGAGTAAGTAGAAGAATGGCTGCCATGATGAAAGTGCCATTTTAATTCAATGACAACAATGGCAGAAACTCATTTCTTGCAAAAATCTACAATTTTCCACTGCAGTGAAAAGGAAGTTAGTGATTTTCAGTCATTTAAGTTTTTGAATTTCACCTAGTGGTGTAGCTGTTACCCTTTTCTGGTTGAGTTATTTCTTTTCATTGGTTTAACCTTTGCTGGTAGTGTTTATTAAGTAAAGGTGTCTTTTAGCTGTTTTAGAAAAGTAGATTTCTCAAACTTGAGTGGTCTGACCAGTAAAAGTCAAATTCAGAAGTGCTTACCGAATCCTGATATAACACCATGGAATGTGTCAGTTCCTTCAGGATTACCATGGACTTACAGACAGGTGGAATAACAAAGTCACACAAAAACCAGTCTGGATACAATTTACTATCAGGGTGCTGTATAAGGAAAACCCATGTGACACACACCATGCATGTTAGCATTATGGGATCTTTCTTAAAGTGGTACTTCCAAACCAGTCTGCTAATTGAATTCTTTTTCACAAATGGCCAACAAATACCTTAGTCAGAGACTGACAGAGAAATTATTCCGATGTTGAACAAAAGCAATACATTTGACACTCTGTTAAGTTTACTATCCAAATGAATGAAGCATTTATTTAGTTTATAAATACCAAATTCTACATGGGGTTTGGCCCACTATCAGTAGAGAAAAACTCTAGTTGATTAGTACAGTTTTCAGCAAGGAAATAAAATAGTTTGCAAACAATAACATGGAATAAGTAATATACACTGAAGAGAAAAAAATGCTGCATTTTGTAAGGTTATTCAGATAGTAAACATTATTTGCAACTGTATTTGATTTCAGCATGCAACTAATGTTCTGTGGGAGGCATACTGAAGTATCAGATAAGGCAGCTACAAGTAAGTATAGCATTTTTGGCTAAAATGGAAACAAACAGTTTAGTATATATGGGGTGGAGGTAGTCCCTTCCCTGCTAGTTCTTAGCAAGCATTTGTAAAATATCTACAAATGATGAAGATTACAAAAAAAAAACATGGTGAATTGAACTGTAAACAGAGAAGGGAGGGATCGACTCAACATGCTTATTTACTAAGTTAAACTAAAACTTCTTGACATTATAACTCACTCAGACTTGAGTGTTGGTAGCTATGGAAACAAGCAATCTTTATACAATGAATATAGGTTCATAGGTATGTACTAGACTAATGACCACAAGGGCCTTTTTAAGCCTAGTCATGTATCTCAAATCTCTGTCAAGTTCTGGTTCCCTTGATAAGTGTAAGCAGGGACTTTGTAGATGAAACATTTACCAGCAGGGGCCTGGAAGATGAACCACTTACAGGTTGCCTGTGTCATTTAGAGACATAGGTGCAAAACTAGTGATGAATTTCCTGTTCCTCATCTAATTGACCAAGTTGCACTTAAATTCGGTTAAGGAGAGACTCAACTTCATGGATGGGGAGCCTGTCCCAGAGAGCGGGTAGTCTCTGGGATACATTCCTGTTTCTCCAGCAGATCCTAATTGTATCACAGACAAGGTTTAAGACTTTAGAATAGTTAATTCTGGTGCTGTTTTCTTTGTGTATAAGCAGGAGGACTATCAGGTTGGTGTCTAACAATGTATTGCATGCGAGGCATAGATCTCTCCTCAACAGCCTGTAGAAGACAAAATATAGGTATAGGGCTTTGATGCAGTCTGCACAGGATTTGTTACTTACGTCCTGTATTCTTTTGGTGAGGAACCTCTGTGGACATTCCACTTGTTGGATGTGCTCGGTTGTGTACATTCCAAAGGGGGCACTGTACTCAGTGACAGGGCTGATGAATGCTGAATAAAATGGAGCAATTACCTCCTTGGACCTAGATGCCATACCTTTGTTTATAAGATCTACAACATAGAATGATTTCCTCATTACTGTAGACACCTGGTGGTCAAAGGCTAGATTGCTGTCTATGTGTGTCCCCAAATCCCTGACTATTGGGTCAGTTCTTAGGGTAGTGTTGTCAATATAATAGTTACCAGGGATGGATGACTACCAGAAGGATACCATTATACATTTCTTGACATTTAGTTTTAGTCCATGGCTCTGACACGTTATTTGCCTGTGTCAGCCATTCCTAGAGAACATTAGTGTTGGTGGAGGATTGTATGACTGCTGATAATTTGCAATCATCTGCAAATTTACTCAGCCAAGGCCCTTCACATTGGACTTGACTTCAGAGAAGTAAATGCCAAAAAAGGAGCAGTTTCAGGACTGATCCCTGAAGGACAGCACTTGCAACTAGCATCTTCCTAGAGGTGGACTCCACAATTCTAAGCTCCTGTGTCCTCTCTGTGAGCTAGCTGGCTATTCACCAGGTGCCATAAGAGTTTATATCTAACCTTTTGAGTTTATTAACAATGCCAGAGTCGGGTATTGTGTCAGATACCTTGGTCAGGTCAAGGTAGGCAATGTAACCAGTTTTGCCCTCATCCATTGCTTTGGTGACCTTGTCAAAGAAATCTGGTGACTGAGTAGGCATGACCTGTCCTTTATAAAACCAGATTGGGTTGGATCCAGTGTCTGGAGGTTTCCTATGTCATTATTGATCAGTTCTATGATAATTATTTCCATGGTTTTGCATGTTAGCCTAGTGACACTTATGAGTCTGTAGTTTCCAGGGTCTGTAGATGCTCACTTTTGAGCAAAGCGATGACTGTTGCTGTTCTCCATTCATGAGGCATGAAGCCTGTTTGGAGGCTATAGTTAAATTGTGATTCCAGTGGCCATGATAGGCCAAGTTTCATGCCATTTAGAAGGCATCCCGGGATATTGTTTGGGCCTATTGATGCAGTGATCTTGGCCTTAGAGAGATCTTTAAGGACCTGTTTCCTAGTGATAGTAGAGGGAGTTATATTTGATGTATTTCCTTAGGATAGGTTGAGGGGGAGATAGTGGTAAAGTTGGAGTTGAATTTGTCTGCCAGTAGGTTTGCTATATCTTCTGTCTCAGTATAGGTGGCTCCACTAACAATGAGCTCTGCACACAATTGTGTATTGCCTTTGAGGTTCCAGGCATAGTTAAATAATACCTTGTGGTTGTCCTTTAACCTGGAGGCCAAATGTAACTCAAATTTGGCTTTAGTAGACTTTATTTGTCCACTGAGTTGCTTGTTAAGTTTGTGGAGAATGTTTTTATCCTGCTAGTACTACACTCCCTAATTTTTACCATGACTTTCTTCCTTCTGTTCTACAGCCTACTGATGTTGTGATTCCACGGGGGTGGCTTATTTATTTATTTTTTTAGTTAGTTCTGCATTTCTTCCTGGTGGGTGCAGCTGCCTCTATGCATTTATTAACATGTTTGTATAGAGATTCTGTCAAAAGTTCTGTGTAGACATCAGTATTAGGATTTATGGGGCCTCAAAATTTTGACAAGATATCATTTAATAGTTGGAAGTTAGGCTTACATTCCAGGGTTATCTGGGGTTCCAGGTTTCATTTTTACTTCAAAAGAGACAGTTCTGTGGTCTGATCTTACCAGAGAAGACATTACACTAGGTGATGTGAAGCACTCTCTCATATTAGTGAGCACCAGATCCAGTATGTTTGTATTTCTGGTGGGCAAACTGACAGTCTGGTCCAGGACTTTGTCCTTACAAAATCTAGGAATCACTCTGGCGACACATTTGGTGTTGTATATGATTTGCAAAGTCAAAAATAAAGCCAGCACCGCATGTGGAATAGCAACATAAATTTAATGTGTAAAAATACACATAAAGTGAAACTGATAGCACATTAGCACAAAAAATGACTCATAGGTGCAGGGAATAAACCCAAAAACCACCTAAACCAAACTGGTTTTGGCCAGAATGCCTTCTTCAGTGAAGTGCCATCAATAATGAGTTAAACAAACCCACTTAAAAAGACACAAAACCAGCCCACCAAACAATCCCATTGGATTGTACATCATTCATTAATAATGTTCATTCAAACCTGGGGAGAACAAACCCCCCAAATTAATTATCCATTTCCTTTCTTTAACATTTAATATGGAGTGCAAAGATGATTTATCACTACATTCACCCTTAATACAGTCAATAGTCGTAAACCTGAAGTTTGCTTGTGTATGTTTTAAAGTGTGTTTGTAAAGTGCATTAGATTGCCTTTTATTTTTAATGTCACTGATATGCTCACCTATTCTGAATTTCAAAGGCTGTTACATCTGCACTATATAAAAGGCAGAACAAGAACAAGTAGACAAATAGATCACCCAAGGGGTGCTGCAATTGGCAAAAAATTCAATATAATACACATTGGGTATATTTCGGCTGGTGAATTCAGTGGTTTTAAGAACCCTATGGCAATTTGAGCAATGCCCACTTGCCATACAAGCCTTGAAAATGTCCCCTGTAAGCATTCTTTGAACAAACAATTCCCTATTATAACCCATACCTTTACAATAGCAAAACAGTGATCCTAAAGTGTAGCCCCTCTGAAATGAAAAAGAACATCTGTCTCCTAAACAACTGGCAAGTCTGTCATCCCCCATCAAGATATTCCAATGTCTATTGATCGTCCTCATAAATGTCTTGGCATTTCTACCAAAAGTTGTTACTAATCTGATGGGGGAATTGTTCGCCAAAGGTTTCTTATGGTATTCTAATAGATTAGGTCTATCTTGGTTGGTTCACGGCCCAATTACATGCCCCCATAATGTTACTAGATGGATAACCCCTGTCCCAAAAATGGGAAATGAGATCCTGTTCATACTGATGATAGGTCTGGATGTCAGAGCAGATTCTACGCACATGGAGGAATTGAGATTTGGGGATATTCCGAATCCCATGTTGTGGTTTGAAACTACTGGCATGGAGGAGTGAATTATATTGTGGAAATTTCCTTTAAACCTGGGTATCTAAAGTACTGTCTGGCTTACGACTAACCAAAACGTCTAGAAAAGTAATCTTAGTTTTGTTGAAACTGAGTTTAAACTCAATACCCCATTTATTTTCATTGAGATAGGTCACAAACTCCTCCAGGTAAGTGATATCTGATTTACTTATGATGTTAATCAAGATACATCCACCTTTAGTCCCTGACTGTGTAGTAGCTGGTCTAAATGTGTAGAAAGCATTATAGCCATGCACTGCCGGTGTGTTCTCTGTGGGAGTAACTCAAGCTTATACAATCTAAGAGGAGCGACACTAATTTTAAAACAGCAAGATAGATTTTAAAGGGGTGGACACTTGGTACTTTGGCTCTACAGAATACAAGGGGATGGCCAATAAATGTAAATAGCTGAAGGGGAATGATTTCACAAAATGATAATTTTGTGCTTACTGACAATAACCAATAAAAGAGGAGAGGGAAGGAAATATTTGATCAAATTAAAAAAAGGGGCAGACCACTAGAGAAACACAGGGGGCCAGATTCAGGAAGGCTTACACGGAGTTTAAGAGTAGTGTAAGCCTCCGTGTAAGCCTCCTGATTCAGCAACAGCCCAAATCTCCGTGTAAGAGACAGCTAACACGTCTCTTACACGGAGTGGGCGTGGAAATGCTCAATACCTCATTTGCAGCTCCAAGATATGCAAATGAGGTATGTGAGCGATCCATGAAGCCCAAACCAGTCCGTGTAACGGACGTGTTAACTTCTGAAATGTACTCAGCTGACAACTGAGTACATTTCTGCAAAATTAAAACAGACTATGTCAGCTCCAAATAAAGTGCATTTGTTACATTAAGCATGCCAATGGCCAAATATGTGGCCATTGGCATGAAAAATGTTGCAAAAAAAGTTATATAACTTTTTTTTTCACAGGATTTATGTGTTTAACTGTAGCGCACACCAGCATAAGCGGGTGCGCTACCTAAAACTGAAAACCGAAGCTTATAAGCCCACAATTGTGGGATTTATATATTACATGAAATGTCAATGGAGGGACTTGCAGAGCAAAAACAATATGGCCTCCGTTTAGTGGTTGTCAAGGGGAAGCTCCGTGTAAGATATGTAACTAAGCATTACTAGGCAATCCTATGTAAATGAGGGTTACAATACTGAATCACACTGCCACATAAGTAATGAGCACTTTCTGAGTAGTGTAAGAGTTAGAGAAGGGGAAGGAACAGAGTAAGAGGTAGGTGACATCATGGGGAAAAAGGATAGAAAGAAATGTACCAGATTGGAGGGCAATGTAAGGTAAGAGATGACAGACAGACATCAGGGAGGGAGGTGTGTCCCAACAGAACACTAGGAATGTCAAGAAATTGAGGGCATCGCTATCCCTACACTCTAAGTTTCTTGATATACGTGCATGCGCGCGTGTAGCGTGTAAGGCAGGTTCAACATGTGGGGCGTGTTGCAAACTGTTTACAGCGGTTTCTTGTGGCGTGCACGTGTGTAAGGCGGTGTCTGTAGCGTTTTAGCATGAATCAGCCTAGCTAACACCGTGTAAGGATGTGTGCGCGTGTAACACCGTGTAGGGATGTGTACAGCGTTTAAGTTACTGTGGCGTGTTTAAGCGGTGTGCACATTGCTCCCCTCAGGAAACAGAGAGGAAATAGGAAACAACCAAAATACAGGAAACTGCCAGAAGATACTACTAAAGTTAATTGGTGGAAACAATTAGAAGCAGGCAATTACACAGGCAGACTAGAAGCCCAACCCAGCACTTAAAACACAACAAAGAGCAGTGCAGGCTGTTTCTCACAAGAGATACTGCCAGAAACTAAGCTATCAGAATTGAAACCTGAAAAAGCTGAACTCAGAGCAGAAATGCTAGGGGCTGCCATAGCTGTTATAATCAGACATAGGCGAATTGCTGAGGGTGGTGATAATGCAGATGCTGACAGACAACCCAGAGTGAGGAGAAGGAGAAGAGTATACAGGCCTAGGGTCACCTACCATGGGTTACATGAGCTGGAGATAGTAGGGCGCTATAGAGTGGACAGAGAGCTCCTGCAGCAGATTGTTGAGCTGTGCAGGCCACGCCTCACACACAGAACCAACAGAGGGGAACCCATCCCAGTGGAAACCAAGGTATGTGTTGGCCTAAGAATACTAGCAACAGGTACCTTTCAGAGACCAACTGGCGATATGATGGGGATATCACAGGCATCAGCCTCCAGGGTACTGCACCAGTTCCTGGATGCCATGTCACCACATGTCAGTGATCATATATATGTCCCTAGTGACCGTGAGGTTGTGTCCAGCAATATCGTCTCTTCCAGCAAATAGCGGGATACCCTGAGGTGCTGGGTGCAATAGACTGCACGCACATACGCATCAAGGCACCAGCCGGTGGCGGGGTAGAGTCTACATTAACCGCAAGGGATACCCCTCCATCAACTGCCAGGTCGTGTGTGATGCCCAGGGCATAATAATGAATGTGTGTGCTGGCTGCCCTGGGAGCTACCACGATTCCCACATCTGGCATCTGGCGCAGCTGTACCAATCATTTGCCAATGGGGACTTCCCACACGGACACCTAGTGGGGATGCTGGTTATGCACTTGAGCCGTGGCTGATGACACCCATCAGAAATGCACACACACCCGAACAGGAGCGCCATAATGAGGCACACGCACAAACACGTAATATCATAGGCGTGTGTTTGGGCTGCTCAAGTCACGGTTCCGGTGTCTGGACACGTCTGGTGGAGCTTTGCAGTACACACCAACTACATGTACCCAAATGATCATGATATGTGCTATGCTACATAATATGATCCTGCGGAAACAACTGCAGCAGGACCAGCACAGGGCTGGGCCAAACATCCCCACCATTGCCAAGGCCACCACAGGCAGGGGTGACTTGGAGGAGGAACAACCTGACCTTGTCCCAGTAGGCAGAAGGAGGCGTGCCCAGTATGCCCTGGCCTTGGCAAAGAGGCAACGCATAGCACATATGCTTGGTCAGTAGGAACACTGGGACCGATACCCACTCTGACTCACTCATACAGTAACAGGGATGCCTAACATGACACAACCTGCTTCCAAATGTACAGGGAGTGTAGTATGTGCATCCGACAGAGGCAACCCTGCAGCACCACCCGAGGCATGAATGCCATGTGTTAAGTAATGTAATACCATGTATCATATGCACACCTGAGGACCATGACTAACATCCACCCTCACCAATCATAAACCACAAAAACACAAACCCACCTCATAGCTATCACAAGGGATAGGAACCTAGATGTAATGCTACCCAATGCCAAAGGTATAAACAGCAAGATGTGTGCAGTGTAAATGCACACAGTATAGAGAATGCACATATCAGTGCTGTAATAGAAAACAGGGTCAAAGCGCACATCAGCACCCTGACACTACCAGGGTCACACCTCATACAGTGATGTACATGTGCAAAAACATGGAACAAGATACAAAATGAGGGTGACTACCAATAAATGGCATGGATAACCACACACCCCTGTTGTTACCACAACAAGAAGCAACATGCATTAGCCATGGTCAAACACCAATGGCTAAAACTGACTACTACTATATAGCTTGCTGCAGACCACTGTCCTAATAGCAGCAACTGCCCCAGGCCTATGTTCACAGGTTCACAGGTTCATACTAGGCTATCTGCCCTAGGGCATTTATAAGCCTAGACCAGAGTTCCGTGGAGTCTGCCGCACCTTCACTCTGACGGATAATTTGCCCATTATATTGCTGTGCCTCTGACAAGCAGTGATACTGAGGTTATCCCTGGGGCATACCTGCAATCTCCCATCCATTGATTAAGATCTCACTTGAATAAAGCCAGTGAGGTACTCAGCCTCACATGTACCAGGATGTTGTTCCACAGCATAGGGACTCTCTGGTTGAAGAATCTGTCCCTCCAGCACATCCTATTAATATCTGTGTTGAGGTTTAAATCTCCTGCCACTGTAGTTCTGATGGATGTAGAGGTCTTGAGGTGAAGCGTGTACATTAACTCAGGTTTGGACATGGCCTTGGATGTCAGGCACAGGTCACCTCTGAGCAGGCGGTAAGTCACGGAATCAAGCTGGAATTCCTCCAGTCGGGCAGCATAAGAAATATGTTTGAGACCCTTTCTCCTCCTGTCGAGGAATTTGTGGGCCCATCCAATTGCCATAGGTGTCAGGTCATATACATGCTGAATGGGGCATTGCACTCAATCAATGGTCCGATGAGTGAAGAGTACAGGGGAACAATGACCTCCCTGGATCTAGATGTGAATCCCTGCATGATGAGGTGGGCAATGTAGAAGTTCTACCTAACTACCCTGGCAGCGTGAGTGTCAAACAAAGGTTACTCTCAACCTGGGTGCCCAGGTCCCTGATAACCTCCTGTGTGCTTAGAGGATTGCCACCTACATGGGAACTAGTGGTAACCTTGTTCTTCCCAAAGGGTATGGCTATGCATTGTTTAGTGTGTAATGTAAGGCCATGGCTCTGGCACCAGTTATCCGTGTCTATGACACCCTTCTGAAGGATGTCTGTGTCAGATGGGTGTCCAACTATGGTTCCCAGTCTGCAGTCATCTTCAAACTTTGTCAGCCATAATCCTGCTGTGTTTGCTTGTACTTCTGAAAAGTAGATGCTGAGCAATAGTGGGCCCAGGACTGAGCCCTGTGGGACACCACTTGTGACAGTTGTGGAGTGTGACATGGCACCAGCAAGTCTGAACCTGTCTGTTCTGTCACGTAGCGGTTTGCAACCCATCTTGTGATGTATGGGTTCACATTTAAGCTGGTGATGTTTTCAATGATACCCGAGTGGGGTATTGTGTTGAAAGCCTTTGCCAGGTCAAGGTAGGCTGTGTGGAGTGCCTTGCCCTTGTCAATGGCCTTGGTGTCTGTTATGAAACAGTCAACCAAGTTTAAAAGGCATGATCTGCCCTCAACAAAGCCTAACTGGGTTGGATCTAATGTCTGCAAGTCCCCTATGTCCTCATCTATGACTTCCATTATGATCTTCTCCATAGCTTAGCAGACCCTGCTTGTCAAGCTGATGGGATGGTAGTTTCCGTGGTCGGTGGAGGCACCCCCATGTGAAGTGGGTCCACCATTGACATATGCCACTCCTTGGGAACATATCCTGAGTTGAGGCTAAGATCATACAGCTGCCCTGACTGCGGGTTTAATTCTTGAGTGAGTTCATGGAGCACAAAACCAGGGACACCATCTGGTCCCATGGATGCTGCGTCCTTTCCCTTGGATAGAGCAGTTCCCACCTGAGCATTTGAGATGTTTGGGGGACTACAATCCTCTTTCATACATATCTCTCCAGTTGTGGTGGAGGGGTGGGGAGAAATCTGCACTGAACCTGTCAGCCAGTATGTTGGCAATGTCTGTAGGTTCAGTGATATTTACAACATTCTGAGCCTATTCTGAGCATATCTGGGAGTTTCCTCCCAGGTGTGTAACGATATGTATAAAAGGCCTCATTGTTGTCCCGTGAGCCCTTAGTGGGTTTACTCCCAATATTCGCCTTGGATGATTTCATGGGGAACTCAGTGTTTCACCTATATTGAGCAGGGGTGTCTACCCTTCCACGGATATCGCTCTATCTTGTAGTACCTCCTTCCTTGTGTTGTAGTGCTTGTTTATGGCTGAGGTCCACCACACTGGGCGCTTGCCTCTGGTACAACGAGTCTGTGTTTTGTTTGGGATTGCCTCATCCATGCAGTCTTGAAGGTGCTGGTAGAAGGCAGTTGTAAGTGATACAGTGGCTTGGGTAATGGTGTCTGCTGGCTTGGGGGCTTTGAAAGAGACCACAACAGTCATTAGAAGTGTGTAGTCGGCTTCTGAGAGGTTCTGCACTGTGGTCTTTTCTATCTGGGGTGGGGGTGGGATGTGGACTTCCACTGAGAGTAGGTCATGATCTGATCTCACCAATGATGGGTATACCTCTGGTGTTGAACATTGTGAGCCCATGTTTGTGATGATGAGATCTACTATGTTGTCTCCTCTTGTGGGGATGGTGACTAGTTCTTCCATGGCATGTGAGTGTATGAACTCTAGGAACCTGTGGGCTAGAGTGTTGTGGCTGTAGTACTGATCCCAGTCTATATTTGGATAGTTGGGATCACCCAGTGTGATGGTGTTTGCAGGTACATGTATCCCGCCACTGTTTTCATGAAAGCTCTGTGAGGTACCTGAGTTTCAGAGGATGGCCTGTAACATGCTACAAACTTCAGAGCAGTCTTGCCTATGGTTAATTGCACCGGATGGTGTCCAATGCATCGTGTGTTGCCACCAACCATGAGGTGAGGTGTCCTTGATGAATATTGCTATTGCCACCCCTCATAGTGGTAATATGTGTACTGCATAGATACGAAATATTGTGCCTCTGACTTAGTAGTGACACATTATGACCACCTTACATAATTGAATAATGTGACTATGCCTCTGTCCAGTCTGTGCCCCTGTCCACATGCAGCTGTCCAGATGTCTCTTGAAGAGAGTCAGTGAGGTACTCTGTCTAACATGAACTGGGATACTCTGCTAGAGTTTGAGATGCCTCTGAGTTATGACTCTGTCCCTTCAGCATGTCCTATACATGTATGTGCTGAGGTTCAAATCTTTAGCTCCCATGTTTCTGGTGGATGTGGATTGCTTGCAGTGGAGCATGTCTACCAAATCCTGATCGGACATGGTCTTGTATGTCAGGCATAGGTCACCTGTGCGTATGTGGTATGACACTGAAAAAAGCTTGTTTTTAGTTATTCTGGAAGTATATGACATGTGTTGTAGATCCCTGATCTTCATGGTAAGGTACTTGTGGGGTCTCTCCAGCTGCTGCAAGTGCTGGTTGAGGTACATACCAAATGGGGCGTTGTATTCAAGCATGGGCCTGATAAGGGAGAAGTATAGTGGTACAATGACCTCCTATGGTCTGGATGGAATACCCTCCATGATAAGGTGGCCAAGATAGAAAGTCTGTCAAACAACTTTGGCAACATGGGTGTCAAATGAGATGTCACTATCTACATGTGTCCCCAGCTGTCTGATTTGTTTCCTGTACTCATTGGGTTGCTGTCTATGTACAGATCTGTGGGTACTGTGTTCCTCCCAAAGGGGATGGCTACACATCAGTTGCAGTCAGTTTTAGGCCATGAGTCCAGCACCAGCTATCTGTCTGTGTGACGGCAGTCTGTAGGATGTGTGTGCTGGCTGATGTATTCACTATGGTGCCCAGGTTGCAGTCATCTGTAAACTTTGTCGGCCACAACCCTCCTATGTTTGCTTTCACATCTGAAAAGTAAATACCAAATAAGAGAGGTCCCAGGACACAACCTTGTGGGACACCACTTGTGACTGGCTTCGAACCTGACAAGGCACCTGCAATGTTGACATTATGGGTTCTGTTTCTGAGCCATTTTGCAACCTATGCTGTGACATATGGTGTTATATTTCAGCTGTTGAGCTTGTCTATGAGGCCTGAGTGGGGTATTGTGTCAAAGGCCTTAGCCAAGCGCAGGTAGGTTGTGTGGACTGTGTAGCCCTCATCACCGGCTCTACTGACAGTTTCAAAGTAGTCAACTTGGTGCAAAATGCAGGATCTGCACTGTACAAAGCTGAATTGGGTGTGATCAAGGGTCTGTAGGACACCAATGTCTCTGTGTGGAAGCTCCATAATGACCCTTCACAAAGCTTTGCAGACAAGGCTGTTTAAGCTTGTGTGGTGGTAGCTGCCAGGGTCTGTGGAGGCATCTCCTTTGTGGAGTGGGACCACTGTTGCCGTACGCCAGTGTTCAGGTACAGATCCTGTAGCAAGGCTAAGGTTAAATAGCATCTGCATATACAGGTTTATCTCCATCTGTAGTTCACATAGCATGCAACTGGGGATACCATCAGGTCCCATTGATGCTGTGTACTCGTCTTTGCTGACTGCGGCTCTCACATGGACATCCAGGATGACAGTGAGGTTACATACAGCTGTGATAACTATCATGTCTTGGGGGTGAGGGAGGGTACATTGCACTGAACTGGTCTGCCAGGGTGTCAGTAATATCTGTCAGGTCCCTGGGATATAAGTTGTTGTGTACCAAATCTGAGCATATATGAGGGTTCCCACCCAGGCGTCAGACATAACTGAAGAAAGCAGTGTGGTTACCTTCATCGTCTGTGGTGATTTATGTCCCCAAGTTGAACTTGGGTGTCTTTATGTGAGAATGTAGCTTTCTACTACTGCTGATCACAGCTGCCTTACATTCTGGAGATGTAGCTCTGTCTTGCATTAGTATCCTTCATCTGTTATACAGTTCGTTTATGGCTGGGGTCCACCAGACAGGCCACTTTCCCTTGGTGGTGAAGGTCTCATTCTCATTTGTGATTGCATGGTCCATGCTTACTCGGAGATGTCCGTAGAAAGTGTCTGTGCAGGAGTCACCATTGTGTGTTGTGGTTTCCACTGGCCCAGTGGGCTTAATGGATACCATCTCAGTCCGAAGAAGTGTGAAGTCAGCTTCTGAGCTGTTTGTCACTATACCCTGGTATCATACTAGCACTGACACAGGTGTAGACAATTCCCCAGAATCCATCAAACAAAATGGACATGCAGGCTTACAGATGCCCTAGGGGGTAGCCTAGTATGAACCCATTATGATACAGATTGTACAGGACACTACAGATAACCCCAAGGCTGTTGCAAATGATGGTAGTAAGCATGTTGTTGATTCCTGGATATGCTCCGGATCACACAGATATTACAAACAACATACCAGACACACACAGGTATGGCCAACATACATCCTGACATGTGCAGTGCAAACCCCCATAATGCCAAATACCTTCCCCAGCAGACTGCCGCCTCCCTGACATTATGTCACCCTTACCACAGAGTACGTACCCAAAGAGCAGTGTACAACAACAGTGGGTGTTCTCAACAAAGGTGTCTCCTGAATGGATAGGAAAAACAACCACCACAGAATCATGAGAGGTTTGGTCTGCACAGCTATGGAAAGGACCAGCATGTACCACAGACATAATGATATTGTGGATCTATTGACACCCGACCCTACCCAGTGTGGGTTTACAAAGTGCAGACCCACCCCTAAACATGTGTGACTCAGTTGAAACAGTACTTGAAGTCAGTGATGAGGGCAATGTGGTCCACACAGTGTAGCGGACCTTGCAAAGCCTTCTGTACAATACCCTATGTGTTCCGTATAGATTTGCTCACCAGCTGATATATACACCCCAATGTCATGGGAGGGTTGCAAACCAGACCAACGACAGAACTGACATGGTCAGACATGCAGCAGCCATGTCAGACTACAAACCACATATAACAGGCATCCCACAAAGCTTGGTCCTGGGACCTTCACCATCTGGTATATATGCCCCATAGGTACAGGCCAACAAGTAAGGACTGTGCTGGAACATGTTTGTAGAGGACAACAAGCCGCCTGACATATCTGATACACCAGCTGACACAAGCATCCCATAAAAGGGCCACATAGAAACAGACAGCTGGTGCCATAGCCATGTCAGCATGTTAAATGGTGAAAACAGTATAGTCAGCCTCTGTGGATAATCCAGTAAGTGACCACCAATTCCCACATAGGTGTCGACCCATGACATACCTAACATGTAATGCCAGAATGGGGGACACAAGGTGATAGATATCCTGCATTGGACAAAAATGTGGCTGTAGGGTTAACAGCAACAATCCATATACCAACCTAATCATGAGGGTTATGACATCTAGCTAAGGGGAGGTCATTGTGGTTTTGCAGTTATCTTTCAGCAGCATTACAAATGACCACAACAGCGCCTGTGTGGTGTACCTCAACAGATACATTCAGCAACTGTAAAGTCCACAACAGTACCTCACCAGGAGTATCAAAGAGCTGGAACACATGTAATGTGTCGCCTGATTAAACAGAATGCAGCTCCACACACTGCCATGCTGGCCACCCAGACACAAGCTGTGCCTGATGTAGAAAGCCATGTCCAAGCTGTCAGCAATGCACATGCCGTACCTTGTACAATGTGAATGGCAGGGAGATATGCACATGAGGGACCTGAACCCCAGCACTGACATACATAGGACAAGCTGTACTGCATTATCCATAACACAGAAGCCACCACCACGCATGAGTAAACTACCAGTACAGGTTATCCATAGAGTCACTCATTGATTCTACTCAACAGGGATCCTAACGAGTGGATGGGAGATGGTAGGTATACCCTGGGTATCAATGTTGTGTCACAGGTAGACAGAGGCACAGTATACAAAACAAGACATATGTCATGCCAAACTGCACTTATGATGTGTTGATGGACAAACACACTATCCAATAACCATTAGAAATGGCCTTGGGCACATCGGTAGTGTTTGCCAATGTACACCCATGTTGTGGAATACACTACTGCAGTTGGTTGAGGCCGTTGTAAGTAGTTCACATCTGAACATAATGCAACATGGTCAGATAGGTTCATAGGTTCATACTAGGCTATCTGCCCCAAGGCAGTTCTAAGCCTAGCCCAGAGTCTGGTTGCGTCGCCACCCCTTATATGGAAACAGTACTGTGCCCATTAGTTTGGCGTGCCTGTCTCCAGCAGTGACACAGTGGCGATCCACGGGGTAAACCTATGATTTCCCATCCACAGGTCAGGATACCTCTTGAACAGAGCCAGCAAGGTGCTGTGACTCACATGGACCGTGATTGTATTCCACAGCATAGGGAGTCTCCGGGGGATAAATCCACCCCTCCAACATGTCCAATGTACATCCCTGCTACGGTGTAAGTCACTTGCACTAGTGGTTCAGGTGGATCTGAAGATTTTGAGGTGGAGCATGTCCATTAATCCCTGGTTGGACATGCTTGCATGTCATGCACATGTCACCTCTAAGCAGACAGTATGTGACTGAATAGAGCTGTAGTGTCTTCAATCTGGCAGCATATGACAGATGTTGGAGACCCTTTATCCTTTTGTTGGGGGACATTCAGGGTCTCCCCACTTGCTGCAGATGTCAGGTGAGATACATCCAGATAAGGCAGTGTACCAGATCACCGGTCCGATAAGTGAAGAGTACAGGGGAACAATGACCCACTAGATCTGGATGTGGATCCCTTCCTGATCATGTGGACAATGTAGAAGGTCCTACTAGCCACTTTAGCAATGTGAGTGTCATCAGAACAGTGACTGTCAACCTGGGTCCCCAGGTCCATGATAACCTTCCCTGTGCTTAGAGGATTGCCACCTATATGGTAGCTTGGGGTTACCTTGCTTTCCCTGAAGGGTATGACTACACATGTTTTGCAAGTTGACTTCAGGCCATGGCTCTGGCACCAGCTATCAGTGTCCGTGAGCCCCTTCTGAAGGATATCCGTGTCTGATGCACTGTCCACTATGGCACCCAGTGTGCAGTCATCTGCAAACTTTGTCAGCCAAAGTCCTCCCATGTTGGACTGTACTTCTGAGAAGTAGATAACAAACAATAGGGGCCAAGGACTGAGCCCTGTGTGAGACCACATGTGACTGGCCTGGTGTCTGACATAGTGCCAGCAACTCTAACCCTGTGGGTCCTGTCCGTAAGACAGTTTGAAACCTGATCTTGTGACATATGGGTGTACATTTCTGTTGGTAGGGTTTCCTACAATACCTGAGTGGGGTATTGTGTTGAAAGTGTTTTCAAGGGCAAGGTAGGCTCTATGGACTGCCTTTCCCTCATCAATGGCCTTAGTTACTGTTTTGATAATGTCAACCAAGTACAAAAGGCATGACTTGCCCTTGATCAACACAAACTGGGACAGGTACAATGTCTGCATGTCCTCCATATCTTTCTTCATGAGCTCCATTATGATCCTCTCCATAGCTTTGCAGACTACACTTGTTAAGCTTATGGGGCAGTAATTACCAGAGTCCATAGAGGCACTGCCTTTGTGCAGACATGCACAACTGGACCCTAAAGAGGCTGTTGTGCACAGTATGGAAATGTAAATCAGTGATAGGACTAAAGCCCAGGATAATGTCCACCACAGTGAAAGTACTGAACCACTACACTATACAGTACAACAGTGCTAGGTCAGTATGAATGGATGTTAACAATTGTATGCAAAGTATCCCATGCAAAACCTGCAGGCACAGTATAATCCCTGTTGTGTTCACAGGAAGCATCTGGACAGTAACTACACAACATGTCACAGAACACACAACCTTAAACAGGAGTTATTTTTGGAGTTCACACTCATCCACAACTGTGATGGGCTGCATAGTTCAACATATGGAAAGCTCACAC
Source organism: Protopterus annectens (assembly GCF_019279795.1). Taxonomy (NCBI): domain Eukaryota; kingdom Metazoa; phylum Chordata; order Ceratodontiformes; family Protopteridae; genus Protopterus; species Protopterus annectens. Next base: position 1,202,199,614 of record NC_056744.1, on the reverse strand, counting down.
TGGGCATGCTCACACACTTTGATAAATGAGACATCATTCACACAACATGCCATGGGAAGGCTGAAGTGGGCATGCTCACACACTTAGTTCAAATGTTCCTCTTAACAACTGTGAAAACACACCACAGGATGCACATTCCCCATTCCAAACAATGAAGATGTCAGCACCCTATAAGTAGATCAGTAGAAATGCTACCTCCCAGTAATCCGAATAGCGGCTCTGCTAATCGTCTGTCTCTAGTGTCATAACATAGTTAGGTAGGGGTTTGAATCCAGCAAGTGGCATGTGTGTGTGTGAATGGGGGTAAGTGTCTGTATAAGTGTGTATGAGAAGCACATCCCTTTTGGCAACTGTGGAAACACACCACAGGAGCTCATTCCACTTTCTAAACACTGATGATGTCAGCACCCTATAAGTAGATCAACTGAAATGAAATCTCCTAGTAATGTGAATAGCGCTCCGCTAATCGTCCGTCTCTAGTATCATAACATAGTTAGGTAGGGGTTTGAATCCTGCTACGCCAATGTATCTGTGTTAGTATGAGTGGGGTTTGTGTGTGTGCATAATGCTGGGGAGGGAAGGTGCCTTTTGCCAACTGCGAGAACACACTACAGCGTGCACATCCCTCTTAGTAAACACAGATGATGTCAGCACCCTCTAAGTACAGCATTGGAAAAGATTGCTCCTACTAATGCAAATAGCACACTCTGCTAATGTGTCTGCCTTTAGAGTCATAACACATCTAGGTAGGGGTTTGGACCTTGCAAATGGAAAGTATGCGTTTTACTGTGGGTGGGGTTGGTGTGTGTGCACAATGGCGGGGTGGGATGTCTCTTTTGCCAAATGGGGCTATGCACTGCAGGGTGCACATTTCCCTTAACAAACAGTGATGTTGACAGCACCCTGTACAAACAGAACAACAACACAGAAGGTGTTGTTACCAATGATGCATGTAAGGTTACACTTCAAGTAATGTCCACAAAACAAAGTAGGATAAACAAATGCTCCTTTTACTCTATCCAAACAACATGGCAACAGACAACTGACACTACTCAGTATAGTGCTACATGCTACTGTAACATGCAGATGTACCAGAATATACCTAGATAGTGTTTTGAAGCCTGAATGTGGCAAGTGTGTGGATGTGTTATGTTACTGTGTGTGCATTTCCGTATGGAAAACATGTTTGAGATATTGGCAATATTGTTGCAGACAGTTTAGGTGCAGATATCCCCCATTCTCCTACACAAGTGGAATTAGTTATCACAGATGACTGTAACCTCCCTATCCTCTCACATGTCCAGGTGAGGGCCACCCTCAACATTGCAGGACACATAGCATCACTGTTACAGAATGGTATCCCTGGATGTGTGCTACATTCACCCCAGGAGGACATGGCACCACATTACAGACTGATATTACTCCCTGGCCATACTACAGGATGTGTACCTGAAGAGTGCCATACATACACAGTGGTCCCACACCAATGAGGAGTAACCTCTACTGACCCTGGTATCTACTGCATCATATGCACAACTGGCCTTCTGTTCTAAGCTACGGAAGTGTCACGTATGGGCAACATGTACAGCAATATTACATATGTGTATATTTCAGGACTATGCACACAAAACCTATCTCATGGACAGAGCTATAGATAGTGAACTATGATACATTTGGAGGTGTCACAGTAAACACAGTATTAACCTGCTACTTTGCATTACCTGTGTTTGTGGCAGCTGTTGCTGTGTCAGTGGTGCTTGCTTGCTGCTTGCTGTTTGCTACTCATGGTTTTGCTGCTGGCTGTCTGTATATTTTCTCTTTTCTCTCTCTCTCTCTCTCTCTCTCTCTCTCTTTCTCATTAGGTTTGTGCAATGACTGTATTGCATGAGTGGAGTGTGGGTACTGAATGCTTTTGTAGGTATCTGCATAGGTCCATGTGATGGCCCCTGCACCAATTGTAAGGCAGCATTTGCTAATTGCATGCAGCCAGGTGTGTGTTGATTGCATGTCTCACTGTGATTTCAGGACACTGCTATAAAAGGTATGTGAGATAGGCGTAGCCCTTACAGATTGTAGGGCGTGGGCGATGCTGGTATGCTGTTGACAGTGTTCTGTGAGTGTGAAGGTTAGTATGGGAATCCAGTGATTTGGCCATTAAAACTTTGCCTCACATGCTTTGGATGGTACATCTCCTATATTGCCTTTATACTAATTCCTACTATTGACTGTTATATTTATTTTAGCAGAGTGTTTGGGATGGCTGTCATGGCTTAGTGGTAGGTCATACAGACTAATGTTACCAAGGTCCTGGGTTCGAGACTGGCAGTGGGAATTTATTTTTGTCTCCAGACTTTCAAAATGAGTACAAGACATGTCAATCAAAGTGCCATAAAGGCACTTTTAAGCACTAAACCAGGTCTGCACTCGTTAGCATGAATGAAGAAGGAGGCGTGCCCAGTATGGCCTGGCCTTGGCAAAGAGGCAGCATAGCACATATGCTTGGTCAGTAGGAACACTGGGACTGATACCGCTCTGACTCACTCATACAGTAACAGGGATGCCTAACATGACACAACCTGCTTCCAAACGTACAGGGAGTGTAGTATGTGTATCCGACAGAGGTGGCCCTGCAGCACCACCTGAGGCATGAATGCCATGTGTTAAGTAATGTAATATCATGTACAATATGCACACCTGAGGACCCCAACTAACATCCATATCCACTCATATGACCCTGTGGAAACAGCTGCACATCATACAGTGATGTACATGTGCAAACACATGGAACAAGATACAAAATGAGGGTGACTAGCAATACATAGCATGGATAACCACACACCCATGTTTGTACCACAACAAGAAGCAACATGGAATAGCCATGGTCAAAACCAATGGCTAAAACCGACTACTACTATATAGCTTGCTGCAGACCACTGTCCTAATAGCAGGAACTGCCCAAGGCCTATGTTCACAGGTTCATACTAGACTATCTGCCCTAGGGCATTTATAAGCCTAGCCCAGAGTTTTGTGGCTTCTGCCACCCGTGCAAGTTGATGGATAATATGCCCATTATTTTGCTGTGCCTCTGTCAAGCAGTGATACTGAGGTTATCCCTGGGGTATACCTGCAATCTCCCATCCATTGGTCACAATCTCACTTGAACAAAGCCAGTGAGGTGCTCAGCCTCACATGTACCAGGATGTTGTTCCACAGCATATGGACTCTCTGGGTGAGGAATCTGTCCCTTCAGCACATCCTATTAATATCTGTGTTGAGGTTTAGGTCTCCTGCCCTTGTAGTTCTGATGGATGTACAGGTCTTGAGGTGAAGCATGTTCATTAATCCTGGGTTGGACATAGTCTTGTATGTCAGGCACAGGTCACCTCTGAGCAGACAGTAGCGACTGAATACAGCTGGAATTCCTTCAGTCGGGCAGCATAAGAAATATGTTTGAGACCCTTTCACCTCCTGTCGAGGAATATGTGGGCCCATCCAATCTGAATGGGGCATTGTATGCAATCATTGGTCTGATGAGTGATGAGTACAGGGGAACAGTGACCTCCCTTGATCTAGATGTGAATCACTGCATGATGAGGTGGCCAATGTAGAAGGCCTTCCAAACTACCCTGGCAATGTGAGTGTCAAACAAAATGTCACTGTCAATCTGGGTGCCCAGGTCCCTGATAGCACGTACATTGTGCTTAGAGGATTGCCACCTAGATGGGAAGTAGTGGTAACCTTGTTCTTCCTGAAGGGTATGGCTATGCATTGTTTAGTGTGTAATGCAAGGCCATGGCTGTGGCACCAGTTAGCCGTCTCTATGAAACCCTTCTGAAGGATGTCTGTGTCAGATGGGTTTCCAACTATGCTTCCCAGTTTGCAGTCATCTTCAAACTTTGTCAGCCATAATCCTCCTGTGCTTGCTCGTACTTCTGAAAAGTAGATACTGAACAAATGTGGGCCCAGGACTGAGCCCTGTGGGACACCACTTGTCACAGCTCTGGAGTGTGAACTGGCACCAGCAACTTTGACCCTGTGTGTTCCGTCCTTAGCCAGTTTGCAACCCATGCTGTGATGTATGGGTTCACAATTAAGCTGGTGATGTTTTCAATGATACCTGAGTGGGGTATTGGTGAAAGCCTTTGCCAGGTCAAGGTAGGCTGTGTGGACTGCCTTGCCCACGTCAATGGCCTGGGTGAGTGTTTTGAGAAAGTCAACCAAGTTTAAAAGGCATGATCTGCCCTTGACAAAGCCAAACTGGATTGGACCCAATGTCTGCAAGTCCCCTATGTCTTCATTTAGAATTCCCATTATGATCCTCTCCATAGCCTAGCAGAACAGGCTTGTCAAGGGGATGGGATGGTAGTTTCTGGGGTTGGTGGAGGCACCACCTTTGTGAGGTGGGTCCACCATTGATGTATGCCACTCCTTGGGAACATATCCTGAGGTGAGGCTAAGATTAAACAACTGCCCTAACTGCGGGTGTAATTACTCATTGAGTTCATGGAGCACACAACTGGGGACACCATCAGGTCCCATGGATAAAGTGTTTTCTGCCTTGGATTGAGCAGTTCCCACCCCAGCAGTGGAGATGTTTGGCGGCTACAATCCTCTGGTGTACATACCCCCAGTTGGGGGAGGAGAAATCTGCACTGAACCTGTCAGCCAGTATGTTGCCAATGTCTGTAGGTGCAGTGATATCAACATCATTCTGAACTAAGTCTGAGCATATCTGGGAGTTTCCTCCCAGGTTTCAAACATAGGTAAAAAGGCCTCATGATTGTCCCTGGAGTCCTGAGTGGGTTTACTCTCTAAACATGCCTCGGATGATTGTATGGGGAACCCAGTGTTTTACTCACAATGAGCAGGGTGTCTTCCCCATCACGGATTACACTCTATCTTGTAGTAGCTCCTTCCTTGTGTTGTACAGCTTGTTTATGGCTAGGGTCCACCAGACTGGATGCTTGCCTGTGGTACAAAGAGTCATTATTATTTTGGATTGCCTGAACCATGCAGTCCTGGAGGTGCTGGTAGAAGGCATTTCTAAGTGATACAGTGGCTTGGGTAATGGTGTCCGCTGGCCTGGGGGCCTTGAAAGAGACCACACCAGTGCTCAGAAATGTGAAGTCGGCATTTGACAAGGTCTTCACCGTTTCTTTTCCCATCTGGGGTGTGGGTGGGATGTGGACTCCCACTGAGAGTAGTCCATGATCTGATCTCACCAATGATGGGTATACATCTGGTGTTGAACAGTGTGACCCCATGTTTGTGATGATGTGTTCTAGTATGTTGCCTCCACTTGAGGGGATTGGGACCAGTTGTTCCATGGCATTTCAGTGTATGAACTCTTGGAACCTTTGTGTTAGAGTGTTGTGGCATGATTAGTGATCCCAGTCTATATGTGGATAGTTGGAATCACCCAGTAGGATGGTGTTTGGAGATACATTTATCCCCTTCAGTGTTTGCAGGATAGCTGTGTGAGGTACCTGAGTTTGGCCGGGTGGCATGTAACATGCTACAAACTGCAGAGCAGTCTTGCCTACGGTCACTGGCACCTGGATGGTCTCCGATGCATAGTGTGTTGCCACCAACCATGAGGTGAGGGTGTCCTTGATGAATATGGACACCCACCATCCTTCTTGTTGTTGTCGGGATGCTGGTGCGGAATGCATGAGATGAGGTAACACCCGATAGTGCTGGGGTGCTGTCAGAAACTGTGAACCAGGTTTCAGGCACAGCACAGACATCAATGTGCTACATACTGAGAAGGGCATAGAGTGTGTGCAGCTTGAGGTAGAGACCTTGGGCATTGAGCAGCATCAGCCGTAGTGTCTTTCCTTTACTGTGTTCTAGGGTGGTAGGTGTAGAATCCTGTTTCCAGTTGTGATTGTATGGTCCATGCTGTCTGACATCTAGCTAAGGGGAGGTCATTCTGGTTTTGCAGTTATCTTTCATCAGCAGTAGAAATGACCACAACAGCCCCTGTGGGGTGTACCTCATGCACACACATCCAGCACCTGTAAAGTCCACAACAGTACCTCACCAGGAGTATGACAGAGCTGGAACACATGTAATGTGTAGTCTGATTAAACAGAGTGCAGCTCCACACACTGCCATGCTGTCCACCCAGATGCAAGCTGTGCCTGATGTAGAAAGCCATGTCCAAGCTGGAATCAATGCACATGCTGCACCTTGTACAATCTGAATGGCAGGTAGCTATGCACATGAGGGAACTGAACCCCAGCACTGACATATATAGGACAGGCTGTACTGCATTATCAAAACACAGAAGCCACCCCACACATGAGTAAACTACCAGTACAGGTTGTCCATAAAGACACTGGTTGAGTCCCTCAACAGGAATCCTAATGAGTGGATGGGAGATGGGAGGTTTACCCTGGGTATCAATGTTATGTCACAGGTAGACAGAGGCACAGTATACTAAACAAGACATATGACATGTCAAACTAAACTTACAATGTGTTGATGGACAAACACATTCTCCGACTAGCATTAGGTCAAGATACCTCTTGAACACAGCCAGCAAGGTGCTCTGCCTCAAATGGACCAGGATTGTATTCCACAGCATAGGGAGTCTCCGGTGATAACTCCATCCCTACAACATGTCCAACATACATCCCTGCTAAGGTGTCAGTCACCTGCACTAGTGGTTCAGGTGGATCTTCTGAGTCTGAGGTGGAGCATGTCCATTAATCTCTGTTTGGACATGGCCTCGCATGTCAGGCACATGTCACCTCTAAGCAGGCGGTATGTGAGTGAATAGAGTGTGAGTGTCTTCAATCTGGCAGCATATGACAGCTGTTGTGGTTCCTTGATCCTTTAGGTGGGGGACAGTCAGGGTGTCTCCAATTGCTGCAGATGTTGGGTGAGATACAGCCAGAATAGGGCATTTGACTTGATCACCGGTCTGATAACTGAAGAGTACAGGGGAACAATGACCCACTAGATCTGGATGTGAATCCCATCCTTATCAGGTGGGCAATGTAGAAGGTCTTCCTAGCCACTTTAGCAATGTGAGTCTGAGAAGAATGGCGACTGTCAACCTGGGTCCCCAGGTCCGTGATAACCTCCTCTGTGCTTAGAGGATTGCCACCAATATGGTAGCTTGGGGTCACCTTGCTTTTCCTGAAGGGTATGTCTACACATGTTGTGCACTCTGACTTCAGGCCATGGCCCTGGCACCAGCTATCAGTTACTGTGAGTCCCTTCTGAAGGATATCTGTGTGTGATGCACTGTCCACTATGGTGCCCAGTGTGCACTCATCTGCTAACATTGTCATCCAAAGTCCTCCCATGTTGGCCTGTTCTCCTGGGAAGTACATGACAAACAATGGTGGCCAAGGACTGAGCCCTGTGTGACACCACCTGTGACCAGCCTGGAGTCTAACATAGTGCCAGCAACTCTAACCCTGTGGGTCCCGTCCTTAAGCCAGTTTGCAACCCATCTTGTGACATATGGGTTTACATTTCAGTTGTGAGGGCTTTCCACAATACCTGAGTGGGGTATTGTGTTGAAAGTGTTAGCAAGGCCAAGGTAGGTTGTATGGACTGCCTTTCCCCAACAATGGCCTAAGTGACCAATTTGAAGATGTCAACCCAGTACAAAAGGCATGATCTGCCCCGACCAAGCCAAAATGGGATGGGTACAATGTCTGCATGTCCCCTATATCTTTGTTTATGAGCTCAATTATGATCCTCTCCATAGATTTGCAGACTACACTTGTTAAGCTTATGGGGCAGCAATTAACAGGGTCTGTAGAGGCACTGCCTTTGTGCAGATGTGCACAACTGGACCTTAACCAGCCTGTTGTGCACACTATGGAAATGTAAATCAGTGATAGGACTGAAGCCCAGGATACTGACCACCACAGTGAAAGTACTGAAACACTACACTAGACAGTGCTACAGTGTTAGGTCAGTATGAGCGGATGTTGACAATTGTGTGCAAAGTATCCCATGCAAAACCTGCAGGCACAGTATACTCCCAGTTTTGTTCACACAAAAAGCATTAGGACAGTAACTACACAACATGGCACAGAACACACAACCATAAACTGGAGGTATTTGTTGAAGGTCACACTCATCCACAAATGTGATGGGCTGCAGAGTTCAACATATGTAAAGCCCACACTGGGCATGCTCACACACTTAGATAAATGAGACATCTTTCACACAACATGCCACAGGAAGGCTGAACTGGGCATGCTCACACACTTGGTCCAAATGTTACCCCTAGCAAATGTGAAAACACACCAGAGGATGGTGCTCCGCCTTTCTAGACACTGATCATGTAAGCACCCTATAAGTATATTGGAGAAAAGGATTCTCTCAGTAATCCGAATAGCGCCGTGCTAATCGTCCGTCTCTAGTGTCATAACATAGTTAGGTAGGGGTTTGAATCCAGCAGGTGGCAAGTGTGTGTGAAGGGGGGTAAGTGTGTGTGTAAGTGTGTATGAAAGAAACATCCCTTTTGGCAACTGGGAAAACACACCACAGGATGATCATTCCACTTTCTAGACTCTGATGATGTCAGCACCCTATAAGTATATTGGAGAAAAGGATTCTCTCAGTAATCCGAATAGCGCGCCGTGCTAATGCGTCCATCTCTAGTGTCATAACATAGTTAGGTAGGGGTTTGAATCCAGCAGGTGGCAAGTGTGTGTGAAGGGGGGTAAGTGTGTATGAAAGAAACATCCCTTTTGGCAACTGGGAAAACACACCACAGGATGATCATTCCACTTTCTAAACTCTGATGATGTCAGCACCCTATAAGTATATCAGGGAAAGGACTTTCCCCAGTAATGCGAATAGCGCTGTGCTAATCGTCCGTCTCTAGTGTCTTAACATAGTTAGGTAGGGGTTTGAATCCGGCAGATGACAAGTGTGTGTGAAGGGGTAAGTGTGTGGGTATGAAAGAAACATCCCTTTTGGCAACTGGGAAAACACACCACAGGATGATCATTCCACTTTCTAAACTCTGATGATGTCAGCACCCTATAAGTATATCAGGGAAAGGACTTTCCCCAGTAATGCGAATAAGCGCTGTGCTAATCGTCCGTCTCTAGTGTCTTAACATAGTTAGGTAGGGGTTTGAATCCGGCAGATGACAAGTGTGTGTGAAGCGGGTAAGTGTGTGGGTATGAAAGAAACATCCCTTTTGGCAACTGGGAAAACACACCACAGGATGATCATTCCACTTTCTAAACTCTGATGATGTCAGCACCCTATAAGTATATCAGGGAAAGGACTTTCCCCAGTAATGCGAATAGCGCTGTGCTAATCGTCCGTCTCTAGTGTCTTAACATAGTTAGGTAGGGGTTTGAATCCGGCAGATGACAAGTGTGTGTGAAGGGGGTAAGTGTGTGGGTATGAAAGAAACATCCCTTTTGGCAACTGGGAAAACACACCACAGGATGATCATTCCACTTTCTAAACTCTGATGATGTCAGCACCCTATAAGTATATCAGGGGAAACCACATTCCCCAGTAATGCGAATACTGCGCTGCGCTAATGCCTCGGTCTCTAGTGTCTTAACATAGTTAGGTAGGGGTTTGAATCCGGCACATGACAAGTGTGTGTGTAGGGGGTAAGTGTGTATGATTGATATATCCCTTTTGGCAACTGGGAAAACACACTACAGGATGCACATAGCCATGTCTAAGCGATATCACAATTATGTATGGCTTTTGATTACAGACATGCCATGTGTGTTGTGCACACACAGAATGCCCATGTATGTGGGTTGTCCCTCACAATAATGCATGACATTGATTACACGGTTATGGCAATGAACACATGATGTATGTGTGTGCCAAATACACATATGTACCTGTGACTTTCAATAGTTACCATGTGTGATGCCTGCCACATGTGAATACATGGTATTTGCACAGGGTAACATTATGACCGTGGTCTTCTGTGCAGATGCTGCATGTGGGATGTGTATATACAGTGTGAGATGTAGATGCTATCAGCCTAGTAGTGAGGATGCACACCTGGTCTGGGGCATAAGGTCTACATGTTGTTAATGTACAGGAGCTGCATGTTTTCACCTGTTGTGGGAGTGGTAAGACAGTATTCCATAGCAATGCAGTGACTGCATGCTAAGAACCATTCAGCTAGGGTGTTGTAGATACACTTATTCATTAGCATTCAGTAATTTGTCGGAATCCCTGGTGAGGGTCTGATGCCAACCAAGGTCAGGGGTCTACCAGCCTGTGTCACTTGCTCAGTGATCCCTTCCATGTTCCCTATCACGTATCCCAGTGGCGACATCCCACATCAGCTGTGGTGGCATGGACAATGACTGAGTCATATGTGTCCATGCATCTGACTGACTTGTATGTTGTTGTTACAGTTTGGCCATGTGTTTCCATCTCATACATGTGATGTACATCAATGGGTAGGGGATAGGGTTGACTGTGTACATGTGGCAGCTGTGACATTACTACATGACACACATATTCCACAACTGTACCATAGAGGTGACTGACAACTGACCTTTGCACATGCTACGGAGTATTGAGATTACATTGGTGATTGACAGCACATAGGGCCAATGGTGAAAAAGAGACATAGGTCCATAGGTTCGTACAGGGATATCTGCCCAGGGCATGTATCCACCTAGCCAGAATGTGCGTGCCTTTCAACATGCATTGTGAATCTGTCTTGCTATGCCCTTTTCCAAGGTTAGTATACTGTGCCTCTTTCTCACAGTGACACATAAGTGATACCCAGGGTAACCCTACAATGTCACATCCAGTCATTAATATAAGCTCTTGAGGATAGTCACTGAGTCAGTCCGCCTAACCTCTATTGGGATAATAATCAGGAATGAAGGGTGCCTCTGAGTTGTGAATGTGCCCCTCCACCATGTCCTATGTATATCACTCCTGAAGTTCATGTATTTCCAGCGTGTATCCTGGTGGGATCTGGATATTCTGAGATGCAGCATGGCCATTACGTGAGGGTATGACCTGGCCTTCTATGTAAGGCACAGATTGCCTATGAAGAGGCAGTATGTCACTGAGTAGAGCTGCTGCTACTTTAACCAGTCAGTATGTGGCATCTGTTTGAGCACTTTGATCCCCTTGTCGAGGTACATATGTGGTAGCCCCAGTTGCTGCAGGTGTCTGGTAAGGTGCATGCCGACAGGTTCATCATAGTCAATTATGGGCATGATGAGGGATGAGTAAAGGGGCACAATGTCCTCCCTGGCCTACATGTGGATCCCATGATGATGTGGCCCATATCACATGCTTACCTAACCACTTTGTCCATGTTGTTGTCAAATGGTAGGATGCTATCAACCTCGTACCCCAAGGTCCATAATTCCTAGGTCTGCACTTACTGGATTAACACATATGTGGTACATTGTGGTCATTTACTGTTTGACAAAGGGGATGACTATACTCTTTCTGTCATTCATGTTGAGGCCATGGCTGTGGCACAAGTCGTGTGTTTGCAAGAGTCCCTTTTGGAGGATGCGTGTGTTAGCTGTTGAGTTGATTATGGTGTTAGGTCTGCAGTCACCTGTGGCGTGCTGAGCCACAGTACTTCCATGTTGGCCTGTACCTATGACAAATATATAATGAACATGACAGCCCCTAGGGCTTTGCCTTGTGGGACACCACTTGTACCAGGTTGGAGGCTGACATGGCTCCAGCAATTCTACCATGTGTGTTCTGCCCTTGAGCCACTGTGCAATACCCATAGTGACATAGGGGTTAATATGTACACTGGTGAGCTTCCTAGAATGCACAAGTGGGGTATTGTATCCAAGGCTTATGCAAGGTCCAGGTAGGCTGTGTGGACCTCCTACCCCTTGACAGTGGCCTTGGTGACTGTTTCAAACAAAGCAAACAGGTTTGATAGGCAGGATTTGCCATTGACAAAGCCAAACTGTGTATGGTGACATGTCTGTAGGTCCACAATATCTAGATATGTGAGGTTCTTGATGATTCTTGCCATAGCTTTGCAGACAAAGCTAGTCAGACATATGGGGCGAGTAGTGTCCAGGATCCGTGTCGGCACCACCTGCATGTTGAGGGACCACTGTTGCTGTATGCCACTCTCTGGTCACATATCATGTATTAAGGCTGGGATTGAACAGTGGTGTTATGTCTGGGTGTAGCTCTTCTTGTGGTTCATGTAGGACACAGCCTGGGACACTGTCTGGTCCCATTGATGCAGTGTTTACTGCTTTGGGAAGGGCATCTCTTACCTGAGCATCTGTGATGTCAGGGGAAGCTTACTGTGATCACGAGACATATGTTCCCTTTTGGTGTGGTGGGAGAGAAGGCAGCATTGAACCTGTCCACTAGGATGATGGCAATGTCTGTGTGTTTTATATTTTGTGTGACATATTGTATTACCTCTGAGCATATCTGGGTAGTACCACCCAGGTTACTAACATAACTACAGGCAGCCTTGTGATTATCCTCAGTGGCTTGTGGAATCCTCTCTCAAAGATGGCCTTAGACAATCATATGGGTGCCTGTAGTTGTCTTCCAATACTCATCAGTGGTGCCTTCACATTTTGGGAGGTTGTTGTATCATGTAGTGGCGCCATCCTTCTATTGTATAGTGTGTTTATGGCTGGTGTCCGGCCCAGGACATCTGCCTTTGGAGAATTGGGTCATGCTTTCATATGTGGCTTCATGATCCATGCATTCCTGAATGTGTCCACAGAATGCCTCTATACAGGTATCTGCAGTCTGGTCCATATTTTCAACAGGCCTTGGGCCTTTGAAGGTTTCCACATCATTTATGAGGGGTGTGCACTTGCTTGACATGAGCTGTTGACAGGCGTGCAGCCCTCCAGACAGAGCAAGGGAGGGTCACAGTCAGCTACCTGTTGGGACGTACCTCCCTGGACCACATGGAAAGAGACACAGAGGAGCTCTTACAGCACCCTCTCAAACTCAGGTCTCCCACACAGCCTTCATGCTGACACAGGAGAGTTTAGATTACTCTGCAAACACCATCATACTGGGTGATGCCAGCTACCCAAACATAGACTGTGTACATTACACAGGCCACAATACCAAGCTCTAAGATTCCCATTGATCAGACATTCTTTGGCTATGGAACAGGTAACCAACCTTCCCACAAGAGGGGCAGATATACTAGAGCTGATCTTTACAAACATGAGTAAAAACTAATCACCACTGGGAGTATATCCCTCATTGTTGCAATCAAACCATATACTAATCACACTGGTGTTCTGGATCCCCCACATATGCAAACCTCCAACACATCGATGTGTGTGTGTGGGAAATGTCCAGCAACCGTGACAGTATCGTACAGGATGCAGATCCCCCTTTTGAAATAGTGATGATGTCAGGACTGTATAACTATATCACCTGTAGTAAAGTCCTCCAGTAATTTGCATAGCGCTCTGCTAATGTGTCTTTCTTCAGTGTCATAACGTAGTTAGGTGGGGGTTTGAATCCTGCAAAGGGAATGTATGAGTGTGGTTTATGTGTGTGCACTATGCTGGGAGGGTTAACTGCCTTTTGCCAACTGGGAGAACACACTACAGGGTGCACATCCCTCCTCCTACACACAGATGATGTCAGCACCCTCTAAGTACAGCATTAGTAAAGGTTTCTCCAACTACTGCAAATAGCACACTCTGCTAATGTGTCTGTTTCTACTGTCATTGCACAGTTAGGTGTGGGTTTGAATCTTGCAAATGGAAAGTATGTGTTTTACTGTTGGTGGGGTTAGTGTGTGTGCACAATGATGGGGTGGGATGTGGCTTTTGCCACATGGGGCTATACACTGCAGGGTGGTCATTACCCTTAACAAGCAGTGATGTTGATAGCACCCTATACAAACAAAACTACAAAACAGAAGGTGTTGGTACTGATAACACATGTAAGGTAACACTTGTTCAAGTAATGTCCACAAGGCGGAGTAGGATAATAAAACAATTCTTTTATTCTATACAGACAACATGACAACAGACAACTAAGTGCCAGTACTCAGTATAGTGTTACATGCTACTTGAACATGCACATGTACCCGAATATACCTAGATAGTGTTCTGAAGCCTGAATGTGGCAAGTGTGTGGATGTGGGATGTGTCTGTGTGTGCATTTCCGTATGGGAAGCATGTTTGCTGTGGCAATCAGGGTACTACAGTACCTGATGCACATTACATCTTCAAATGATGAGGTTGCCTGCACCCTGTGAGTACAGGTAGAGAAGGGGATGCCAGTAGTAAACAACATAGTGCACTTCTGAAATGTGTACCTGTCATGTATCAACAGCTACTCATGTAGGGTGATAAATAATGGGAATGGCAGGTGGCGTGTGCATGTGTGTGGGTAGCAGGGTGTGTATAAATGCATGTGTGACAGAACAGATACATGTAGCTGAATCTACATAACAGCACAAGATGCACATTGCCATAGTCAATGTTAGCATGTGATGGTGTGCTGCAGGTACACTTTGTTAAGTAGTATGGGTGCAGATAACAATTGAGGACATTCATACAGTTACTGCAGCAGGACTGATGGGATATACACACATTTATACTGCAACACACAACAGTTACCAACATGTTACTACTTATACACATCTATGTAGTCACCCTGTGCATCAACAACGTGTTTACCTTTACCTGCACCGATGTTGTAGTATGCAGGAGGTGGCACAGTGTCATCATATGCACAGGGTGTGGGTTAGATATGCCCAAGCCGGCCACTGGTAACACCAATTGACATGTGTGTGTATGTGTGTTTGTGAGGGGCAGCAGTACAGGGTGGACCGTTGTTGGTGCAGTGTGTGTGTGTATGTGTTTGCCCTAGGTGTTAGGTTTCTGCATGTGTGTAAGCACGCACACAGTCCCACATAATGGCTGCCATGTACAGGGTTTTGTGGACAGCCACAGACTGCACCTGTCAGGTCATCCAAATCAGTGTCTGTGGGCACGGACACGGTACCTGTGCCTGGCAGGGGTGCTACGGGCGTATCGGTACTAACCCAGACTGGGTACTGTCACCGGAAGCAGGGGTGTGTTGACTGGACACAGTTCCCTGTTGGGACTGTCCAGAGCCACGTGCACGTGGTCTCCTGGGGCGTCTGGATGACAGCACAGACCCAGCATTGCTGGGGCTGGTGCTGGCACTTGAAGCGCGAGTGGGCCCGTTGTCGATCGCGGCCACTGCCAGCTGGTGCTCTTGCTGGCATACGGCCGCGTCGGCGCGCATAGCGCACACCATCGCCCTGGCCCATGGACATCTGGTTGTGGAGCAGCTGTTGTATGCCCTCACTGGCGTCTGTCAGCGACATCTGTGAAGTTACGGATAGCATTAGCAACATCATGCATGCCGTCTGTCATGGCTATGCGACATGCTCTCAGCTCCCTCAGACCCTGTCTGGTGTACCTTTCCATACGTGCCTGTGCCTGCATGACAGTTCTAAACATAGTGGAGGTTGACATACCTCCCTGGGCACGTCGGCCAGAGGCAATGCGACCCACGGATGCCCCGAGAACCCATGGGCGACTGTCTGCGTGGTACCATTGGAGGCCTCTGCACATGGCTGCGTTGTGAGGATGCATGTGCCACAGGTACCACATTACCCTGATCTATGCCCACTGCTGACTGTCCATCACCTAGGGACAATGGTGATAAAGGATGTAGCGGCAGGATGACTGTGCGCATTGGCGGGGTTGAAAGCTGTGTACTGTCAATTGGCTGACCAATGGCGGACCCAGACACACCTTCCTGCACCATTACAGACATTTCATCATCATCAGTACCTGGGGCACAAGATTCAGGTTCCCTGCTGCAGGTCACCAGAGCAGCACCAGAACCTACGGGAGGAAAACATGGAACACAGATTACAGTCTCAATACATATTTGAAAGAGATGCACTTCAATACTAATGCACACATTCAGAAATGGACACATGCACTCATGGACACTAACACACATGCACACTTGGGCACAGGCACACTTGCACACATGCACACCCACAGTAAACACACACATCAATACCGTGTTACACTACTCAATTTACTACCTGTCAATTACAGTTATTGTGGACACAGTCACCAGCATGTCTACTACAGAGTTACACTACTCTTCCTAGTTTTATAAATTGTTTTACAGATACTGTTAAAAGACTCACCAGCATGTATGGCCTGCCTCGTTGATACATGGGAGGGACCTGGAAGTGTGAAGAGAGTAATGTCAGTGGGCACATGTGTGCCATTTGTTTTGCACATGATACAGTACAGTAGTACACTAGTTCCCTTATACACATCAGCTGCACATCATGTCTGTATATATATCATGATGACAGATACATACCACATGCACACCTTATGCGTGCATGAAGTAACAGCGTACAGAACAGTCATATGTACATACCAGGAGTTAACTCTAATCTCACCCTTACCTCTCTTCAAGCGTCAACTCAAATTGTACTTCCAAAACCACTGGCTTTGTTCTTCTTGGAGTCAGGCTAACATCCCTCTCCCTCGCTCTCTTCACCTTTAACCCCTCATTGTGCATAGAAACTAGCTTCTACCCTGTTTCTTTCACCTTGATGTCCTTCTATGCTCTGACCTACTTCTCCCATCCCTCCCACCTCCTCTTGACTGTCTTCCTTGTTTTCCTCACTTCCCTTCTTGACTCCTGCCTCTTCCATATCATTGTATCTGTCATACTCCTTCTACTTCTCTACCCTTCTGAGCCCTAACTATTATGTATATGGCTTTTGCCTTATTGCATAACCATTATGCTTTAGGTAGGATTGCTTTGAAACCAACAGTACATTGTGTATGACTCTAAACTGTTTGACTTCCTTACATGTATGTTTATTTAATTAACAGGCTGGTGTACAATTCTATTATGTTGGCTGTCTGTATTGACAACTTGTCTGTCTGCCTTTATTACGTTATGTGTGGAGCTTTTCTCCACAGGCCTCTACTGAAAATGAACTCATATCCAGCTAGACTATCTGGGTCAACAAATGTAAAAGTAATAACAATAAATGAATATGGCATCTTACCTGCCGCTCGCTGTCTTGCTGCTGTGTGGATCCAACCTCCATCAGGATGCATGATGTTTGCTGTTGTTCTGGGGCTGGATCCACAACACTTAGCAGTAGCCCCTCCTGTCTGGTGAGGGGGGGATGTGTGGCCACCCCCCACCTGTGGCAGCCTGTTGCCTGCGGATATCTGCAGCACGCTGGCGGACATTCCTTATCAAATCACTGCAGTGATGTCTCACCTGCTCATATGTCCTATCATGCATGCCAACATCATTTATCCTGCTAACGAGGCTTTGCCACAGTGCAGACCTCTCCTGCTGATTCTGGGTGGTGCGTGAGAACAGGATGGCATAGTCACGCACCAGGCTCTGGTGGATCACGTCATCCTCTGCAGCAGAGTACACAGGATTTCTTTTAGGTGCCATGTCTATCTGGAAAGGTACACATACAGGTTATCAGCATAGTATCTCAACAATACATGGTACACATTCTATACAG
Source organism: Protopterus annectens (assembly GCF_019279795.1). Classification (NCBI taxonomy): domain Eukaryota; kingdom Metazoa; phylum Chordata; order Ceratodontiformes; family Protopteridae; genus Protopterus; species Protopterus annectens. The sequence continues at coordinate 1,202,182,084 of NC_056744.1, read as the reverse complement.
GGTGTGTTAACTTCTACTTATTACTGATTGGTTAAAACCTGATTACAGTGTAGCTATCATTCTATGTCATTTGTACTAAGTACTTGGCCTTCAGACCAGTTGTTTTACATTAGGGAGGTTGGTGGCAAGCACTGTGGTGGCAGGACACATATCTTTCATCCATTGAAGTTGGGAACTGCTGATTGTGGGCCCAGTGTACAAGTGTATTACTTCTGGTATGGGCAGTTGTCCTTTAGGCCAGTTATTTAACATTAACGAGGTTTGTGGTCTGCACTCATGTGTGACAATAGGCTGTACTCTGCCATTCATAGCTGGGGACATCTGGTATCAGGTTTATAGTGCCTGCATATCTGAGCTGTATCTTACTGACATTGCTACACCTTGTTTGTTGTAGCAAACACTACATCAGGCCTCCTGCATCTACCTTTGTTTATATGCTTGTTATCTGTTAGCTTGTTATTTCACTGGTATGCTACTTCCACATAGTACACATCTTTGCAACACATCTGTGACTCACTACTGTTATCTGCATTGCTTACTGTACGTACTTCCATGTTACACATGACAGCAAGTGACTGCTTGTCATTGTTGCATTTACTTCATTGTGACACATTGCACTTAGGTTACCTGGCATTTGCTCACTGACGCTTTTATATCAGTCAGCAGTTGTAGGTAATGTCAGTACACCCTCACTCCCCACTGGACCTTGTTTTCAATCATTACTGATTACAGAGTTCACAATAGTATTCTAGCATGTCCAGAGGTCAGTTGTCAGTTCCCTCCTCAGTCCAGCTGGTGAGTGTGGTACTCCAGAGACAATGTTAGAACAGATGCATGTACACAGACAACCCCCTCCTCCTAACGACAAATTCAAACTCATGTGAGTGATGCAACCATATACCAGACTGGAGGCTAGGCTCTGTCTACTCAATACCGCCATAACCAGTCACGTGGCAAAGGGGATCACTCACTACACTTCCAGTCTCACGTAGACCTAACACAACAGCGGACCTAACACATGATCACACATGATCATACTTGTAGGCTCAGACCACAGCTCTGCCTATGCAGCAGAGACCTCCTATGCAGACATCCAGGCAACCACTACCACATAAACGAACATGTGCAACACATATCACACAAAGCCAATGTGCTGAACACTCACAGCCATTAACAGTTAACAACACACCTCATACACCTGTACTAGGTGCCTCTATGATCAGGCACACTCACATCACGTTCACCAGGCTTAGCGAGGTGAGGGTCACGGTGTGCAGCCTGTCAGTCACTATGACCTGCCACATAACACAAACAGTCAGGTAACCCCAAGGCAGGTACAGGTATGACTCAGTCAATGTCCATGCTGCTGTGAATGGCCTGACACATTCCTCCCTGGACTACATGACATGAGACATTACAGAGCTCTCTGAGCACGTAGCCGGGACAGTTTGACCCTGACCTTGAGTAGCATCCTACCCTCACCTAGAACAATGCCACAATATCAAGGCACAATGATCCCTTCCAACAATTGACTGACATACTGGTGTCATTCACAGGTGTGCCAATCCCTGCCATCTTGGGGTGGTATGCTTTGCTAGGGACAGCTTGCACCTGTCACCACAGTCCTATTGACATTTGGCGGAGCCTCCTGCTACACCCATAGTGCCTGTATTAGGCAAGGCTCATAAGGCAAACCCACATCCATTTGTATCACAAAGGATGAGGAAGTAAGAGTGATGCTACTCAACACTGGACGTCTAGACCCAAGGATGCACGCACCCAAAACCCTACCTAGCATTCTGGAGATCGATATCTGTGCAGTAACATGAACCTGTTTCAGGTTTCACAGGAGCACACCAGTACTACCACGTTATAGCTGTTACCATTCTTGTCGGCCACAACACTTGAACAAGGGAGGGGGAGTATCAGTATTCAATGCAGATTCCCACGCCTCCACATTGGTGGCACAGTACAACATAGGTGTTAGGCCATTGAGTACAGTAGGCGTGGTTGGGGACCTGGGGTAGAAACATGGTAGCAGTCTGTCTTTTGTCTACCACATGGCCATCGTGGATTGACAGACATGTTATATAGCCCAGCTAATCATGACTGATTCACATGTATGGCAGGGGAGGTCATTGTGCCTCTGTACTCATCCATCATCAGGCCTATAATTGCATACAATGCACCTTTTGGGATGTACCTAACCAGACACCTACAGCAACTGGTACAGGACAACAGTACATCATCAAGGGGATGCAATGGCTCACACAGATGTCATATGCTGCCCAGGTAAAGTGAATCCAGCTGGACTCAGTGGCATACTGCCTGTTCAGGGGCAATCTGTGCATGCCATATACAGCCATGTCCTACCTAGCAGTGATGACCGTGATGTACCTCAGGCAATCAGAGTCCCATACAGCCACATGCTCAGGAGAGCTGGACCTCAGCACTGACATACATGGACATGCTGGAGGGCATATTCTAACCAACAGGCTCCCTTCACTCTGTAATGAGCTCACACTACTGGTTAGGCAGAGTCCCTCATTGACTCTCTTCCATAGGAATCTGGATGAGTGGATGGAGATCATAGTTGTACCCCAGGTATCACTTCTATGTCGCTGTTAGACAGAGGCATAGTATACTAAAGTCGGACAAGGGCATAGCAGCATAACTTGTGATTGGGTGGCAAAAGACAAACACATTCTACTAGGCTTACCAATGCCCTAGGGCAAATAGCCTAGTATGAACCTATGAACTGTTCATTCTCAACTGTTCGAGCTCATTACAGAGTAAAGGGAGCCTCTCAGTTAGGAATTTGCCCCTCCAGCATGTCCATGTATGTTCTATTCAGTCGCTTACCGCTTGCTCAGAGGTGACCTTTGCCCAACATACAAGGCCATGTCAGACCCAGATTTGATGAATATGCTTCACCTAAAAAAATCTAGATCCATCAGAGCCACAAGGCCAGGAGACTTAAACCTCGACACGGCTATTAATAGGACATGCTGGAGGGATAGATTCATCACCCAAAGACTCCCTATGCTGTGGAACAAAATCACGGTATATGTGAGGCAGAGCACCTCGCTGGCCTTGTTCAAGAGAAATCTTGACCAATGGATGGGTGATCGCAGATATACCCCAGGGATTACCTCAGTGTCACTGCTTTCGACAGAGGCACAGCAAAATAATGGGTATGGTTCCCCATACTAAAGGGGTGGCGTAAGCCACAAAGCGATGGGCTAGGCTTGTAAATGCCCTCGGGCAGATAGCCTAGTATGAACCTATGAACATGTGTGTACTGCTATAGTACTTCTGCCATATGTTGCATGTGTGTGTGTTGTGGGGATGCACAGGTAATGGCCAGATCGTCTGCACAGGTGACACGTGTGACACATTCTGGGTGTTCATCCATACATACTGGATGTGTGCTGCCATCCAACCCTGTGATGTGGACACACATTACTCAGCCTGGATATACATATCTGAACAACACCACAAGCACAATACACTACCTTGCTATGTATGCATGTTATTACACAGTTATTCAGTAGTTATGACAGTGATGCTATCCATGCAGCCCACTGGGCCAGTGGAAGCCACAACACACACCGCCAGCACATTTGCATATGCTTACCACAGACATCCCACATACTGCATGTACTGTGCACACAGTTATCTAACCCAGAACAACTGCACACCACTTATTAATCCTGTCCAGTGGACTACAGATACAGGCATATTGTATAACAATAGTAGGAGGCTACTGCAGCACAGGGCAGATTCACATGACAGGAAGGCATCTGTTGTCTGCAGTGTTAAGATGCTTCACATTCACCAAATGCACAGATATTGCCAACAATGTTGCAGACAGTTTAGGTGCAGGTACCCGCGCCCATTGTCCTACACACGTGTTATTAGTTATCCCAGATGACTGTAACCTCCCTATCCTCTCACATGTCGAGGTGAGAGCCACCCTCATCATTGCAGAACACATATCATCACTGTTACGAAATGGTATCCCTGGATGTGTGCTACATTCACCCCTGGAGGACATAGCACCACATGACAGACTGATATTAATCCCTGGCCATACTACAGGATATGTACCTGAACAGTGCCATACATACACAGTGGTCCCACACCAATGAGGAGGAACCTCTACTGACCCTGGGAACTACTGCATCATATGCACAACTGGCCTTGTGTTCTAAGCTATGGAAGTGTTAGTTATGGCCCACATGTACAACAATATTACATATGTTTATATTTCATGACTATCTACACACAACCTATCTCATGGACATACCTATAGATAGTGAACTATGATACATTTGGAGGTGTCACAGTATACACAGGATTAACCTGCTACTTTGCATTACCTTTTTTATGTGGCAGCTTTTGGTGTGTCAGTCGTGCTGCTTGAATTTTGCTGCTGTTGCTGCTGCTGCTGCTGTTTTTCTGCTGGCTGTTTGTATATTTTGTTTTGTCTTCTCTCTCTGTCTCTCTCTCTCTCTCTCTCTTTCTCATTTGGTTTGTGCAATGACTGTATTGCATGAGTGGAGTGTGGGTACTGAATACTTTTGTAGGTATCTGCATAGGTCCATGTGATGGCCTCTGCACCAATTGTAAGGCAGCATTTGCTAATTGCAAGCAGCTGGGTGTGTACTAATTGCATGTCTCACTGTGATTTCAGGACACTGCTATAAAAGGGTATGTGAGATAGGCGTTGCCCTTTCAGATTGTAGGGCGTGGACCATGCTGGTATGCTGTTGACAGTGTTCTGTGAGTGTGAAGGTTAGTACATCTCCCATGCTTCATGCTGTGTTGTAGATTCAGGTTGCTGCATTTATCTTGCCTGTTCCCTGTAGTGAGTGTGTATGCATACTGACACCTACAACTATATGTCATATGTATTGCTATATAAATATATATATATATATATATATCTGTGTACATATACATACTTTCATATATGTACATTAGCTGACATTATTGGGTACAAGCTAACAATTAGCAGGGCTGTTTCCGTTAACACTACTCTAGTATGGGAATCCAGTAATTGGGACTATAAAAGTCTGCCTGACATGCTTTGGGTAGTAGACATACTATATTGCCTTTATCTTCATTCCTACTATTACATGTTCCACTTATTTAGCACTATATTCCTGTATGAGAGTCATGGCTTAGTGGTAGGTCATACAGACTAGTGTTACAATGGTCTTGTGGTAGGGCCTACTAGTATGCTCATATTCTGCTTTTGAGTTGAGTATAGGGCCTATCAATCACAGTGCTGGAGGCACCTTTAAGCAGTTAAAGGGCTTAGTAGGTCTCACAGGAGCCAGGCTGTGTTGCAGATTCTGGTTGCTGCATATATCTTCACTGTTTCCTGTAGTGAGTGTGTATGGCTACTGAGACCTACGATTATATTTCATATGTATTAATATATATTTATATATATGTATGTGTAGATATACATACCTTCACATATGTACATTACCTTACATTATTATGTACAAGCTAACAGGTAGCAGGGCTGTTTCTGCTCACACTGAACTAGTATGGGAATGCAGTCATTTGGCCATTAAAACTCTACCAAACATGCTTTGGATAGTACATCTCCTATATTACCTTTATACTGATTCCTACTATTACATGTTATATTTATTTTAGCAGTGTGTTCTTCCAAAGCAGGCATGGCTTAGTGGTAGGTCAAACAGACTAATGTTACCTAGGTCCTGGTTTGAGACTGACAGTGGGAATTTTTACTTTGCAAACTTTCGAACTGAGTACAGGACCTGTCAATCAAAGTGCTGAGGCCACCTGTAAGCAGTTAGAAGGGTAAGTAGGTCACACAGGGGTCAGGCTGTGTTGCAGATTCAGGTTGCAGCAATTATGTTAACTTTTTCCTGTAGTGAGTGTGTATGGCTACTGAGACCTACGATTATATTTCATATGTATTAATATATATTTATATATATGTATGTGTAGATATACATACCTTCACATATGTACATTACGTTACATTATTATGTACAAGCTAACAGGTAGCAGGGCTGTTTCTGTTCACACTGAACTAGTATGGGAATCCAGTAATTTGGCCATTACAACTCTACCTGACATGCTTTGGATAGTACATCTCCTATATTGCCTTTATACTGATTCCTACTATTACATGTTATATTTATTTTAGCACTGTGTTCTTGTAAAGCAGGCATGGCTTAGTGGTAGGTCATATGGACTAATGTTACCAAGGTCCTGGGTTCGAGACTGACAGTGGGAATTTATTTTCTTAGCAAACTTTCGAACTGAGTACAGGACCTGTCAATCAAAGTGCCATAAAGGCACTTTTAAGCACTAAACCAGGTCTGCGCTCGTTTGCGGAGCTCACGCATGCGCACTGGCGGTGAGCTCCGCTAACACAAGCACACCAGCTATTTTATTTGAAAGAAAAGAAAAAGGGGTGACAGGAAAGTGGTGAAAAGGGGTCACAAAGAGGGTAAGACAGTAGGGAAAGAAGCGTGGGATTTGCAGGAAGGGTGTAGGTAAGGCCCATAGATGCCCATGTCTTTTGCAGCAACAGCTGTATATTTCTATGTATTTTGGTGAGACATTTGAAACCTTCCACCTCTGAGAGAGGTGTCAGGACAACATTAATATTTGTTGTACAGCCAATTGTAATTAACAGTTTAGATGTCCAGCGGACATGTCTGCGACATGGACAGCTATGTATGGGGCGTAATTTTTTGTGGGACAGAGTGCCCTTTTTTTTTTTACAGGAGAGAGTGGTATGCCAGGTGAAGGATGTCGGTAAAGCTGGGGAGGTAGGTTGGGTAGGTTAACAGACAAGACAGACAAGGCGCATACAGGGACGGTGTATGACACACGTGGGCGTTACACAATTGGCGGGGACGGAGGTTGGGATATCCGAGATGCACGAGCCCACAGATGGCAACAGTGGAACTGATATCCCCACCCATAGGCAGTGGCCACTGTTCCTTCACAGCCCAGGGCGGGGCTGTGCTGGGGCTGTGTAGGCGGGGCAGCGGCGGGGCCGTTAGCTGTGCCACCACGAGCCTCGAGCTGGCGTGGGGTCCAAGAACAGTGTCTTGGATCTCCCTCGCACCACAGACCGGACACCGCGGAGGGTGAGTGGGCCGAACCCCTCCGGCCACACTTGCAGAGGGACGGGCCCCATCCCCTGCAGCGCTTCCACCCGAAGGTGGCACCGGCCTGGGCACTAGTGCCAGGTGCAGTCGCCAGCTGAGGTGGGAGAGGTGGGTCCGCTGGGACCTGCCTTCCCAAGCGTTCTAGGTTTGTGAGTAGTTATGTTAGTTTGGGTTAGTGGCATTTTATTCCATTCAGATTAGTTGTAACAGCATGCATTGGTATTCCCATCAAACAAACACCCAGATATGAACACCATTGAACAAGGGGCATATCAATATCACATGCATTATTTGAACAGCAAAACACAGTCAAGCGACATGCAGGGTTGATTAATGGCAACAGGCCATCGTATTTGCAGGTATGAACAGGGCACATGCACGAACAGACATGCATATATGTTTGGAGCGGACAAATGTCCATGATTAATGAAATGTTCACATACCATTATTTAGTGGATGTTGTTATATGGAATTACAGGGTTGGGTGGGGATAGAAAGTGATGACACATTCATATGTTAAACATTGATTCACATTTATCATAGATACACAATTAAGTTGAGGCTGATGTTTCAAAATAATCTTTATTTGACTGTCATGCTACACCTGTTACACATACATCACTATCCTACTTATTTTGAATTTGATCAGATACATCATCCTGCTACACTTTGATGACAGGACAGGGGACAACTATGGCTGTTTAGTCTGTCAGATAATCATTCATTCTATCTGCAAATTGTTTACTGTTATCACCATATACAGATTTTGAGCTAGACATTCAGATTCAGACACACTGAAATCAGTTTGGGATGTTAATTTGTACTTCCCACATGCATTTAGTTCTGTAAAACACACTGAGGCTTATATATTCAGGGGTTATTACTACTTTATTTATTCATACATGAGCCTTTCTGTCACTCTCACACATTCTGCAACTTCACAGTTCAGGTTGGTACTTCTAGGCTTTGTTCACATATTAGACCTGTGGTGATTCAAACACTTTCCAACAGCCTCACTTCTGTCATGATTCAGCATTTGAACAGGGGATATATCTCACATGTGACTACCTCAGATTGTGAAGCTGTACTCTTGAGACTACTGCAGGTTACAGTATATTTAATTAATGATGGGACATCTGTATTACAGCACTGTTTAATTCTATCAATTATATTTCCAGTTACACTTGCATACTGATGAACTTGTTGCAGCCATACCTGCAGACTTTCAATTCCTGCTTGCACATTATATTACTTTTAATCAATACACTGCACTGTTCTGATACATGGTACATAATAATATTTATTTACAAGTACTGGGTGGGGTTACTAACCTGCATGGTGGCGCAGCCGCACCAGCCTTCTGGCGTGCATCTCAACATTCGCAGGCGGACACCTGCAGCTGTAATACAAAGGGAATAATATTGGACTACACATCTCCATGGTATCAGCTGGTTGAAATCCTTACATACATGGGTAAAATGTGACTTACTCAGTAGTGGGGCGTTGGGCATTTGCGGGCCTCCTGGATCAACGGTTCAATTGGTCCTGCTTGTGTCTCTTCAGGTCCGCATGGTGGTGGCGGACCTGCTCACCAGTGCGTGGAATGCCAGTAGCACTGGTCAGATCACGAGCCAACTGGTCCCACGCCTCTGCCCTATATACTCCCCATGAGACCTGGCCCTGCATGAGTTGGGCCTCGTGATTATGGACAAGGAGCCAGACCATGTATCTGGACTCCTCAACGCCCCAACGCTGTGCTCGAAAGCAACGTCCCTCACCTACTCCACTCATGCTGACTGCAAGTCTGTTCTACAATCAGTTATGCTGTGTATTCCCGCCTATGGGGCTTATATATGCCGCTTTTCCGCACATTTCTCTGATTGGCCGTTTTGGAATTGTATCTACTTCACTGAAAATGCTTTCTCATGCTCCATTCTGGGTTTTATCCCATATATATGCTATTTCTGCATTTCTAGGTATTGCTGTCATGGCCTGGTGGTTTAGTTCCTTGACTGTAGTGCATGGTATCCTGGGTTTGAATCTGGCAACTGATTTTTGCTTTTCCTGACAGAAATGAGTTGAGGACCTGTCAATCAAACATGCCAAAAGCACTTTTAAGCACTTTAAACCTGTTCTGCGCTCGTTTGCGGAGGTAGCATGCGCACTGGCAGTTAGCCTGTGGGAGGCGGCGCATAAGCGGTGTGCGCTGGGATAAATCTTAATTGGCTAGCGACACACATGTTCAGCTAATTGCACACAGTTTCAGCCTGTTTACCCGCTGCTTGGCAGCGGGCACGCAGTTTGCAGCTTTTAAACACTACTCAGCTACGGGCACTCTGTCTCACGGCAGCTTAGCTATCAGTACATTTCTGACTATTTTTATTCTTATGTTACTTCAAAATGCTCTATTTCATTCCATTTTACAAAAGGGAATACATTTACATTTGTACAATACTGTCAGAGGACTTTTTAGTGCTTATTTACAAAAAAAGGTTGTTGTAGGGGCTCGAACCCTGCCTGCCTACTCTTAGGGCGGCTACTCTACCGCTAAGCTATTATTTCTTGGCTTACTTTGCATATTTAGTTCTTATATCCTTTTCCACTGACTGCTAACTGTGATTGCGCTAGTAGCACACCCGCGCACACAGTAGCAAACATTCTGAGGTTTAACAAAAAAAAAGGTTTTAATTTACTTTTATGACATCTCTTCACTTTATACACTGATGGCCAGTCGGGGCATGTGTTGTATAGTGTGTTTATTCACATTTTCATGGCCTTTCTCGTGGCTGTTTACTTTCAGCCATTCTAGTCTTCCGGGGGCGTGTCCACTTGCAGAGCTTAGCCTACAGACACGCCCCCTACTCTCTTACACGGACCGTGTAAGAGTTACTAGTGTGATTCAGCATGCCTCATGCACCTCATGCATATGCATGACATGCTGACATCACACAGTTTAACTGCAGCCTCCGTGTAAGAGTTATAACTCTTACACGGAGGCTTCCTGAATCTGGCCCAGGATCTTAAAAACACAACAGTAACAGGGTTGGAGAACATTTAATTTCTGTATGACTCACAAGAGATACAGCTGTGGTCTGGTTCCTAGTTTGAATACGCAATTGAAAGAAGAATACAAGTAAAACACAGTGTAAAGAAGATACACCACAATATGCAAAATAAAAGAAGGCAATGAAGTAATACAAATTACAAGAAAGCAAAAACAATCTAACCTTTACCTCACAACATTCTATGGCAGAGTCTCAGTAAGGTTTTCCAATAAAGACCAAAGTATACTTGTTAAAAGATTAAAGCTTGCATGACAGGAAGGATTACATCTGGGGTGAAGTCACTGAATTATTAGCTGATGTTAAAGATTAATCAATTCAGAAATTACAGGTCACTTGATTGTTATAGTATTGCCATAGTTGCTTTATAAAACTGTATATTTTCCAGGTATATTATTTTGTGATAACAGTGTGTTCCAGATGGAGACAGTAAAGTTCTTAGACGTGGTGTCACCAAAGGTGTTACTGGTTCTAAAAGTCTTTGTTAAGAATTTTTTCTGATGAATGTAACATTTGGTTGGGATGGTAGTGTCCTATTTACTGAGGTAAGTGAGTGATTATGGGGATTAAGAGCTGAGTTTAGGAATTTATGGGCATTGCAGAGTAGAAAGTAATCAAGTCCATTTTGAAACATGGCCTGGTTAGGTTTTGCAGACTTAATATATTTGTAAGTATTTTTAGGACAACTGACAGTAACATCTGTTTTAGTTTAGCTAGTGGGGTATCAGAGGTTATGGTAGTGATTGTACATCTATAGAGCAGTTTAGTGAGAATAAGAGTCGTGGGTAATGTTTAAGTAATTGGTCTTACTGTTGGAGTCTCTATAAACTACTCAGTGTAATATTACATTTGGATATACAAGTGCATTTGCTGTTCCAGAAAGAGCTTGCTTTATTCAGAATGGAGCCTATGAATGTAATCTTTTTAAGAGAATCAGTGAAAAATAAACCAGCAGACTTGCTTGAAACAGTCAAAGAAGCAGAAAATCACAGTACTGACCACGATAAATGACTAAGCTGGTGGTACCAAACAGAAAATGGTGTGCCTCTCTGACAAAATCATATTGGGAATCAGACTGAACTGTGTGAAGGAGAGGCCTTTGTAGCTGACTAAAATGATACCAGCACAGTGGTCACCTTCATACCATTTGAGGTACAACACATTAAAAAATAATAGAAAAACTAAACTGATGCATTCCTTGTGGAAAACAATATGGTAGACACTGGACCAAGATATTATTTGAGGTATAGATAAAGTTAATTCATGCTGCAAAGTTCTGAGCAGTATATTTAACCTTACAGAGTGCTCCAGGAAATTGAAACATGTAACTAGATGATGTTGCCAAGTTGCAAATGAATGAACACTAGTGAATAAACTAAATAGTTTATTAATAATTCTTCATTAACACACTCAAAAATGTATTACAAGTATTTTCTTTTCCCATTACAAGCAGTTCATTTTCTGGTATATAGCTATGTGTTGTTGCTGTAGGATTCCTATCCATGGGCAGTAATGTCATTAGTTTAGAATACTTATGTGACCATTCTTGGTTTTCTCAACTAACAAAAGAAACAGCTGCACAGTGTCATCATCATGAAATTCCCCTCCACTCAGTCCCTGGTACTGTCCTGTTATTTGCTAGAATTGTAGAACAACACTGCAGACTCCTCGCTTACACTAATCAGTGGTATGAAGCTCTTGAAATGAGATGGTCTCTGCCTCATACTGCATGATATTATCCCATCTAGTATTTCAATAATATAATGGACCACGTTGAATTAAAGCATTTGTTGAGTGGTATTTCTAGTTAATATTTAGCCAGTCTGGAAGTTCATCTTTAAACATTTCTTTTACCTGAGTTTGCATTGATTAAAAGTCAACATAGACGGACCTTGTCTGTGACCTCAGATTAATTGCTTCCTTCCTTGACCTATTGCCTTCTGCAGTGCTACAGGGTACAGACAAGTGACAGATTAAGCAATTTAAACTGAAGCCATGATGGGTTCTGTAAATGTTATAAACCTTCATAATAAGATTATGTGACAAAATAAGAGATATACAAAGAGGTGTTGTGAGTGGAATCAACAGTCCAGTAATAACCACTTCTCTCAGAGGTTTACAGCCCCAAACCTATAGCACTGTCACAATGTGAAGGAAATCGAAGTTTTATAGGAGGTAAGTACTTCACGTATGCAGCAGCTAACACACTTTGCAGTAGATTGCACTGAAGGATCCATAATGAAAATGTCATGCTGAAGTAAACGAATGGGTGAACCAGAGCAAACATGGCAGCAACTCTTGTTGGCCAGTGCTGAGCAGAGCATAACTTAGTAATTTCTTAACATCATACCTCTGAATCTTTTAGTACAACAAATATGGGCAAAATCAAAAATAATGCAGGTACAAACAACCAAAAATACGGACAGATTTTACATATTGCTCAAAGAAATACAGAAAGTTGCTAGGATAATTCATTTTGCTTTAGCATTTATTTTCTTAAATATTTATGGGTTTGAAACTCAAATGTCTGTCATTATTTAATTGTTTCAATCCACAGTTATTTGCCAGAAAACCACAAACTTTATGAGGAACAGACCAAAAGTATGAGGAAAAAATATGGACAGTCTGTGAGATCTGGCCAGAGATATGCTTAAAGTGGAACCTACATCTTCACTTCACTGCCTGCTCTACTTTGATTTTTGAACCAGAGCCCTGTGACTGTGCAGTTTCATTCTGAAAGATACATTTTGTAAAATGGCCATAACATCAGTCTTTAGGGAGGAATTATTTAATGGCACACAAACACATACCATAGTTTATGAGAGGGGATATATTTAGAAAAACTGTCAAAGTTATCATTGTTTGCAAACATTGCATTTACTTTGGTGAGGGCTTGTGCATGTCCTTCCAATTTTTAGCATTTTAGATTCAGATTTTCAACATGCCAGTTCAGTCTCATATTTTATGATTTTATTTTTGCAAATTATGTTTTGAAGCATGGCTTTTCCATAGTGAACATAAAATCAGAATTTGCTATAAAACTGTGGAATTACACTTCCACAGTTCAATTGGTAAGGATGTACTATAGGTATTGTAAACACTGATAAGTACACAGTGAATGGAATGTATGCAACCCTCACAGGATTCAAAATGCAATCAGTCTGAATGTGTGCAGTAAGGAAAATATATTCCCTGTAGAACAGAAGCATTATGCAGGGTTTTGTCACCCATGCAAATGTAGGATTTGAATCCTTCTTAAACGTCTTGTTTTAACTGGTGTTTAAACTTTTGTCTTTTACAATCCACTAAGATGTTTTGGCTTCACATTCTCTAAATGTATCAACCCATAGCACAGAATGTGAAAATGTCTTTTCTGTAAATTTCTCTCTAAAACCTAAACTTTTGCTATTTTTTCATACTGCTTAAAAAGAAACCTAGGATTTAGCACTGATGAATATGTGTTTGTTCTACTGTACCTCCCAGGCAATTTAGAAATGGAATACAGAACACGCAGCTAGTGAAAAATGAGATGGATTACGGAACATAGAGTCCAAGCTCTCTCCCCCTCAAGCCAGTATATCTGGCACTGAAAAAGTTGCCAACACAATCACTACTCCTCAAACACCACCCACACCTGCACAACACACACCTACATATGCACAGGTCCTCCACATAAACATACCCAAACAAAGGAGACCTCCGAGGCAAAAACACATGCGATCTCCACAGCTCTCCACACCACATACCATGCATAGTCCACATGCCTGTGCCTCACAACTGTTAAGGATTCACCATAAACTCAACATATTAGTCATAGGAGACTCCATTGTGAGACACACAGATGTGTCTTTCACCAGGCTGGATAAGGAGAAAGTCACGGTTAGCTGTCTGTCAGGTGCCAAAATTAGCCATATCACACATGCACTCAAGTCTCTCAACAACATGTACAGTTATGACTCCATCATAGTCCATGTTGGCATGAATGACTTGAGATGCACCTCTCTGGACTATATGAAGAGAGACATGATTGAGCCCACTGATTATGTGTCCCAGGCAGGTATGTCCCTAGCCTTAAACAACATTCTGCCATCACTTAGAATGATGCCCCAATACAAACAGAAAATGATTGACTTTAACAATTGACTTAGTTTCTGGTGTCATTCCAGGGGGATCCAGTACATGACAGCCTGGGAAGATATCATCGGCAGACCATGATGCTTTGCCAGAGATGGCCTGCATCTGCCTCACCTGGACTTCAGGCTTCAGTCAAAGGCTCTTGCCTCCCCTATAGTGCCTTTTTTAGGAAAAGTGATGAAGTTAAAACTACCAACATAAAAATTTCAATAAAACACAAATTAAAGGTCATGCTACTAAATGCTAGGAGTCTAAACATGAAACTGCACTCATTGCAAGAATTCCTAACCTTGGAAAATGCTGACATCTGTGCAGTCATAGAAACCTGGTTCAAAGCTGCGGAGAGCACCCCACCCTTACCTGGTTACTCATCCTATCATACATTCAGACCCCAAACTGTGGGCAGTAAAGCCAAAGGAGGTGAAGTTTCAATATACATTAAAGACATACACACCTCCAGGCTGGTAAAATAGTATGATGCACAGGAGACCCTCCAGGTGCAGTTAACTATTATTGACAAGACCCCTATTCAAATCATAACTAGCTACTGATCCCCAAATCTGACTTAAGATGCCCAATCCGCCTATTTGGACCTGTTCGAATCTATCAAGAGTCAACCCTTTACCCTGATCCTTGGTGACTTTAACTTCCCAAACATAGAGTGTAAGAACTACTCATGCCAGAACACAAATGCCCAGAGATTCCTTAATTTTGTCAATGCAAATGCCTTGGAACAGCTAGTCAATACCCCCACAAGGGGTGATAATATCTTGGACTTGGTATTAACCAACATGAGTAACCACTGCAGCATCCCTATAGTATCACCCTCCCTGGTAAGATCCGACCACAAAGCAGTCACTTTCAAAGTCACCATCTCCCCCAACCCCCCTCTAGCTAGTATCAGACATAAAAACTTCTTCAAAGCTGATTACGGCCTCCTGAGGGATGGTATAAACAGCTTTACAGCCCCTTCCCCCCTGTGTAGGAACTGGCACCAATATCCAAAATTACACCAAAGCACTATACAAGCATTTATATAGATGCATGGAATCAGGAATACCTGACAGGACTAAGTCATCCTCCACAAAGAAGAGTAAACCTGTCTGGTGGACATCTGCAATAAATGAATTCTATAACAAAAGGAAAAAAATTGCTGTCCATGATCAAGAAGGAGCAGGTGCCCAATTGGAAGCAGTGTCTCCTTAGCCTGAACAAACAAATAAGAGCACTAGTGAAATCCTCCAAAGCAAGCTTCAAGTCCAAATTGGCCACATCTACTAGAGATAATCATAAGGCCTTCTTCACATATGTCCGCAGCCTCAAAGGAAGCACCCAGATCTTTTCAAAACTGGTGGTCAAGGACACCACATATACAAATGCCATAGATAAAGCAAACTTTCTGGCTGCCAGAGTCAGTGGAAACTTAACCCCTCTGTCCCCCCATCAGTAAATCAGTACATCCCCAGTACCTCACCCCCTTCCCCTTATATCTAGGGAGCAGGTCATCACTGCTCTCTCAAAGGCAAAAAATGCAGCCTCCATGGTTCCCAGTAACATATCAGGCTACATCCTACATGAACACAGGCTAGAACTTGCAGCACCATTAGGCACCCTATTCAACCAAAGCCTGAGTACTGGCTTCATGCCAGCTGAGTGGAGGACAGCTGCTGTCATCTCTTTACACAAAGGTGGAGTGTCAACCGATCCGGGAAATTATAGACCCATCAGCCTAACTAGCCTGATCTGCAAGGCCATGGAACAGATTAGCATGGACCTCATTAACAAGGACATTGGCAACCTCCAAACACTTGATCCCATACAGTTTGGCTTTGCCAAGGGGAGGTCATGTCTGCTAAATTTTGTTGACTTCTTTGACACAGTCACCAAAGCCATCGACTAGGGGAAGATGTGCACACTGCCTAGCTTGACCTGGCCAAAGGCTTTGACATTATTCCCCACTCGGGCATAATAGATAAACTCTCTCAACTAGGCATCAATCCATATTTTACCAGATGGGTAGCAAACTGGCACACTGATAGAACCCATGTAGTCAAAATAGGGGAAGCCACCTCAAGCAGTAGACCAGTAACAAGCGGTGTACCCCAGTGCTCGGTCTTGGGGCCTCTGTTATTTGGGATATACTTTTCTGAGGTGCAGGCCAAAAACAGTGGGCTATGGCTGACCAAGTTTGCAGATGACTACAAGCTGGTTGCTGTCATCAATTCTCCTAGTGATGTGGACATCCTCCAAGAGGGTCTCACTCAGACAAATGACTGGTGTCAGAAACATGGCCTCAAGCTGAATACCAAAAAATGCATCATCATCCCCTTTGGGGAGAGTGACATCCCCACAAATGATCACATTAATAACAATGTCCTAAGCACTCAATCAGTTGTGAGGGATTTGGGCACCCAGGTTGATAGCAACCTGACTTTTGACCACTATGTTGCTTCCATGGTACAGAAAGCCTTCTACATGGCCCACCTCAAAAGTAAAGGTATCGCATCCAGGGACAAGGAGGTCATAACATCCCTGTATTCTTCCCTTATAAGGCCCATTATAGAGTACAATGCACCTTTTGACATGTACCTCACAAAGCACATGCAGCAGCTGGAGAGATGACAGAAGTTCCTTACCAGGAGAATCCAGGGCCTCAAACATGTACCATACACAGATAGGCTTAATGCCATATTCCGCTACATAGTTTCATACAGATTCCTTAGAGGTGACCTCTGTCTGGCATACAAGGTGATCATGCACCCCACCTTGATGGGACTGCTGCATATCCACAATTCAAGCTCCACTTGAGTAACCCACACACGTGGCCTCAACCTGGTCTGTGATACAAACAAGACTTGTTGGCGGCACAGATTTGTGTCCCAGAGACTCCCTCATCTATGGAATAGATGCCCTCTCCACATCAAGCAGAGTACTTCTTTACCCTTTTAAAAGTACAACCTGGATAACTGGATGGGAAACAGAAAATATACCCCTGGGATTCCACCCATGTCCCTGCTGGACAGGGGCATTGGGTGCTGACTTGTCTAAACATGGGCTAAACTCTTGGCTAGGCTTATAAGGGCCTCAGGACCAATAGCCTAGTAACCTCCTATGATCCTATGATCCTATGAATAAAATGAGTAAGGGTATATTGCCATGTCTCTGCCACACTTTGAACTGATAATTATGCATCATTTTATAATTGTTCTCATGATAATGTTGAAATCATGGTACATCAAACATCTAGACAGGTGTATTCTTTAACTGGACACCATGACTTACTGAACCCCATTACTCTATGTCTCATTTTAATTGTTCTCATGATAATGTTCAAACCAAGGTACAACAAACATCTAGACAGGTGTATTCTTTAAAAGGAACACCATGATTTACTGTACCCCATTAGCCTATGCCTCATTTTAATTGTTCCTGTGATAATGTTTAAACCAAGGTACATCAAACATCTAGACAGATGTATTCTTTAACTGGAACACCACGACTTACTGTACCCCTCTATGTCTCATTTTAATTGTTCCCATGATAATGTTCAAACCAAGGTACATCAAACATCGAGACAGGTGTATTCTTTAACTGGAACACCACGACTTATTGTACCCCATTACTCTATGTCTCATTTTAATTATTCCCATGATAAAGTTCAAACCATGGTACATCAAGCATCTAGACAGATGTATTCTTTAACTGGAACACCATGGCTTATTGTACCCCATTACTCTATGTCTCATTTTAATTCTTCCTGTGATAATGTTCAAACCGTGGTAGAACAAACTTCTAGATAGGTGTATTCTTTAAATGGAACACCATGATTTACTGTACCCCATTACTCTATGTCTCATTTTAATTGTTCCCGTGATAATGTTCAAACCATGGTACAACAAACATTTAGACAGGTGTACTCTTTAAATGGAACACCTTGACTTATTGTACACCATTACTCTATGCCTCATTTTTCACTGGCTGCATTGCCACTCTTTCAATTGGGAAACCTGATCATATTGTGTCTTAACAGGATGGCTCTAAGTTATGTGTTTTTGTGGGAATCATGGGAAGTGTTCTGCACAGTTCCATGTTTCACTTTATTAATGCTTGCTTCTGGCATTCTGCAATTACAGTGATTAGTTTCACAAAGTTCTGATCCCCTCTCTGCAGGACTCTATATCCTCAGAGTTAGCCTGTTTGAGTTGCAGACATATATGGGCTGCAGTCTTCCCACAACAGGGGTTGCATGAGGAATCAACCCCTGCAACAGGTTAAGTGAAATGATTTTCTGTTTTCATGCTTCCATATTTCTGGAACTTGATGGAGTTGCTTCTGTGATATGTTGGAGTTTTCTTGACTTGATTTTAGTGCATTGGATGATCGCTGAGGTGCAGTTTATCGACATGTATTAGATCTGTTTTATGCAGTTATTCAACACATACAGGTTGACTTACTGTAAACATTTAAATCATTTAGTAAAGCAAATATTTTTAATCATACAAGTGAAAAAATATATATGAACAGTTGTCAAAGGAAAAATATACTTTAAAAATTATCAAAACACGGTTCAGGTTAAGGCACTTTAATCTTACAGCAAGGAGACAAAAACGTGCTAATACAGAGTTTGTCTAACTAGAATCAGGAAATGCAGACATTTTTATACACTTTCTAATAAGACATTGCCTACTAAGCTGACGTAGTGAATCACAAGTTTTGTCATCATTATTTTGTAGTGATTGTTTTTACAATATTCTGCTGGTACTATCAATTTTTATGAGAAACTTCCTAAGAAAAACAACGTGGCCTTGGCTACCACCAGTTAGATATGTGCAATGTTACCATTCAAGGTACTATGGCTAATTCGAGCACAAAGCAAGTATAGATTGCAGTTATTTCTCTAACAGTCCTTTGTCTATGTTATCTCTAACTTCTGCAGCTGTGTATGTTCTCATACTTCGAACAGAGCTGATTGTTTAAAATCATTACATTTACAGAATATAGCATTGTTCATTCATTCCTTCCTGACCTAGCAGATAATCACCTGCTTCTCAAGTACATTTCCAAAAGGCATAAACATGAATATTGCTGTGCTAGCAATTACTAGGTCAGAGGGCATCTTCCAAGTTTCAGAAAGCACACTGCAGTTTCAAAAAGCATCTTTTCAGTCTCATATGAAACTCAACTGTACATAGAACAGTGCATATAAAATAGAATGAAAAACATGTTAAATTATTTAGTTTCTAATTAGCATTAAGCATACACACATTAATACATATTTTTCTGACATTTCCCCCCTGTTAATACTTTTTAATTCTATTTTCAAAAGAATAAACAGTTTGCTTCTTCTCCTAACCTCTTCCATTCAGGATTTGCAGTTAAGAAAGTCATTCAGTTTAAACTTATGAAAGTGTTTCACATTCTAACAATTCTTCAATTTCAGTACTTTGATACAAAGTCTCAGAAACTGATATATCTATAAATTCTTTGATTAACTTTTTCATGCAGGGAATACCACAACAAATACATGCTCCTAATAGGAGTAATCCCACAAAAATGGCAATCAGGATGTTCATTAGAATGGAACCCCCCCCCCCAAACAAATTCTGGAAAAAGTCTGTCAGAGGGTTTGGGCCTGGTTTGGTCATGGCCGACACTTGCTGTATCACTTCAAGGTGGTCGTTTATCTCATGTTGATGATCAGGTATATACGCACAGCACTCTTCTTTGATTAAAGCGCACTTACCACCTCTGGCCGCTAGGGTGAAGTCAAGGGCCATTCGGTTCTGGAGCACTACAGTTCTCATAGCATTCAGTTCATCGGTTATCAATTCAAGAGCAGAAAAAGTTGCATTACTCATTACTTCGAGAAGTTTAGACAGTTTTCGCAGCTCCCAAATCGATTTCACTGTGCCATATGCAGGTAATTTGCCTGCCCACGATAGAACAGCATCACTCAAGTCCATGTGTGTTAGTTTGGTACCCACAGTATGATGGTCTTTCCAGCCCGCCTCGATCTGTCCCACTGGATTTTCAGGCTTTCTGACAGCTTTCTTGGCCACATCTCAGGTATTTTGAATATTTCCTGAGGCAAAACTGCAGTGTGTCGTATGGCCGGGACCAGGTACCCCAAAAAACAACTGCCGGACCAATTCTCAGGCAACCATTTATATACTTTCTTACCACACACAAAATAACAATCCTCTACCTTTGTAGTTACTTTGTTACGAAATGGCTGCCCTGCATGAAACATTTTCCTATCTATTACAGATAGTTGTTTAAAAAGTACAGGATTACGTTGCACTTGTTCAATAGTCTTATGCATGGACTCAAGAAATGAGTCATAATTTGAATTACAAGCTGTACCCATTTTGTTTGCTTTGGTATAACATTTGTAATGTACAGTCACATTGCACCTGCTCCAACCCACTTGAATTGTGTCATTCTTATAAAAACATACAATTCCCTTTTGTGTCACAGGCAAATACAGTGCTACCTTATCATATGCTTTAATAGCTATGGTGTCATAAATCAAATTTTCCCAGGTCTCATTGACCCCTAGGGGTACTGCAGTAATTAATAACCCCTCGTATGCTGTTGGTATGGCTGTGCAAATCCAGCAGTTCGAAACATTAAAAGTCTCAGCATACACACATGTAATTGCCTGATAAGTGTTAAAGTTTGGGTGCCAGTCTATGGTCTGCTCATCACATTTAATTAGTTCAACTTTTGTGGCAGGAAAAAGGAAAGGCCACAACAAAAAGATCAATGTTATCAGTATAGCTACCAGAATAATCATGCAAGTTTTCTGAGGTTGTTCTGCATCTCTGTTTGCTCTATACCTGGTCATTTTGTTCTCGTTGTACAACAGTAACAAGGTTTTTGTCGAGTTCAAAGTTCTTAACCAGTTTACAGTGTGTCAAATGAATCCAGGACGCTCGCTCCGCGATCTTGACTGCAGTGGGTGTCGACAGTAGTACCTGGTATGGCCCTTCCCACTTCAGAGAACTACAGTTTTTTCTCTTCACCACCTTCACCCAGACCCATGCGCCTGGGGCTACTGCTGCTTCCAACGGTCTTGCATGCTCTTTATCTGAAACAGAATTTAACTGCAAAAGTTTGTTATTCAAAAATCGCCTCATATACCCTGCAAGTGAACTGTCAGCCTCCTGCTCTGCAGGCATGAGAGGTTTCCATTGAGGTGTATAATATGCTCTCCCAAACAGAACTTCAAAAGGAGTTAACCCTTTTGCATTTGGAACAGTTCTCATGCTCAACAGTGCCAGAGGTAAACAGTGCACCCAGTTCTTTTGTGTCTCACTAATCAATTTTCTAAGCTTGTTTTTCAAAACCCCATTATGCCTCTCTACTAATCCTGCAGATTGGGGGTGGTATGCACAATGATTTTTCAGAGAAATCCCGAAATAATGGCTAAGTTGTTGTATAGTTTGATTTACAAAGTGTGTGCATTGTCACTATAAATCTTTTCCGGTATGCCAAATCTAGGAATAATTTCTTTAACGAGGACTTTTGCAACAGTAGCTGCATCTGGATTTTTAGTTGGAAAAGCTTCCACCCATTTGGAAAACATATCTATAATGACAAGGCATTACTTCTTATTTTCACATTTGTTCAGTTCTATAAAATCCATGCAAATAGTATGTAACGGATACGGTGGTATAGGGAAACTCCCTTGCTTAGGTTTCAATGCCCCTTGCGCATGATGCTTGTTACAAACATGGCATGCTGCACAAAAATTTTTTGTGTAGTTTGTAAATCCATACGTTGTAAACACTCGAATCACTAACTGTACCATCCCCCCTGTTGAGACATGGCACTGCCCATGGCTCAACAAAGCTGCATATCTAAACAAGTGAGATGGTAAAATCGGTTTATTTTCTTTGGAGATGTACAGTCCCTTCTCAAGGATTGCTCCTCGTTTTATCCACTTCTGTTTTTCTACATTTGTAGTAAGTGTTTGCATTGTTTTTAACATTTCTAAGTCTAAAATGTCAGATGGTTGTAATTTCTCACTCAAAAGAAAACCTTCTGAAGCTGAAGCTGCTTGTTTTGCAGCTGTATCATCTCTTGCATTACCTTTTGAAATTCTATCCTGTTGCTTGGTATGAGCTACGCATTTGCAAATAGCTACTTTCTGAGGTAACTGAATAGAGTCTAACAAGTCTAAAATAAATTGCGCTTGGTTAATTGGTTTACCAGTAGATGTTATCATTCCTCTATTTTTCCACTGCTGCGCAAAAACATGTACAGTAGAAAAAGCATACTGACTGTCAGTAAAAATGTTTACTTTCTTACCTTTTGCTAAGGTACATGCCCTTGTCAAGGCAATCAATTCTGCTGCTTGTGCAGATAAGTTGTGTGTTAAAGACTTTGCTTCTAAAATCTCAGTATCAGAAACTACTGCATACCCCACTAGATTCTGTCCTGTAGGACCCCTCCTGCACGAGCCATCCACATAGTATGTCACCTCGGCATCATCCAAGGGAACATCTGTAAGGTCTTTTCTAGGTAATGTCTTTTGCTCAATCTCCTGCAGGCAGCAGTGTGGTTTGCCATCTGCAGGGGTTGGGAGCAAGGTTGACGGATTCAAAGTTGTGCATCATTCAATTGTCATATGAGGTTGGCTCAACAGTATAGTCATACAGGAAGGATGTCTAGCAGGAGAAAGATATGCTACTTTTTCTTGCAGTAAAATAATCGCGACTGCATGAGGCACTCTCAATGTGAGAGGGTGGAACAATACTACTGAGGCTGAAGCCTGCACTGCCATTGCAGCTGCGACTACTGCTTGCACACAGCGGGACAAGGATCACGCCACTGGGTCTAGCTGTGATGAATAGTAAGCTATGGAGCGCTGTTTGTCCCCATGCTGTTGTGTTAACACTGATGTCATATAACCTTGCTTACAGTCTACAGTTTGGAAAAATCGCTTATGATAGTTTGGTAATCCTAAAACTAAGGAAGAAGTTATGAGTTGTTTCAGTTTGCAGAAAGCTGATTCTGCTTCTGGTGTCCACTGTAATAAATCTTGTGCTGCCATCGGCTTTTTGAATATCAAGTTAGTTAGTGCAGCAGATTCCAAGGCATAGTTCGGAATCCAACTCCGACAAAAGTTAGTAGTACCCAGTAAGGACATCATTTCCTTCTTGGTAGTTGGTTTAGGTGCTTGTAATATTGCTGTTTTTCTGTCTTCATCTAATATTCTGCCTTCTTTGGATATTACATATCCCAGGTATTTGACCTGTTTTTTCCAAAGTTGCAGTTTGTTTTTGTTTACCTTGTGTCCTTGAGTGGCTAAAAATTGTAATAATGCTCTGGTATCCTCTCTGCATTCTTGCTGGGTGGGGGCTGCCAGCAGAATGTCGTCTACATAAAGTAAAATCTGACTGCCTTTCGGTGGGATAAATCCCGCCAGGTTACTTGCCATTTCTTGTGCGAATATTATTGGACTTTCACAATATCCCTGTGGTAGTCTCGTATATGTATACTGTTTCCCCTGAAATGTAAAGGCAAACCAATGTTGGCTGTCTGGGTGTATCAGTATTGAGAAAAATGCATTGCTTATATCTACCACAGAAAAATACTTTTGTTGAGGTTTCAAATCATTCAATAAAGTGTGTGGATCTGGCACCGTAGGTGCCCTGGGTATAACTGCGTCATTTACAGCTTGTAAATCTTGGACCATACGCCATTCTCCGTTTGCTTTCCTAACAGGAAATAAGGGTGTATTACATGGTGAATCAGGAGATTCTATTAAGACTCCTTCCTTAAGTAAGGCTGCTATTATAGGTTTGATTCCTATTTCTGTGTCCTTTCTTAAGGGATACTGTCTCTTTTGAGGTCTAAATGCTGATTTTGGCGTGATAGTAACTGGTCCTGCTGTACGAATAAGTCCTACATCTGATTTCCCTGTTGACCAGAGAGTCACTGGTATGTCTCATAAGGCTATTTCCTCTTCCTCTAGTAAGAGTGCTACTCAGCTATCCTCACTAGCCTGTGAGTGCACAGCTGGGTGTGTCTGTGTTATCCAATTTAATTTCTGCTTTTGTACTCCTTGTTCAGAGAGTTCTAACTCTGTCTGTTTTTCCCACCTTGTGACTTTTTCTCCTAGGTCTGCCCACTTCAAATTTCTATCTTTAGTTAAACTTACATGTGGTAATCGATTAGATTTGTAAAGTGCTAGGAATACCTGGGGCAATGAACAGCTTACTACACTGTTTCCTTCTGTGTCCCAGTACACATTTCATAATACTAACCTATTAGCATGGTTTCTAAACAGTTCTTGCTCATATTCTTTATCAGGTCCAGGTCTGTTACAGTAATATAGAGTGCAATGCAACAAATGCTGTTTATCAGTGTCAAGGGAGGGGGATTTACTGATGGCTACATTCATCAGTTCTTTGGTTACTGCCCCTGGACCAGTTGTAACTAAGTCCTGGCTGTACCAATAAAATGTTTCACCCTCCGGTCGCACTACAAAAGTATCCATTTGTCGCTGTGTTCCATACCCTGCATAGTTGGAACTACGGCTATGCCAAATATCTGCATTAGGTCTCTGCCCAAGAGATTCACTGGGCATTTTGCAGAAACAACAATTTTGCTTTTCTGGGTCATCCCCGAAACTGGGTCAGTTATTGCTATGTTGTGGAAGAGTGGATCTCGATACAGCTGTCCATTAGCTGCTTTCACTAATATGTAGTCCAGTGATTCTGAATTTTCTGGTAGTTTGGAAGGATGTATCAGGGTCCGTGAAGCCCCTGAGTCGCACAGGAATTTGACTTCCCTCCCCTCTACCAGAAGTGTAACTTCCGGTTTTGTGTCTGCCAAGTAGAGCTCTAAGCTCAATAATGCTATGTCCAAAATTTCATTTTCTTCATTATCTATGAATTCATGTACATCCTCTATTTCTTCTGTCACATCCTCTACCCTTTCTATCACATTTGCATTTGTCTTTTCTTGTTTATTCCTATCCAGTGATTCTTGACTGTCATATAGTCCTTCCTCACCCTCCTTGTCTTCTGTGGTTACCTTTTTATTTTGCCTGCAATCCCTTGCTAAATGTCCCTTTTTCCCGCATTTGAAACATTCACCCCTTTTCTTTCTTTCTTCAAAGTCTTCTGATCGCTTATCAGATTGTTTGTTTCCCTGGGTATTTTTCTTACCCTTCTTCCCAGTTTGTACTACAAAGACTTCTGATCCATCTTCTACTGCAAATACTTGAGTTTTCTTTTTCTTTTTGCTATTACAATGCCTTTCGGCATGTCTTGCATATTCAAGTAATGACTGTAATCTACTTGTCCGATGATCTACCATGTGCTTTGTAATAAAGCTGCTAATGGGCGCAATACTGCCTTTTAAAAATGCATTCTTTAGCTGTTGCTCATATGGGGAAATCATGTGTTTGATCTTCAGGTACCTGCATTCCACAATGGTTATTAAAACATTCTAATAATCTGGCATAATATCTATCAACAGTTTCACCTTCTTGTTGTATACATTGATTAATGCAAGTCCAATCAGCCCTAGGCTTCCATTTCTCAGAGATTCGGTCTGTCAGACCTTTCCCTCTGTTGTCCAGTTCTGCATTACTATGTGGGAGTGGGCTAAGCTCTGCGTCACGGGGAATCCAGTTGCCACTGATCATGTGCCAATCTGGACCTACAATTTGTCTAACTACTTTCTCTACTTCTTCTCCATTCAAATGGTAACTTAACCTCATGCCTTGTAAGTCTTCTAAGAATTTTCTAAAATTAACTTTTGGATGGGGAATTCCCTCTGTGGCTTTCCGGATGTCTTCCGGTGTCCACGGTCTATATACTAGAAGAGTCGGATCCTGTCCTGCCTGTCCTGCCTGCGGATTTGGTACTTCTATGAGTGGACATATCTCTTCCTCACTCATAGCTTGTGAATTTTTATTTATTTCATATAATTCAATATCCCCTCTCAAGTTACATGTTCGAGACTTGGTCTCGATTGGATCTCTGACAAACGGTTTTGATTTTGCAGGAACAGCTGGGTATAGCGGAGGTGGATCAACTTGTCCACTCGCTTCATATTCTGGTAAGGGAAGTGGAGGGGGCAGAGGAGGGGCTGTTGCTATTACCAAGTTATTATCTTCTTTATCTAAGAACATTGCTTTTGAATTTTTAAACTTTTGTTCCCTGCAGTTTGCTTCCTCAAGCCACCTGTGTGCCTGAGGGACTCCTAATTGTCGTTGCTTTTTTAGCTGTCCTTTTGTGTCTGTTTTAAGTTGTCTAACAAGTTTAATAAGTGAAGGTTTATCTAAATTACCATCAAATTTGTATTTATCAACCCATTTTGTATAATACTTAACATTATCGGCATGCTGTAATTGCATATATTTTGCGTCTTCGGTCAGGGGCGGGTCTCGGGAACTTTTCGTGCACTGATTTCCCATGTTGCCTTAGCTAAGTTAGAAATTGTTGCGCAACCCTTCTTATCATGTGGTACCACGATTTTACACCTTTTCACAGTTTATCTAGAATAACTGCCTACCTATTCTGTTTCCCTGATCTATGACAAGACAGCAATCTTTTTGACCCTGATTTGCACATGCAAATCTCCTTGACAAAACAATACTGTAACAAGTCCCTGATCCAAAACAGAAAAAAGGTAAATTCCTCCTTACCTGACCCTCCGTGTGTTGATCCACTGGAACGTTGACTCGTCCTCCAATCCCAGATCAGAAACAGTGGCTGGCCTCTTTCGAACGACAATTCAGTCGGAGGTCTTTCAAGACAGAAGAACAGATGTGGCCACTTCTCCGTACGGGTACATGCCACCGGGCCCAATTCTGACCTGAGCCTAGAGTGAGAGATACTTTCCGGTCCGAAGGACCAAAACTGTCAAAGGAAAAATATACTTTAAAAATGATCAAAACACGGTAGGTTCAGGTTAAGGCACTTTAATCTTGCAGCAGGGAGACAAAAACGTGCTAATACAGAGTTTGTCTAACTAGAATCAGGAAATGCAGACATTTGTATACACTTTCTAATAAGACATTGCCTACTAAGCTGACGTAGTGAATCACAAGTTTTGTCATCATCATTTTGTAGTGATTGTTTTTACAATATTCTGCTGGTACTATCAATTTTTATGAGAAACTTCCTAAGAAAAACAATGTGGCCTTGGCTACCACTGGTTAGATATATGCAATGTTACCATTCAAGGTACTATGGCTAATTCGAGCACAAAGCAAGTATAGATTGCAGTTCATTTCTCTAACAGTCCTTTGTCTATGTTATCTCTAACTTCTGCAGCTGTGTATGTTTTCATACTTCGAACAGAGCTGATTGTTTAAAATCATTACATTTACATAATATAGCATTGTTCATTCATTTCTTCCTGACCTAGCAGATAATCACCTGCTTCTCAAGTACATTTCCAAAAGGCATAAACATGAATATTGCTGTGCTAGCAATTACTAGGTCAGAGGGCATCTTGTAAGTTTCAGAAAGCACACTGCAGTTTCAAAAAGCATCTTTTCAGTCTCATATGGAACTCAACCGTACATAGAACAGAGTATATAAAATAGAATGAAAAACGTGTTAACTTATTTAGTTTCTAATTAGCATTAAGCATACACACATTAATACATATTTTTCTGACAACAGTCTTCTAAAAACATATCAGACTAAATTCCAAGCCATCTATGATCTAGTCAGCTAATGGAAAACGTTATGCATATATAGTCTGGTGGCTGGCTTAGAGGAATAAGGAGCTATTAATGAGCTCTTTCCTATAATCCAAAAGTAGTGCAGGGTTTGATTCCCTCAGAATCTGTGGGACTCTAAGAAAGACGCTGCTCCTGGGCTGAGTCTGGAAAAAGTCCATAGAGATCAGTGCTCTACCCTGGGGAAAAACATTTATATATGCACACATAACATGAATAGATTTTTTTTCCCTACACAATTGACATGTGACCAAATTTAAGCTCATCGTTTCAAAAGATGGTATCAGAAGACCACGTATGCTTAGCAAAATACATATCCAGATATTACAGAAATCATAGCTAAATTGCTTCAGCAATCACAACTAGCTTTATAACTACACAAATTTGCTACTATATCCTTTATCATCTATTTAAACATATAAGAAAATTAAGGTTTGTACATAACATTTATTTATTTTTATTTATTTTACATTTGTTAACCGGGCTAGTCCAACTGGATACATGTCCATTTTCAGTGGAGGCCAGAGGAGAAAAGCTCCACTATCTAATACTTAACAAGCTAAGAATATACAAGTTATACAATAAAACCATTTTCATAAACTTCTTAGTGGCTATCTAAGTGTCTGAGTACAATGTGAGTCAATAGCATGAGTCTATAATAGATGCTTTACTAAGTTATGAAAGTTTTAATATAGACATAAGTAACAAAATCTATAATTTTATATAACTAATGAGCTATAGCCAGAAACATTTTTTTAAGGGGAAGTGAATAGTCCTAGAGTAAATGGAAGAGAGGAAAGGAAGATCAGGTGAGAGGAAAGGAGGGAAATAAAGCAAGAGAGCAAGGTTACCCAGGGTTATTGCAAGAGCAAAGCCAGTGGTTAGTTAGGAAGAGTTTTAGATTGGTTTTAAATAGTGAAATAGAAGTCAGGGATGTAAGGTCTGGTGGTAGTAGATTCCATATTTTGCCAATTGAGTTAGAAAATATGGAGTCACCTGCTACATTATTTGCTCTAGAGGTTTTTACAAGAGTTTTGTTACAGGAACGTAGATTCCTCATGTTGTGGTAGGGCTTTATGAGGGTAGAGAGCATTGATGTGTTTTCAGGGTGGTAGAGGACTTTGTGGGCAATAGTGAGTTGATAGTATTGTATGAGGTGGGGTAGTTCCAGCCACCCTAGTTTTATAAGATTCAAGCAATGGTGAGTTCTGTATGGAGAGGCAGTGGCAAATCTGGCGATGTTGTTGTATGATGTGGCTAGTTTATTGAGGTTGTACTTAGACAGATTAGTGTATATAGAAGAAGCATATAAAAGGGTTGATATTAAGTGGGTTCTTGCTATAGTAGTTCTAGCCTCAGGAGTTAGGAAAGATTTGATTCTATAGAGTGAACCGAGTTTCCTGTTAGTTGTTTTTATAGTGGAGTTGATATGACAGTCAAATTTTAGTTGGTTGTCGATAGTAATACCCAAGAGTTTCATAGTTTGGTCAGGAGTGATAAGTGTGCCATTGTTTAATGTAAGTGTGAAATCAATGGAGGGTGATAGGTGAGTGGGTGGAAAGAGCAGAAGTTTGGTTTTCTTGGGGTTTAGTAGGAGACAGTGGTTAGAGAACCATTGCTCAATGGTGGTGAAGGTGTGTTGTGTTAGTGAGTGAAGTTCAGTCTGGGTTGAGGCAGATGGTTGTGTCATCAGCATATTGAATACAAGTAGATAGAGGAGTGGCTAGATGCAGATCATTGATAAAAATGGAAAACAGAAGAGGACCTAAGATGGAGCCCTGAGGAACTCCTATAGAGGTGGGGAGAAGATTTGAGAGATGGTTGTCCCAGAGAACTGCCTGTTCGCGTTTTTCAAGATAGGATGAGAACCAGCTTAAGGCTTGATTGTCAAGATAGAGGGAACGTAAGCGTTGTAGGAGAAGTTGATGATTAACCATGTCAAAGGCTTTAGACAGGTCTACAAAGAATGCAGAGGAAGTAGTGTTATTGTTGCGATTTATGTTGATAGAGTCGATGAAGGATAGTAGGGCGGTGGTAGTACTGTGGAATGGGCGAAACCCATGTTGGCAGGTAGCTAGGAGATTGTTGCTTAACAGGTGATTAAGTAACTGTTTGTGAATACATTTCTCCATAATTTTGCAAGAGGAGATAGTAATGCTATGGGGCGGTAGTTAGAATACTCTAAAGAGTCACCGCCTTTGAAGAGAGGGATGATGTGGGAGATTTTCCAGACAGAAGGGATAGTGCATTCTTTACAGTCCTATTAATTAGTAGAGAGATGGTAGCTATTGCTTTGGCACCTAGTTGGAGGTATTCTGCAGGTAATTTATCTGCTGAAGGGTTGTTGGCTTAAGTTTTTGAAGTAAGGACAAAATGTAGGAGGTAGGTATGGGTTGGAGGTGAAATGGAGGAGGGTGGAACTAGGCTTAGTAAGTTTGGAGATGTCAGGGCTTTGTTGATCAGCTAGCTTCAGAATGGCTGAAGTAAAGAAGGTGTTAAAGGCATTAGCTATTTCTGAGGGGGAGTTGGTGTTGGAGCCTTGTGGAGTAGGTGTGGCTGGTTTGCCAGGGATAGAAGAGTATTAATAGCAGACCAAAATTTATTTGGTTGGTGGAGGGAAGATTGTTGTAATTGAGTGTAGAAATTTTTTTTATCATGTAGGATAGCTTGTTTCGTCATATTTCTTTTTTGTTTAAACAAGAGATGGTCAGTTATATTTTTAGTGGTTCGCCATGTGTTCCAGGCTTTGTTTCTTTTAAGAATTAGTTGCCTAGTTTTGTTAGAGAGCCATGGTGCTGTTTTAGCTTTTATACGTATGGAACGCAGTGGGGCATGGTGTTCAAGGATGGTGAGAAAGGTATTATTAAAGTGGTTAACCGCTTCATCTATTGGGAGTGTTTTAAGAGGTGACCAGTTGACTTGCATAAGTTCATTTTGAAACAGATTGGGGTCAAAATGCTTTTTACAGCGGGATGATCGAACTTGGGTTGGGATGGAAAGATTAGTTTTATGCCTGATGATATAAGTTAGGGAGTGATCACTAAGGTCATCTGGGAGGGTCCCTGTTGTATATTTTTGCTGGGGACTGTTTGTTAAGATCCAATCAAGTACTACTTCTTTGTTACTATGCTTGTTTGCTCTTGTAGGGGTGTTTATGTGTTGAGTAAAGCCATGCAGGTTAATAAGAGTAGATGGATTAGTATGTTCACATGAGTTCCAGTCAATATTCAAGTCTCCTAAAAGTATTGTTTCTTGGAGGAGATTTAGAAAGCCAGTTTAGCAGGTCTTCTAATATAGTGGGAATTTTGCCCGGAGGAATATAGGTACAGATAATATTTATATTTTTGTGAGGATTGATTTGGAGTTTTGTGATAATTAATTCAGCATTTGTGTCAGCTAATAGGGTATGATTTATTATGCTTAGGTGCAGGCCCGTTTTGTAGAGTATAGCTACTCCACCTCCTTTTTTGTTTAAGCGGTCCTGTCTGAGGATATTGTAGCCAGGGGGGAGAATTTCGTTGTCTTTTATTGTAGGTTTGAGCCATGTTTCAGTTAGACAGAGAATGTCGAACTGTTGGACTTCAAGTAAAGCATGTATTTGTGGTATTTTATTGCAGATGCTAAGTATAAGTTGGGCAATTGAGAGTGATTTGGGAGGTTTGGTAGGTAGGGTTGGCTTTGGATTAGCTAGATGGCAGTTGTTTAGTACTGGAGATAGGTCAGGGCCTGGGTTGGGGTGTATGTCTCCATGTATTAGTGAGCTAATTAATAAAAGGGTATAGAATTGTGATGGTTTGTACTGGTAAATATCACGTTTTTTGGGGTTATGAATACAATATTTGGTGTGAGTAAGACGGTGGTATTTAGGTAGAAGATAAGAGGTTTTATAGATGATATTAAGATTGTTAATGAGTGTAGGTGGGGGAGTAGTTAGGGTATATTTGCGTGGGATAGTAAGAGTTGTGGGTAAGCTTAGTTCATAGGAGGTTGAGAGATAGGTAGTGGTGAGGGTAGTTAAGAGAGTTAGTAGTAGGGTGGGGTGATGTAGGATAGGCATAGTTAGGTTGGATATAAGTGAGTGACTTGACAGGATGTGGTCTAAGGAGTAGGAGGGAGGGGACTAATTATGGAGGGGATGGGGACAGGAAGCTGTTGTGATTGGTAGAATGAGGGGGGAGTGGTTATGTAGAGATAAATGTAGAGGTCCTAGGGGCGGGTGGGATTTGGGGGCAGGGAGGGGAGCGGAGTGAGCCCGAAGGGCGAATGGAGCGGGAAGACACAAAAGAGTAGTAGTGCACAGAAAACAATCAGTAAAGGTGGAGAACCAGAAGGTAAGCTTGTTACAGGTATGGAAGAGGCAATACAGTGGAAGTATGGCGAGTGGTGAGTGCTCAGACTGTTTAGCAGCAAAGTAAAAGTAAGAAGAGAGGTCTGTAAGAGGCCAGGGAGAAAAATAGAAGAGCAGATTGTGAGCTAGGAGATCCAGGTACAAGAGGAAGGGTACAGGAGAGTTAAAGAACAGCTAAAAAGGGAGTCAAGCCAAAGTTAGAGGATGCCACCTAGTGACCAATAAATTAAATCAGAGTTATCCAGGTAGGAAGGGGTGAAATGAGGACAGTAGTAGTGAACAGAATCAGTATTAAGGCTAGAGGATATAGAACTAACAAGGGTGGCTATGGGAGCTTAGTAAATAGGGTTTGGAAGGGCCTCCAAATAAAAATTAGGGTATTGGCTGCTGCTAGTCCTAGGCAGGTAGCTAGACCAGAATTCTAGGGTCAGAAGGTTTGGATTATTCATATGCAGGTAACATACTTTTATAGTCTTTGTATAGTTGTTACTCCCGATGTATACAGTATTGGGGCTTGGTGGACACAATTTCAGGCTTTCCAGCAGGGAAGAGACACTTGTGAAGGAGGATGCAGGTTCCAGAAAGGCAAGTAATTGAAATCTTAGGGAGAGAGAGGAAGATAGTGAGGTAAAACAGAGACAATTATTGGAGAGCAATTATTAAAACATAGCAACGTAGTGTCTAACAGGTGAACATTACTCACATTTGGATTTATACTTATAGTCTAGCTAGCATATCTGTTACTAAATAGGCAATGTATGTTAAAAGCTAGAGTATCTGGTACTAAATAGGCAAAGTATATTAAAAGCACACAAAATATTAGGTTATTTGCAGTCAAAATAACAATATGTTAGGTTAAATGCAGTAAAAATAATAATCTAAGGTAAGAAATGCAATGCAGACATAACTCTAGTCATAGAAATGAGGACTCAAATAAAAAAAACTAGTTTGGTGGGTGAATATATGGAGAGAGGTTGATTAAGTAGATACATTACAAGGCCAGAGGTATTAACATGGCGTGGAAGCGCTCGCTTATAATGGTTTCCATTATACAAGAAGAAGTAGCGACGCTGTTTCTTATTAGCGGGTGAGGCGGGAACTATATGCTCCAACTGTTGTTACAATTAGTAAAACTAATGGGGTCATCGAGTGCTTATCCCCAGGATGTGTAGCGCAGTTAAACTATCAGATCCAGTATAAAGATGAACTGATGTGCGCTGATACAGCGATACCCCTGTACTATAATGGGAAATGCAGTTAGTAAAATAAGTAGGGTCAGCGAGTGCTTGTCCCCAGAATGTGTGGCACAACTGAGACTAACAGATCCAGTACAAAGGTGAATTGGTGTGCGCTGGTACAGCGATAGGCTTTAGATTACCCCGTAATATATCAGGAAATGTAGTCAGCGTGCGGTGGTCAAGGAGAGATAAATGGAAGTTATGGTACGTAGAGGAGTTAGACTAAGGGGGAATAT
Organism: Protopterus annectens; assembly: GCF_019279795.1. Taxonomy (NCBI): domain Eukaryota; kingdom Metazoa; phylum Chordata; order Ceratodontiformes; family Protopteridae; genus Protopterus; species Protopterus annectens. The sequence continues at coordinate 1,202,148,186 of NC_056744.1, read as the reverse complement.
TGAAGGTAGTGGTATATAAGGCGCACAATATTAGATGCGACTACCACAAAGAGATGCTGCCTAGGAAAGCTGCTATATATGTATTGTGGATACAAAATATCTGCAATCCTTTTCCAACAAGGAGTCTTCTATGGTAAAGGCATATGCTATGTTAAGAAAAGGTGCCAAAAGCGGGGAGGGAGTCAAATGGAAGTGGTATGGGAGCAGACTGGTTAAACACACAGCACTCTAAGGTCAGGATTTAATACGCTGAGGAGATAAAATGTATAGTGTGCAACTTATGTAATACAATGTTAGCGATGGTAGCTAACTAGTCAGTTAAATATTCTACAAGCATTACAGAGGACTCTGCAGCAGAAAGATTGATAAGGAAGACGCCTGAGCGTTGCTGGCCATTTAAATTTAAACATTCATTTCCAAATACTTGAATGCCTTATCTGTACTCTAAATATCAGTTGGATTGCCTCGGATCTCATTCTTGAATCATACTTTCATTCTGCCAATAGTATTTTATTGAAAAATTTAGACACATGCCACTGTGTAGTTAATATGAACAGTATAAGATCATCCAGATAAGATAGTCATGATTTCTGATGGCCTTCCTTGTCGAAGCATGCAACTTGTAAATAGACATACTACCACAATGTCATGTATAAGCCTAGTAATGTGAACAACAGTATTAAATGTATACAAGTACTGATAAACCAACAATGGGCGTTAATAGTATATGATTACTAGAAAGTTTTTTTTCCCTTTGGTGAATGACCTGTAAAGTTACAAGTATATGCTCCTGTCCTGTTTTATGGTGCATCAGTGCTGGAACATATTTTTACACTTTCCCCATTAAACAGCATTTCATAGCTTATTAGTGTACAAACATATTTGCTTTGTAGTTTATTTGAACAGGGTTAATAATTAAAAAAGAAAAGAAAAAAACATTTCAATCATGGTAAGGCCTTTTGCCTTTCATATAAGAGCACCTTATTTGGAATGCAGAGATGTTGTGTTCATTTGGGCTATGTCTCAAACTACCCATTCGACACTTACACACACACACACACACACACACACACTTGCACACATATATCTGTGACAACCCACCACTGGACCATTTATCAAGGAGGCTCAATTCGCACCACTGGCACCAGTGGGGGACATACACTGGGAGGAATGACAAGCACACACACAGTATTTCCAGATGCATCTCTCTGCATCAAGTGCAATTTCCATTAAGAGCACACAGAGACCACAGTCAGTCCAGGGCTGGTTTCTCTCTCTCTCTCTCTATCTCTCTCTCTCTCCAGCTCCCCACCAAGACTTACTGGCACAGCTATAAAGTTGAGTCCTTAGCCAGGGTTCCAAGCCAGGTCCACCAACACTCTCTCTGTCCAACCACTGCTTCATGTCCCTGCCCAAGTAGCTGACACACACACACACACACACACACACACACACACACACACACACACACACACACACACACACACACACATACACACACACACACACACACACACACACACACACACACACACACACACACACACACACACACACACACACATACTCTCTTGGAGATTTGTTTTACACACACACACACACACACACACACACACACACACACACACACACACACACACACACACACACACACACACCTGGGAAAAGCTGGCACAGGTTTACTAGCTATGCCCCCTTCTGCCTAGACTATAAGGTAGTTATCACTGCCACGAGAACCTCTTATCAGCTACTTTAAGGCCCTTAACAAGGGGTGTCCAATTTTACTGTGTAATATTAATACTAATACAAATGGTAGTTTGACCAAGGGCAAGGCTGTTAGAGGTGGAACACACAGTGTCACCAAATAAATATGCAAGTACTTTCAAAACTTAAATATCTCTACAGAGATTAGCCACAATGAAAGGTTTAAAAATAATTAATAATACATAATAAAAGAGCAAGACAAACTAAATATATATTCACAGTGACATCAGAGTTCAAAACCACAGGTATATTTAAAACAAGATTGCAGGACAGTCTCAAATAAATAAAGAAAAATATCTAAACTAAGCTTCAATATATTCCTGACTATATCTACATTAATTATACCATAACCAAAGAACTTACTAATAGGGCAAGGCAGATGTGGTGAATAGACCTTCTAGATGTTGTCAGGTCCAAGACAGAATACAGAATGATCTATCTCACTAAGAGACTTCTCAAATTAATATCTCAAATATTACTGCTGGAATACCTTGCAGACTGACATCACTTCTTGTCATGTGACTCTAGTTCCCAAGCAACCCCCCCCCCTACATGTAGACAGTTACATTAGTGCATGGAGAATGAAGAGATAATAAGTCAGCAAGCAAAGGAGAGTAGTATTGCTGAAACTGAATTCATACTCAAGTCTTTGTGAGTACCTTCATGACGTGGACCTTTTTTTCACAAAAATCTCACCAGGATGACATAGATTTTGACTGTGTTTATATAGCATATATCATGGACAGAAGTAGGTCAAAATTAAAAAAAAGGTAGCTGGGTGCACAAGACCCAGGATAAAAAAGTGCCCAATCCTGGTAGGCGCACTGGTGCCAGGACAGGAAGAAATGACAGTGTAGAATCCACAAACTATGGAAACAGCTCTACAATGGGGCAGACCAGGCCCAGGGGGAGGATGTCTCCCCTGTTGTAGAAGGAAGTAGTAGTCCACAAAACTCACAAAAACTGATAGGTCAAAGAAGAGCCATAAAGACGATAAAGTGGACTATTGAGAATAAGAAAGAAATTATGAATCGTTACTATTGTGCAAAAAGCCCAGAATTTCCAGATATACAAAAATATTAAGAGAGAAATTAGAGGAAAGAAAAATATTTCCACAAGAAAAACTATCAGGAGCTTTGAATAAAATTTTGTGGTCATTAATACAACAGACTTGTGAAAAACAGTACATAGACCAATAAACTTTGATCTGTTTGGAAAAAGAAGCATCTGAGGAAGTGTGAAAATATAAACAAGAAAACCTAGATATTTTTGAAAAGTATAAAAAAGAAATATGGACATGGAAAAGAAATAGATATTTGATATGGTGCAATATTTATGCGAAGGCGAAAGCCAAATTAATCAACTTAAAGAAGGCAGCCCCAAAGATATTTGAAGAGAAATATAGGCAAAGGCATCCAGATATGGAACATTTTACAATAAAAAATAATATCACAAGGAAGAAATGTAGAAAAGAAGATTAGTAAAGTAGAAGTTAAAAAAAAGAAAATGAAGTTATGGAGTGCCTGCAAAGTGAAGGATTTGATGTAGAAAGTCTTATACAGGTTACTTCACAGCATGAAAGAACGTGTCCCCAAAGTAAGGAAACAGGAAGATCAGGAGACATCTGAAGAAGAAATATGGACATGTAAAAGAAAAAGCGATTTAATATGGTGTAATATCTATGCAAAGGAGAAAGCAAAACTAATCAGTACAAAAAGAGCAGCACCAAAGATATTTGAAGAGAAATACAGGGAAAGGAATCCTGACATGGAAAACTTTAAAATATAAAAAATACGAAGACAAAGAGGAAAAGTAGAAAAGGAGATTAGTAATAGAGAAGTTAAAGAAATAGAAACTGAGGTTATGGAGTGCATTCCAAGTGAAGAATTCAGTGTAGAAAATCTAATTCAGAAAGCACCACAGCAAGATAGAGCAATGGACCTCCAAATTAAGGGGAAACCAGTGGAATGGGAAACAATTGGTCAGGTGCCATATGAAGATATTTTGTGGGCCTTCCACAGGAAACCAGTATAAATGTTCACTTGAAGCTGAACAACAAGGGAAGTAACAGGAAACTCTAATGCAGTCAGTGCTGAGGAGTGATAGGCCAGTGAGTTCCCATATGACAGAGCAATGGATGGCACAGGATGAAAATGAAGAGAATGTGCCACAGGAAGATGTCATAGAACTTTCTATGGAATCCCACAGGAAATGGAAAACAAAAAATGTGCCCTCAGTCTAGAAGAAAATGAGCTAAGAAAAGACTTGCTTGAATTAATAGAGATTGATAGACATATTAAGATCAATGAAAGAAATAGACTGCAGAAGGTCAATAATAGCCAAAAAGTCAGAAGTCTGATAAAACAAATGAACGCAGTAATTAGGACTGACCATAGAGATCCATGTGATATAGCAGAAGTAAACAAGATATATTACTGTACAGCTGAATTAATAACTGATAAAGTTCTACCGCAAGAACACAGGGTAGTGAGGAAAGGAAGGGGAGAAATCAAATACCATCATGGAAGTATCAAATAGAGAAAACTGTAAAGCAATTATTAAGACAAGAAGTGTCACTGTTAGAAGATTATAGAAGAGGGAACAGATCAATAAAAATACTTAGAAAGATAGATGTGATAAAAACAATGCACATTATTATAGATCAGGATCTATCATGCACTATTGCAAATAACAAACTAAAAATCTCAGCACATGTGGAAAAAGTTAGAAGATACACAGATAAATATAAAGGAAAAGTACAAAATAAGCAATTTATTGATGAACTGAAAAAGTTTTATCGAGAATTGGAAAACAAGGTAAAAGGAATTGAAACACCACCAAAAAAAGAAGAAATAGATACATTTTGGAGAAGTATCTATGAAGATCCTGTGGAACAAAACAAAGAGGCTAAATGGATAGAAGTAGTGAAAGAAAGAAAAAGAAGTTTAAAGGTACAGGATATGAAATGGGATGAAGTATCAGCCAGAGAGACTGAAACAAAGTTAAGAAAAGCCTCTAATTGGAAAACCTCAGGGCAGAAGCAGTACCTAACTCCTGCTTAAAAGTATTAACATCTTTGCACAAAGATGTAGTCACGAGTAAGAACTATTTATGTGCGCACCCCAAACAGACACCAACCTGGCCAACAACAGGAAAAACAATGCTCCTACTTAAGAGTGAACTTGTAAGCTACCCAAAAAATTATAGACCAATAACGTAAATTCTGACGACATATAAACTATACACTGAAATTGATGCCGACAGAATTTATAATTATTTAGAAAACTCAATCATGGCAATAGAACAAAAGGGTAAAAGAAAGTCAAATGGAACAAAGGATCATTTGTTGTTAAATAAAGTCAAAGTGGAGAACTGTAAAAAGAGAAATATTTTAATTATGGCATAGATTAACTACAAAAAGCATTTGATAGCATTCCACATTCATGGATAAAAGAGTGCTTAAAAATGTATAAGATACACCCTACACTGATCAACTACATTACAGTGACCATGAAACACTGGCAGAGTACTTTGCATTTAAGCCATGATAAAGGACAAATTATTATTCCAGGGATAAAAATTCAAAGGAGGATATTCCAGGGTGATTGTCCATCACTGCTGCTATTCTGTCTTACCCTTAACCCATTAATCTGTCTACTTAACAGCTTAGGCCATGGCTATAATTTGGCTCCTAGAAAACAACAAAGTCTAAAGACTTCTCATCTTCTCTTTGTCAATGATTTGAAACTGTATAGCTCATCAGATGAGGAACTGAAAGCATAACTGCAAGTTGTCAAAACTTTTTCAGATGATATAAGACTGTCATTTGGTCTTGATAAATGTGCAAAAGCAACCTTTAAAGCAGGAAAACTGCAGCGCCAAGAAAACATCAGTTTGGGACAAGAATGTGATATAAAAGAGCTTGAGCAAGAGAGAGTGTATAAATATTTAGGAATTGATGAAGGATCAACAATAAAATATGAACAAATGTGAATAAAACATACGAAGGGATACTTTGGAAGACTTAAATTAATCCTAAAAACAGCACTGAGATCTTGGAACAAAATCCAAGCAATAAACAATTTTGCTCTTCCTGTCGTAACTTAGTTTTGGAATGATTGACTGGCCCCAAAATGTGATGGATAGATTAAATAGGAAAACAAGAAGGATGCTTCATGCTCACCAAATGATTTATAAAAATCAGTGCATACCAAGATTATACAGTATATTCCCCATTCTGAAGGAGGGATGGGCCTTCTTGAAATTGATTACATGTATAGATCTGCAATCGTGGGACTCCACACATATCTGCTATCCTCACAAGACCCAAATGTAATGAAAGTTTTAAAGCTTGAGGAGAATAAATCTAAGATTACATCCCTTCTTAGGCTAGCAGAAGTATATCGGTGTCAAGAAGGAATGGAAATTAAACCACAAGTAGATAAAAATCAGGCAGCAACTGAATGTGCCAAAAAATCAAAAGAAAGAATGTAAGGTGAAGGACCAGATGAGAAGGCAAGAAATGTAGAAAACGCATAAATATAGTTGCAATTATAGAAAACTTCTGGAAGAACCTCATGTTGATTAGGAATGGATGCAGGAATAGTTAAGGAGAGGCAAATTCAAACCAAGAGATGAAAGGTTAATATTGGCTGCACAAGATAGTGAGCTATGCACACATTGGTCTGCAAAGACCATCAGACATGTGGGAGAAACAGACAAATGGAAGTTTTGTAAAATAGAATTGGAAACAGTTGCACACCTCGTTGCTGGCTGTGACATACTAATTGTAGATGGACTGTATGAAAGGCATAATAATGTGGCAAGACTGTTGCACTGGGGATTGTGCAAACATTATGATATTGAAATGGCTGAAAAACACTGGAAACATGAGCCACAAAGCATCATAGAAAATGGTGAAGTTTACATTACATGGGATCACTCATTACTGACAGTTCAAAAGATAGATGCTAGAAAAGGGATATACTGGTCCATGAAAAGAAAACAAAAGTAGCATTGATCATTGAAATCGCCACATCCAGTGACTACAGTGTCTTACATACAGACAGACACAAAGTCATAAAATATCAGGATTTGTAGGCAGAAACAAGAGCAATGTGGAAGAAAGATACCCAGACAGTTCCAATAGTAGTAGGAGCAAAGGATCTTATAAAAGAATCTGCAATTGTATTTAGACATGTTACCAATATATGTAACTCTGTACAAATTGCAGAAGAAGCCATTATTGGGCACGTTGCAGGTCCTGCAAAGAGCACTTCTGGCTAACGACAAAGATTGAAACAATACTAATTTCATGAACTGTAATCGTACTTTAACTTAGGAATGGGGTCCATTTCCGTCATGGTATTAGAAATCCAAAAGACATGGAGAAATTAAAAAAAAGTGCATATACATTTCTGTTTTCTTCCAGTACAGCACACTGTGGATGCATTTCAGACACAGACCCTTTATAAAATACCTTTTCAACACACGTCTTTACAAACTAGTTTGATATACACATAGCATACAGTTCTAATACAGTTCTAACAGAAGCATCTTATATAAATCATGTTGATATTCACAAATGGCATATAATTACTGTATTTTCAAAATTCCAGATAGCTGTACTGGCAGTATCTCCTTTTGTGTCAATATCATGTGCAAATCTTGAGCTACAAAGTATACACATGTACAAACAGGTATGCGACAGTTGGGGGGTACAGCTGCAGTTTAAGGGTAACATCAGGTCAATGTGAAATAACAATTAGGCTACTGCTCTGGGTGGAGAAGTGATGTTAGGGACTTGAACAGTGGAAAATGGATGCTAATTCATGGTTCTTAACTTTTTCACATCTCATTTTTATGCAGTCAATTTTGACACTTCTTTTTATTCAAGGTATTCTCCAATTCTGTAAAATAAGTATTCTTGAAACTGTTTCTCACTTGTATAATGTATATTTTCAATTATTTTGACAATTCCAAGAGGGTGGTACAACTATCTAACTGCAGTTAGTCTCAAATGAAATCCTTGGAGACATAAATCGTGTTGTGGCAAATAGATTTTATTCTGAAATGACAGCAGCATTTTGACAATCACGAAAGCAAATCTAACATGGCAGAGTAAAATAACTAACTTATCTCAACATACAAATAAAAAAAAATCAGCACTTCCTCAGCTTAGGATGCTTTTGGAACATTTTCCAAACATAATTGACACTTTTCAGTTGAGTTACATTATGCAATAATCTTTTCTTTCATGATCTAAATGATAACTTAGGTCATTGCATTTCTCCAAACTTTTCCATTTCTGAACACTCACTCTTACTCCAGTAAATTTCCTTACACCTAAGCATACTCCATTCAGCCAGAATTTGTTATAATGCAAGGTCAAAGCATAATGCTGATCTATTCATTTGCTTCTACAATGTTTCTAACTCTGACAATATATTTTATTCAATAACAAATACGGAACTCCGTTCAAACAAACCGATAGTCTTTATTACAGTTTTAAATCCACCAGATTGAGCGCTTTCATCTGCCCTAAGCAGATTTCATCAGAATGTATTTTATTCACACCGTGGCTTAACAAACAAAACATGGCAATACTCCCTTATCTCAAACTACAGCATGTGTCCTGAAATAATTTCACAGACCATAGTTGCATAGAAGCAATGCCTAAAATAATTCTACTTTAAGAAATCTATTGTGACACCTCTGCCTGAGCACCACACTTAACAGGTGAGATTCTGAAACATGGTAACCACTGATATGGATAGTGTGTAATGGAAAACTACAGGGTAGGCAGTGAACAAAATTGTAGCTTGCTACATATCCCCCACCATGCCCCAAGATTCTCACTTCACCTTTCAAAACATACTGGAAAATATTAATATGCAACCAAACACCCTAATACTGGGTGATTTCAACTACCCTACCATTAACTGGGAAAACTACTCATGTACCAACACCTTTGCCCAACAGTTCTTGGAATTCATAAATTCCAATGCCCTGGATTAACTAATCCATAGTCCCACCAGGAGCTCCAATATCCTAGACCTGGTCATTACCAACATGAGAAATTGATGCTCCACACCTATGATCACCCCCTCGTTGGTCAGGTCAGACCATAAGCTAATCACCCTTAGCATCCACATCCCACCCCCACCCCCAGTAAGGAAAACACCATAAAAAACTTCTCCAAAGCCAACTTCATGCTACTCAAGTTAGAAGTTACAAACTTCATGACACCCATGCAGATGGGAACTGAAAGTTCGACTGCTGAGTCCTACACTAGAGAACTGTACGAGCACATCCACTCATGCATGACTCGTGCCATCTCAAGTAGAACCAAGATGCACTCCTCCAAAAAAAGGAAGCCAATCTGGTGGTCCCCTGCCATAAATAAACTTTACAACAAAAGGAAGAAACTGTTGCAGAAAAGAGGAAAATCCCAGGATGCAAAAAACTCCCTTACCAGCCTCAGTAAGAAGCTGAGATCCCTCATAAAATCCTCCAAAGCTAGTTACGAAAATAACATTGCCAAAGAGATCAAAGACAACCTCAAGGCATTCTATAACTATGTCAAGAATCTAAATGGCAATGCCCAGATCTGCTCTGAGCTACAACAGAATGGCATTAAATATACTGATCCCAAGTATATTGCCAATATCCTGGCAGATCGATTCAGTGCCAACTTCACCCCCCACACCCCCTAAATGGCCCATCTCAATACTGGAAGATTGCCAAATTCTGGTAATAATGGCCACACGGGTAAATAATGCACTCTCCAAAGCTAAGAATACAGCATCCATGGGACCAGATGACATCTCTGGCTGTGTACTACATGAACTACAAAATGAACTAGCACCTCACCTAAGTGCCATGTTTAATCATACCCTCACCTCAGGCTTCATGACCACTGAGTGGTGCACAGCTACAGTTATCCAACTCTACAACGGGGGATCCACCTTGGATCCTGGGAACTACCGCCCATCAGTCTGATGAGCCTGATCTGCAAGGCCATGGAACGTATTATCATGGAACTTATAAACAAAGACATCGGCAACCTTAAAACACTGGACCCCACCCAGTTTGGGTTTGTGAAGGGCCGATCTTGTCTCCTGAACCTGATTGACTTCTTCGAATCAGTCACCAGAGCTGTGTATGTGGGTAAGGCAGTCTACACAGCCTATCTGGACCTCGTCAAAGCCCTTGACACCATCCCCCACTCTGGAATCATAGATAAACTTACTAAGCTGGGCATTAATCCCTAAGTCACTCGATGGCTTGCCAACTGGCTTACTGACAGAACTCACACTGTAAAAGTAGCTGACTCCAAATCCAGCTCCAGATGAGTGAAAAGTGGAGTACCTCAGGGTTCAGTCCTGGGACCTCTCTTGTTTGGCATCTACTTCTCTGAAGTACAGGCCAACACTAAGGGACTCTGGCTAACAAAGTTCACAGATGACTGCAAACTGGTAGCCATTATTGAATCCCCAAATGATGTTGATACTGTACAAAAGGGCCTTACAGAAACAGATGCTTGGTGCCAGAGCCATGGGCTCAAGCTCAATGCCAAGGAATGTATAATTATCCCCTTTGGGAAAAAACATGTACCCATGAATTACCACATAGGTGGCAGTACACTAAACACCAAAAGTGTGATAAGAGACTTAGGGACACAGGTAGACAGTGGTCTCACCTTCAATAACCACATCACCACAACAGTCAAGAAATCCTTCTATGTGGCACACCTCATCACTAAGGGATTTTTATATAGAAAAAAGGAGGTCATTGTCCCACTGTACTCATCCCTCATTAGACTCATTATAGAATACAATGCCCCATTTGGTATGTACCTCTCAAGACATCTACAACAACTGGAAAGGCTGCAGAAATACCTCTCTAAAAGAGTCACAGGCCTAAAGCAGATGCCCTATGCTGACCGCCTTAAAAAACTCCAGCTATACTCTGTCGCATATCATCTACTCTGAGGCGATCTCTGCTTAACATACAAGGCCATGTCAAACCCAGAGCTGTTGGACATGCTACGCTTAAAGAAATCCCAATCCCTCAGAGCCACATGATCCAGGGATCTAAAACTTGTCATCACAATAAACAAAACATGCTGAATAATATCAACTGAAACAGTCTTTCCCTCCTGAATAGTATCATTAATGCTGGATATTTGACCTGACTTTGGTACTCAGGCTTAAGAGTCTATACTGCAAAGACTTTCTGCATGTCAGTCCAAAAGCTAACAACTGACTCAACTGCCCATGTCTGAAGTATTTCCTAATAATTCCAAAACCCTGTAATATTCTACATGCCTCCTTATACATGCCTCTTTAGCCTGGGTTTTCAGGCCTCTTCTTGCAGATGCCTGACAGAGCCTAACTGTCCATTCTTTATGTAGCATTCCATTGCAAGTACACATATCTTTCCCTTGAGAAAGAAACATTCTGTAGCTTTCCCTTGACAACTGTCATTTCTGTACATCTCATGCATAGCCAGCAAGATTTTCTTTTCCTTTCAACTGAACTGTCTCCCTGAAAATGAATGCATAAATGAAAACACAAGTCTGACTCTATATTTTCAGGACTATTAATCTACTTTATGCCTAACAAGGACTTTAAAATTAAAACCCTCAGTCTAACAATGACATCACACACTTCCTTTACAGCAATTGACAATGTATCATGCAATGGTTGGGATTTTGATGGTCCTTATCCACGTCTTGCCAGGATGTTCTCTATCTGTCTGTAGGTACTGTTCTGCAGTGCTGTTGATATTGGATCTGACACACTCAATTGCATTCAAAAATATATGTACATCCTTTTTAACTGTGGTTGCTTCTGTGGTATGCCACTGTAGTTGCCTGTACAGAATATCAACATGGGGCATTATATGATGAAAAACAGCCAAAACTTAAATTCATCATCTTCAAGTGTTCACAGTAGCCCATTTGCTTCCTGTATATTTGCTGCAGCAGATGTAGGACATTTGTACAAATAATAAAAATACTCTGGCAGCAAGTCCAAGTTCGTATACACTGCATTTATAGTGCAGATATTAAAATTCCACTGTGTTCCAGACATTTGTGGCATGCGCCGTGCTATTATATTGTCCAGAGCAGCTTGTTTTTGAACTGAAAGTGAGAAAAAGACTGGAATTCCACAATGAGTTAAAAACAATGTCCTTGCTTCAGTATATGTAGTGTGGCTCTTTGCATTACTAGATTAAGTTGGTAGGCTAACAGTATACATAATAAGCATATTTAAATTCCTGTCTTATGATGGCCTGAAATCCATGCTGAACTCCACTCCTAACAGATGCACTATCATAATTCTGAGAAACTACTTTTTCATGCTGATCTCCCACTATTTCCTTCAACTGTTCATTTATCACATCAGCAGTATGCTCTGCAATCTGTCCAGATGGTATAAAATATCCAAAAAAAAGTCCAGCACCTGGCCATTGACAACATAACTGAACACAATGGCCATTTTCCACAGCCCTGCAACATCAGTGGTTTCATCTGCAATTACTGCTACAGATTTTGCAGTATGAATCTCTTTTTATTTCTTCTCTGCATATTGTTAGCATGCAGTCCAGGAGTTCATTCTGAATGGTTTTTGATGTTCCATTAAAAACAGTTGAAGTTTTAATATGTTTGGCCAACTTCTAATCAATCCTGCAGATGAGGTCTACTGGTCTGTGGAACATTCAAGCACTGAGTGAGTCTTCTGATTCATCATGGCCTCTTAAAGCTACTTTTTCTTCAGCATGCAGGTTGATGTAGTCAATTATAAGTGATAGAACGTGATGGTTTTCTTCCACTTTCTTGTGTCTTTCCACTGAAAACTGGTATCCAGTACTTGAATGAGACCTAATATTTACAGGTCCTAACATTGCTAGACTCATTTAGTTGTCAAAATGTTTAGCAGATTGTTTATGTTTTCTAGCTTTTCTTCCATTCTCTTCAGGTCATTCACACCCTTTGATGTCCAAGCATTCTCTCCACCGAGCAATAAACACGGGACACAGTACATACTATTTGTTTCCTCACACCCACAGATCCAGGTGTGTTTGTCATAGACTGAGCTGCTGAAGCTACACGTGTATGTTCTTGACCAACTTTCACCTTAAGACTCGATCTTGAGAGCAAGTGTGCGTCTTTCAGTCCTCTTGATTAAAAAGTTGAGTCTCTAATATTAATAGATTTTGGATAGGCCTCTGTAACAGTCTGCTCACTCATTCTGGTATTGTGATGGTCATAACCCTGAAGTAAACATATTACAAAAATGATTAAATTCCACTGTTGTTTACATTTTAAGTATAGCTTCACATACAGTACATATTTTATTAACAGTTCCCATTGCCCATGACCTACCTAAAGTATCTGGCTTGGCCTTGCCAAGATTAAAATAATAATAATACTTTTATTAATGTATTTTTGATACACACACTGTCACAGCTTGCATTCCATCGTGCTTCTCCCAAATACACATTATTCCTGCAAAGCCAGAATTAAAAGAATAAAAGAGGGCCAGTCATTTCATTGCCCACTAGAGTTTCTGCTTTGATCCTTCCAGGATTAAAATAATAATAGAGTTGTGTTAGTTTAATTTTTGCTGCACATAGACAGTAGTCATAGCCTGTATGCTTATCCCCCCACCCCATGCACATTAGTCTTGCAAGGTCAGAATTACAACAGTAAATGGCAGGGCCAGTCATTTCATTCTCACACTGACATAGCCCCCCCATCCCAACTGCCTACACAAAGTATCTGGTTTGAAGCTACAAAGTTAAAAAAATGAGGAAAAAAAGGCAACAGTTATGTTACTGTATTGCTTTCACATAAACATTAGCTAATGGTGAGCGCTTATACTCACTCCTCACTACATCCAAATACGCAGCAGCCTTGCAAAGACAGAATTACAGCAGTAAATAGCAGGACTATTCATTTCATTTGCATACAGCCCCCCCCCATACCTGTTACCTAACTAAAGTAGGTGGATTGGCCTTGCCAACATTAATGATAATGTTTTCATTACTGTATTAAACTGATGCATGGAAATAGTCAGAATTTGAATCCTATCTTATTTCACACAAATACACATTAATCCTACAAAGCCAGAATTATTACACCAAAGCTACAGTGCCAAACATTTCATCCACAGACAGCCATCGTATCAATTGCTGATCTGACGACTGTGCACTGGCCTAGCAATCAAGGAGCCTCAGTCCTCACCACTAACACCAGTGAGGTGCGTCCATATAGAAAAAGGATAATAAATGCACACACAGTAAAGTACAATTTCCCTTAAGAGCACACAGTCTGGGGATGGTTTCTCCCTGTCTCTCCATGTCCCCAATAAGACTCCCCACTGGCACAGCTATAGCATCCAGATCTCAGCCTAGTTGGCAAGCTAAAACCTCCAGCATCCTCTTGGTCCAACCAGTGCTTCGTGTCCCTGCCAAAGTAGCTGACACACACACACACAAGATAAGAGTTATATACAACCATACAGACACTCCTGTGGAAAGCTGGCACAGGTTCTCCAGCTGTGCCCCTTTTCTGCCCAGTCTAAAAGGTAGTACCAGCTGCCACCACCCACTAATATCAGATACTCAAAGACCCTTCTGAAAGGGTGTCCAATTATTACTGTGCAATATTATTATCCAAATGGTAAGTGTGACTGAACAGTCAAGTCTTATTAGACTGACTTGGTACAGTATCACTATATACATGCAATGTACTCTAGAGCTTAAATTAACTCTACATAAAACAGCCACAGTTGAAAGGTTTAAAAATATTTAATAATAACTAATAAAACACAAGACAATACTTCTTACTACACAGTGCAAGACAAGAGTTCAGAGATCACAGAGAAATACTTAAAATAATACCGTAGAAAAGTTCTGACATCAACACAGAAATTCATTTAGTCTAATCTTCCTAATTCCTAGCTATTTATAAGAGAAAACACATTTCTAAATAACTTACATATAGAGCAAATCAGTGCTGGTGATGTTGGATATTCTCAAGACAAATGGTCAGAGCTCTCTGATTCTCTCTCTTTAAATTGATAACACAGAGCTGCGTCACATGACATCATTCTTCACACTTCTCTGGTGTTCCCAGGCTAACAGAAACTACATTTGCAAAGGCACCTGGTCAGAAACCAGAACAATAAAGGACATTTATACATGCAAATTCTAGCCATTAACTCTGGTCTTAAAACAATAGACAGGATGCCTCCCTCTAGACATATTAGCTCCAAATTTTGACATCAAAGAATTGACTTATCAACTTTATTACAGCAGAGTGCACTGTTGTTACATTTTTGCAGTTGAATATCCAATGCAGTCTTTTCACATTTAAGAGAACAAGCCTGTGGCTTACATTAATATTTACAAATGACAGAATTATCTACAAAATTCTATCTGGCTAGGCTGGCAGCCTTCACCTATGTTCACACATCTCCCCCCTGGAGAACTCAAGCTAGTTTTTCAAGTGACCCTTGAGAAACATTGCTTGACAGAGTTATGTCTATGTGAGTATACCTTACCCCATTCTCTATCTTGAGAGCCCATCTGTGTTGGCATTGTTAAACTCACTGCGGTGCTGCACTGACATATCATATGCTTGCAACCCCAGGCTCCATCATAGCAACGTGGCATTTTGCTGGCTGGCTCTGTTTAACCATGTCAGGTCTGTGAGGGGAGCAGCTATGGTACTATAACTGGGGATGAACTTTCTGCAGTACCCTGCTATGCCTAAGAATGCCTTCACCTGCTTTTTGGTAATAGGTGCAGGTCATGCCTGAATGGCTTGTACTTTGGCAGGTTCTGGCCTGATCTTACCACTCCCCACTCTATGTCCCAGGTAGGAGACCTCTGCCATACCCACTTGACATTTGCTGGGTTTAATGGTCAACCCTGTCCTCTGTAGTCTGCCCAGCACCTCCCTGACATGCTGAAGGTGCTCTTGCCAGGAATGGCTGTAGATATCAATATCATCTAGGTAAGCAAAGGCAATCCCTCCTGCTAGGATATTATCTACCAGCCTCTGGAAAGTTGCTGGGGCATTTTTCATCCCAAAGGGCATCGTTGTGAACTAATACAAGCCAAAATGAGTCACAAAGGCTGACTTCTCTTTAGCACTGGGAGTCAAGGGCACCTGACAGTAACCCTTGGTAAGATGGTTGTAAGATACTTAGCCCCACCCAGCTGCTCTGGGGCCTCATCTGTCCTAGGCATAGGGTAAGCATCTGAGTCAGTGTGACTTTAATTTCCTGTAGTCCACACAGAACCTGGTGCTGCCATCCTTCTTTGGCACCAGCACCACTGGGGAGGCCCAGGGACTGTTGGCTCTTGAATTACCCCTAGTTCCAACATTTTCTGTATCTCTTCCCTCAGAGTCTGTTTGACTCCCTCAGGCACCCTATAAGGGGCTTGCCTAATAGGACTTTGGGGTCATGTATCCACCCAGTGCTACACCAGGTGGGTGCACCCTGGTTTCCCAGTGAACATGTCACCAAACTCCTGTAACACTGCTCGGATTTCTTGAACCTGTGCAGGAGATAGCTGCTGGGACATTGCTACCCCTTCCACTGAGGTGTCAGTCCGAGCCTCACTGAGGAGATAATTTACCAGCTCTCCCTCAGACTCCTCTTGCAATCCACTGCAAATGATCAGCACAAGAGCCTCTCTATCATGGCAAGGTTTCATCATGTTAACATGGTACAATTTGTGCACCTGCCTCCTGCCTAGCAGTTCCACAATGTAGTTAACATCACTTACCTTTCTTACCACCTTGTAGGGTCCCTCCCAAGCTGCTTGCAGCTTGTTGTGTCTGACAGGAATGAGAGCCATTACCTGCTTCCCCACAGCACACTCTCTAGCTCGAGCATTCCTGTCATACCACACCTTTTTCTGTTGCTGGGCTTCTGCCAGGTTCTCCTGGGCCAAGCCCATGAGTTCCCTCAGCCTTGTCCTGAGGTTTAGGACATAGGCCACAACAGACTTCTTGTGAGGTTCACACTCACCTTCCCACTCATCTCAAATTAAATCTAGAGGTCCCCTCACCCTATGCTCATACAGCAACTCTAAGGATGAAAAACCTATGGATTACTGGGGAACCCCTCTGTAAGCAAACAACAGATGAGGAAAATATTTGTCCCACTCCCTCTTAAACTGGACTGCAAATGCCTATAGCATGGACTTAATTGTAGAGTTTATCCTTACAAACTGACCATTAGTCTGGGGATGGCAGGGGGTGGTCTTCATGTGCTTCACCCCACAGTACTTCCACAGACAAGCCAGTAGGTCTGACATGAAATAGGCACCTCTGTCAGTCAGTATTTGTTTTGGGAAACCTACCCTGCTGAAAATCTCTAACAAAGCATTTGCCACCTTTTCTGCCTTAATGGAGGACAGAGCCACTGCCTCAGGGTATTGTGTAGCATAATCCACTACCACTAGGATATACTTTTTCCCTGTTGAACTCGGGGTACTCAGAGGCCCCACAATATCCATAGCTACCCTCTGAAATGGCTCCTCAATCACAGGCAAAGGCATCATCACAGGCAAAGGCATCAAAGGAACTCTTACCTTGTCTCCTGCCTTGCCTACCTTTTGGCACTGCTCACAGGTCCTGCAGACTCTGGAAATTCCAGGTCAATAGAAGTTCTGCATAATACGTCTCTTTATGCTTTTTATGCCCATATGACCTGCAAAGGGAATATCATGCCTATGGCTAGAAGTGCCAGACGATAGGCTCTAGGCACTACCAACTGCTGTACCCTTTCACCTTCTATCCCTCCCTCAGGGGTCCACTCTTTATACAGTAACCCTTTGTCCCAGTATACAGATTCCCCCTTCTGTTGAGAATCAGGTGCCTCACTAGCAACCTGCCTCAGGCCTTGCAATGCAGGGTCTGAAAGCTGAGCCTGCCTCAACTCTCTCTTTGTAACCCTTCCCAGCTACCCTTCCACAGGAAGTCTGGCATCCTCTGACAGTGGTGCCTCACTGTCAGCCTGGGTACTACTATTCACCTTTACCTTTGCAGTCCCCCTGTCCAGGGGAACATCAGTACCCACAAAGAGGTGTGGCTCACCTTCGGTCTCACTGCTACAGAGTAGCTCCATCCTTGAAGTAACCACCTCACCAGTTCTGGCTGCAAGTATGCAGTCTGTCTGGGTATCCCCCAGGCTAGCAGACTCACAAGCTTGTCTCCTAGCCTGACTGCGTGTAACTGCATAAGCACATGGTACTGCCTCGTCCAAATCCTTCCCTATCAGGACATCTGCAGGATAGTAGTTCGGTACCCTTGTTGTCTCAAGACAACCTACTATTGGCATTTTGTCTTTCCCACTTACTGGTTTTCTCACCTTTTGTTCCCCACCTTACCTCCATGGACATCTGAATGCCACATGACCCCACTGGTTGCATTCCAAACATTTAAACCTAGGTCCTGGATGTGTACCTGGACTAGTAGCTTCCCCTGCTACTTGCAGATTCTGTTCAGGTAGTCTTTGCTGCACACCACGGGTTCCTTTAGACCCATGAGCAGTACTGGGAGCCCCTTTCCTGTGCAGTGCAGGGATGTCCTGCTTGCTAGGTATAGATCTTCCTTCTTCCCCAATTCATATGAAGTAGCACATTGTCTATCAGCTAACCAGATCCTCATGTCCTCAGGCAAAGTGCTAAGGGTTTGTTCACTCACCAAAAGGTCTTCCAGCCCTTCAAAAGTGGTGACCTGACATCCACTCACCCACCTATGAAAATAAGTGCTCAATTCAGCAACATATTCACACACACTTTCATCTGTCTTGCATCTACGCTCATGAAACTTTTTCCTATAAGTTTCAGGTGTTAGCTTAAAACATTCTAACAAGCAATGCTTAACAACAGTGTAATTAAAACAGTCAACATCAGACATTTTAGACAACACAGTTATAGCTTTACCATAGAGTAAAGGGGTCAGCAACCATACCCAAAGCCTTTGGTCAACATCATACTGTTTACATACCCTATCAAACATATGAATGAAACTATCATAATTCACCCCCTCTTTAAACTACAGAAGAATTTACTGACCTTTTGTGCTTCTGGGGTCCAGTTACTCCCTTCCAGATTACCTCTATGACTCTGGCAAGAGTCAGCATCTCCTTCTCATGCTGCCTCTGCCTCTTCTTTTCCTCAGCTTCCAAGCATAGCCGTTTCTCATTCTCATCAGCCTGCAGATGTCTCAGTCTCTCAGCTGCTTCTATTTCCAAATGCCTGACCTCCAATTCAAGTCTCATTAGCTCTAGATGGATTTTTAAGTACTCTGCAGAAAGGTTGAGCTGTCCACTCTTTGGGGGTGGTACATCTCCACTGCCAGTCTGACCGTCCTCCTGGTTGCTGTTTTCTGATGCAGCTGTGACCAAAGCTGCAATTATGTCTGCCTTAGTCAGGTTTCCATGCACCAGTCTCCTAGCCTGGCACATCTCAGCCAGCTGGCTCCTTGTCAGCTTTCTGCACTCCTCTGCTGACATGCTGCCTGCTCTCCCTGACAAACTAAGCTAACAAAAGAAATAAACAATTGTGATCTGAACTCTTGAGTATTCACTGCATGGCTGATTTAGACCACAAAACACATTCAGTGATCACTGTGCACAAGCTACAGGAATTTACTCTACCCACACCACTACAAACCAATTCGTATTTGCCAACCAATTAATATGTGGTGTGGATATCCCACCACTGCCAAACAATTAATATGTGATGCCTGTGCACTGGGACAACAATCAAGGATCCTCAGTCCTCACCACTAACACCAGTGAGGAGCATCCATATAGGGAAAGGATAATAAATGCACATACAGTAAAGTACAATTTCCCTTAAGAGTACACATAGATCACAGGCAGTCTGGGGCTGGTTTCTCCCTTTCTCTCCAGGCCCCCAATAAGACTCCCCACTGGCACAGCTATAGCATCCAGATCTCAGCCTTGTGGGCAAGCTAAAACCTCCAGCACCCTCTCTGTCCAGCCAGTGCTTCGTGTCCTTGCCCAAGTAGCTGACACACACACACACACACGCACACACACACACACACACACACACACACACACACACACATTCAGATAAGAGTTATATACAACCACAGAGACACTCCTGGGGAAGGCTGGCACAGGTTCTCCAGCTGTGCCCCTTTTATGCCCAGTCTAAAAGGTAGTACCAGCTGCCACCACCCACTAATATCAGCTACTCAAAGACCCTTCTGAAAGGGTGTCCAATTGTTACTGTGCAATATTATTATCCAAATGTTAAGTGTGACTGAACAGTCAAGGTTTATTAGACTGACTTGGTACAGTATCACTATATACATGCAGTGTACTCTAGAGCTTAAATTAACTCTACATAAAGCAACCAATGTTGAAAGGTTTAAAAATATTTAATAAAAACTAATGAAAACATAAGACAATACTTCTTACTACACAGTGCTAGTCAAGAGTTCAGAGATCACAGAGACATACTTAAAATAATACCATAGAAAAGTTCTGACATCAACACAGAAATACATTTAGTCTAATATTCCTAATTCCTAGCTATTTATAAGAGAAAACACATTTCTAAATAACTTACATATAGAACAAAGCAGTGCTAGTGATGTTGGATGTTCTCAAGATAAAATGCTCAGAGCTCTCTGATTCTCTCTCTTTAAATTGATAACACAGAGCTGCTTCACATGACATCATTCTTCACACTTCTCTTGTGTTCCCAGGCTAATAGAAACTACATTTACATTCTTTACACCTGGTCAGAAACCAGAGCAATAAAGGACATTTATACATGCAAATTCTAGCCATTAACTCTGTTCTTAAAACAATAGGCAGGATGCCTCCCTCTAGACATATTGGCTCTGAATTTTGACATCAAAGAATTGACTTATCAGCAGAGTGCACTGTTTTTACATTTTTTGCAGTTGAATATCCAATGCAGTCTTTTCACATTTAAGAAAACAAGCCTGTGGCTTACGTTAATATTTAGAAATGACAGAATTATCTACAAAATTCTATCTGGCTAGGCTGGCAGCCTCCACCTATCTTCACAGCTGAGATGAAGTATCTGCTTTGACCCTGCCAGAATTAAAATGAAAATACTAATGATTGCATTAATTTACTCTGTTGCACAGAAACAGTAGTCACAGGCTTGCATGACAGCTGACTTTACCCAAATTCACATTCATCTTGCAAAGCCACAATTACAATAGTAAACACCAAGGTCAGGCAACTCATTTCATTCACAAACATCTCCTATTGCCAAACTAAAGTAGTTGCTTTTTACCCTGTCAGGCCTGAAGTAGAAATAATAGTAACAGCTAGGTTGCATACTTGAATTACTTTCATTTTGTTGACAGAAGACATTAGTCACAGCTTGTATTTGCCAGCCAGATACACATTTCACATTATTTATTTTACTTTTGTTGACCCAGGGTTTCTACAATCAGCTTTACTTAAAAAAAATCATTATATGTCCAGGAAGAAAAGCTCCAACATATTAGAAACTTTTTTAAAACAAACATTCAGTATATACATAAACAGATATGAAATAACCTATGTTAGAAAAATATGTATTAACATATGTGTGCAATGCTTATTTTAAATAAGGGAAGATTAACACATTTTTATTCTATATGCAGCATTAGCTCTATTTGAAACTGAAAATATGCTTTTCTGAAATTGTGCTTTCTGATACTGCAAGATGCACTCTGACCTAGTTTGCTAGCACAGCAAAATACATGTTTATGCTTTGGAAATGTACTGGAAAGCAGGTGATTTTCTGCTAGGTCAGGAAATTAAATGGAGAATAATAATAATTTCTGTAGATCCATTCATTATAGACAATAAGCTCTGTTCGTGCTAATGAAAAAGTGCACAAGCTGCAAGAAAGTTAGATACTATAAACAATGAACTGCTTCAGAAATCTGTACTTGCATTGTGCTTGAATTAGCCATAGTACCTAGACTTGTAACATCACATAGCAAGAAAGTTATAATTGACCGGTGGTCGTCAAGGCCATCCTGTTTACTGAAAAATCTTTTTTAAACTTTGAAGAGTCAGCTAGAAATGTGAGAAACATCTGTAAAGTAACAGAATTGTGAACTGGCGGTCTGCTATGTCAGCCGTAGTGGGCAATGCCTTGAAAGAAAGGTATAATAATTGTGACACTTCCTGATTTAGTCAGACAAACTCTGTAACTGCATTTTTGTCTCCTTGCGCAAGAATAAAGATACCTGAACTGAACCTTATGCCTTTGGTCTTTTGAAATATTTTTCTTTAACAGCCTACATTAAGAATAACTCATAAACTTGCTATTACAGTATTACAGTTTTGCAAAGCTGGAATTACAGTGACAGTAAACAGTAGGGCCAGTTCTTTCATTCATACATAGCCCAAATATCTATTGCCTACCCTACCCATAGTATCTGAGTTGATCTTGTGAGGTTAAAAACAAAAAAAAGATGACACTGTCATTAAGGTAAGCATTCTTTTTTTTCACATAAACAGTAATCAGAGTTCAGAGCTTGTGGTCGATCTTACTTCACTCAAATGCACTTTACTCTTGCAAATCAAGCCAGAACTCTAGTCATTCCATTTGCACATAGGTATTTCCTCCATCCCAACTGTGTCCTTAGAGAATCTGCTTTGAGCCTACAAGGTTTAAAATAATGAAATTAGAAGACTGAAGACCTTGGTTACATTAATGTACTTCTTTCACATCACATAGCCAAGAACTTGCTCATGCTCTTACTTCAGTTTACCCATAAACACTTTACTCATGCAAGACTAGAGTTTATTTCAACAAAAACATTGACATATGATCCTACTGTATCTTGACTAACCTTGCAAAAAGATATTAAGTTAAAAGAAAAAAAACACACATGTCATCCACAAACAACCCTCCAGAACACACTGCTTACCTAGTATTTCTTTGACTCCTGCCAGGATATTTTATTAAAAAAAAGGAAAGTCATCAACAGTCCCCAAAACACATTGCCTTCCTAGTACTGGTTACCCTGCCAAGATAGTATGTTAAAAAAAAAGAAAGTCATCAACAGCAGCCCCCAAAACACATAGACCACCAACTAGTATCTGGTTGACCATGCCAGTGTATTATATTAAAAACAAAAAATCATCAACAGTCTCCAAAGCATATTGTCTCCCTAGTATCTGGTTAACCATGCAGGATATTATATTTAAAAAAAAACAGAAAGTCATCAACAGCCCCTAAAACACACATGACAATGCCAGGATATTGTTAGAAAAACATCACAAACAGCCCCCAAAACAGCCAGCTCATTGCAGATTCGGCTTTCTACTATCTGGTTGACCCTGCCAGCCTCCATGCCAAAAATGTCAGAAAGAAAATTTTTACTGCTCTACGGCACCAGGAAAAACAAAATAAATACAGAAATTATCTGGTTGGCCCTGCCAGGAAAAACAAAATTGAGAACTTAATCGATGATTTTTTTTTTTTTTTGGGGGGGGGTTAATTTAAAAATAGACTTCCTTGACTTTTCTCACCTTAAACACTATTCTGATTCCGAGTGATGATTTTATTAAAAATTTTTATGATTCTACTTTTTTTTTTGCTTGTCTCTTGTCCATCCCTCCACTCTCTTGCTCTCCCTTACAACTTAACTATGTTAAAGCATGGAAGGAGAACGTGAGAGTAACAGGACTTAATAGCCATGTCACATACTCAGATTACGTAAAAGGCTGCTGACTTAACAGTCCTATCGACTTCCAATTTCCTGCTGTTAAAACCAGAATGACTTCTAGGCATCTTCATTGATGCTTACAGTCTTCCCAATCTGGACTGTTTTAAAAACAGACCAGCAACAAAAAGATTTTTTTTAAAATCAGAACTCAAGCGCGGGTTCACTTTGATCCGAGTTCCATGTAGCATCTTATCTTCAGCTTTACACACTAGTTTACAGTTTGAACTGCTACTAGTGTGTACAATTCCTAATTAAACTTCTTTTTTTTTATGAGAAAGTTGGTGGGACTGCAGCCCAGCAGTCCGGTACCACAAGCTGTCCCTGCTAGAAAGTATATACAGGATTTTTTCTCTGCAGTTAGTCTGAACTACTCTGTTGTTGCTTATAGTTCTGTATTTTTTTGTTTGTGAAATGTTTTTTATTTCATCTGGGCTGAGCCTGAAATTCATCAATATCAATAGGTGCACTACACTAGTAAACAAATATAAAAAACTACATAAATAGATGAATAGATAGGTAGATAAACAAATAAATAAACAAAATTGAGTGACTGTAGTGAACTGCAAAATTATCCTTCAACACCACGGATTTCTAACAAAAAAAAAACATGCAATTCACTGCAGTATCTTAAAGACAAAGCGGTCACTCTGTTATCACTTAAAGGCATATTGTCTGTCTTGGTTTAGATGTGCAAAATATTTCAACAGTTCCAACCCAGAAAGAAGCAAATGGAGCTGCCCTGTAAACTGACAGCTGTTACCCTGAGGTCATAACAGAAACATAAATTCTATAGCATCACTGTATTCATCACAGTGGAAGCACTATGGTAAAATTGTGTATACTGACAGTAAATTTTTGGCTGTGAAGCATAATGCATAGCAAAATTTTAAATTTATGGTAGTAATTAATCAAAAAGAATGTTTTATGTATGGCCTGTGATTTCTGGACAGGCTGCATATTCTGCTCTGAAATGCAGGTGATTTTGTCTCGGCTAACAGGTCTATGTTTCATAACTCTCAACCTCTTAGAGCAAAAAAATCTGGACAAAATAATGAGGGGGACAAAAACCCCAACATAGGAGAGATTTTAAATATTGCACTCATAAAATTAGAAAGTTACAAGAATAACAAGGTTTGTGTTAGCATGAATTTTTTTTCTGAATAAGTCTGAAACTCAAATGCCTGTAATCATTTAGTGACTTCAATCCTCTGTGATTTGCTAGAAAAATACAAATTTTATGAGGAACAGACTAACAGTATGAGACAGAAATAGAGACATTCTGAGGAAGTCTGGACAGTTGAGAGGTTTTATATCATAGCTTCCAGACAACCATTTCATATTTTTTCTCTGCAGACAGTGACAGACATGAATAGTTCTCATAGGGTTACCACCTCTCTGTTTTTTTTTCTGGACTATCCAGAAATCAAATCGATTGTCTGGTAGTCTGGAAAACACTGTACAAGCTCCAGTATTCTGTTTCAAAAAAGGAAACAGACTATCGGAGTTTGTTAAATCGGCTGATTTACTATGCTTTTTTTACAGAAAACATAGTAAATCGGTTCAAAGCAGGCATCATGAATGGAAAAAGAGGGCGTTCCTTGTCAGCTCATGTCACAGCAATGTCACAAAATGGGTGGAACATGGATGGGAGAGGGGCAGGAATGGGCAGGGTTATGGGTTATGTGAAGGGTGTGGTCTTAGTCCAATTTTAGCCACAATA
Source organism: Protopterus annectens (assembly GCF_019279795.1). NCBI lineage: Eukaryota > Metazoa > Chordata > Ceratodontiformes > Protopteridae > Protopterus > Protopterus annectens. The sequence continues at coordinate 1,202,122,927 of NC_056744.1, read as the reverse complement.
AAAAGTGGCAAACCTAAGTTCCTAGTTTCCTGTTTAGCATAACAGGAAGTAGCACAAATGTACTGAAGGAGACATTCAGTATGAGGGTAGGTGGAGCCCTCCATAGTAACCGTAGTAGGAACACACTTTACCCAAAATAAAGAAACTGTTAAAATGGAACTGTTTAAAACACACAGGCTGAGATTCATAAAAGATACACTGTGCAAATGTACAAGGCTTGTGCTTCAAGGGGTCATTGCAGAACATGAGAAATACTGAATGCACATGAATATCCAGGTCCAAGCACTTCACAGCGTTCAGCCTTACTCAGCTCCAACATAATTGTGAGGAATAGAAAGGAGCAGCTGTGTCTAACTGCATGACTCCCACTGTACTTAGCAGAACAATGAGAACATGCACAGTGCACTCTTACATTGATAACCTGCTTTCTAACTGAAGTGCACTGATAATTATAGGCTAGGTCATGTACAGTCTAAGCAAATGTTTATGCAGGTATATGGCACTTCATGCTAGAAAGAACTGCAAAATGGACTGTTCGTATGAAATAATTTGTGGTGAGGTGTCCAGAGTTATGAGATATTATTACTGTTCTACTGAGTAGGAAAGAAATAAATAGGACAATATGAAAGTGGGGAAGTGCAACTAAAGGGAAGCACGCAATGGGAACAAACAGGACACAGGTGGGTGGAAGTGGGAGGGTAGAATACATTTCTGTGAGGTTGCAGACATTTTTATTTATATGGAGAGGCACATATAGTGAGAAAAGGAGTACTGGGTATTAAATAGGTTGTAAGATATTGTGCAGAGGCAAATAGACAAAAGTAGAACAGTACAGACAAGGATGTGATGATAATAGCTGGGCACAGACATGCAGATGGTGGAGAAATGATGACAGAGAGGGCTGAACCATGTACAAGCTATAGGTCATGGCACACTTGGAAAGGGAAATCATTCTATTTAGGGATAGAATTGGGAGAGCTAACCATGGGGTTGGGTTCAGGGTGTCCCAGAGGGATACCTATACAGAATCATCACTAACTGATGATCCCATGTAGGCACTGCTAGATAATGCTTGGCCCTCCAGTAGCCCACTGATTGGTTCTTGGTACTCCAGTGAATCTGCAGTTAACAACACAAGTGTTAATATGTAGCTAAGACATTCGTCAACATGATGCTGGATTGCATCCTTCAATGTAATCTCAATAGTCTGCTGCAGCTATGGCTTTTCAATGGACGGAGTGACATGAAATCTGCCTGAGAAGGGTCTTCATCCCTCTTTCTGGCTAGCCACTCACACTGTCTTCATCAGATCCTTGTGAACCATAACAGAGAAAGATGGTGGTGGAGGTGCTTGGGTTTGCTGATCTTCCTCTTTCTTATCACATGGAGCTACAGAGTGGAAACACGATTGGAAAAGTGCCATAAGTATGACATAATTATAGCATTCTGATTTCTAACACAAAAAACAATGACACACGCCCTGTCTTACAACCAGCCTTTTGCATCTCATGTGACACCCCACCATACTGAGATATATCTGTTGATGAGCTGAAAGATAAAATTGTCAATACCTTCAGGAGGATTATATAGTTTTCTTGAATAGAAAAAAAGTTTCACAATTGAAGTATAAACTACCTTCACATTACAGCTTCTCACTCCTGCAGACTTTCATGGTAGTGTTGCTTCAGGTCATCATGCTAATACTGGTGTTACCTGCCTGATAGGTGGATACCAGAAACCTTGATAAGTATGATGTCCATGTCATGCCAGACATCTGCATTCTTAAAGAGCCCATAATATGCACACACAAGCTTGATTCTTGAAGTGGGTGCATAGGAGAGCATGCAGAAGCCCTGCATCTGTAAGCACTACCATCTGTCTCTGCCTCACAAAATACCAAATGCCAAATGGTATACCAAAAAGAAAACAACTTACATAAATATGCATAACCATGAAGATCATTCTATGTAGGCATTCATTGCTCATTTGAACAGTGCATTCATACGTCTATCTGCTACACTCACCTTGCAAATTTAACAGCACAACACAGATGTCATGGACATAATACTCATTATGGTACTGTTGTCTGACAACAGAAATAAGTATAAAACACAAGAATTCCACCAGCTGACAAACCACACTAGTAGCCAGGAACCAAAACTGAATGCAGAAAAAAAGAACCAGTGTGGAAACACAGCAGTCACAGTTCAAAATATCCGAAGGTAAAATAGGCAGGAAACAGCAGGCAGTAAATAAAATAAATCTAAGTGTGGAAACACAGCAGTCACAATTCAAAATATCCAAAGATAAAGTAGGCAGCAAACAACAGGCAGCAGGTAAAATAAATCTAAGATTAATGCATATACAAACGGGTTAGCGATTTCGCTATGGAATCATAGCTTCTTCAGACCCTAATAAAACAACATCATTACTAAACATTTATATAACAATGTCATAATGCACAAACCAATCAGGAGCTAAAACTAGTAAAACAATTAAATAGTTAAAATTGAACTCACTGAAGAAAGTGAATCCAGAAAAAGGAGATAAAAATTACCTTTTCCTTCTCCTTCTGGTTTTTAAAACAGGTTTCAAGGGTACACATTCATTCAAGCCTAATCCCATATCAGAATGTAGTTTGGCTATCCATTTTGCTTCACATCTCACTATTTCATTTTCAATGTTGCCTAACCTAGCATTATCATATATAACATTTAACACATGAAAAGAAAACCTATGTGCATTACTTTTCATCTGAACCTGTTTAGCTAGGGCACTGACAGCGTTACCTTTATTTATACAATGTGTATGCAATAAAGTGCAATACTTTAGCTAAAATAATACTTATAGTGAGCTGCATGTATAACCCTTGCTTCCCTCAGTCTTTCTAAACTCTCATCATGGGAGTCCCTGTTCTCCATTATCTACTGGTTGACTGTGGAATGAAAATGAGAGAACAAGAGAAGACCATTATGCACACCAGTCTTCCCTATATGCAGATTTTCTATCTAATATAAATTCTCTGTGTCCATATACTTACACATCAGTAGGATCTCAGCAGTCATAAACTCATCCAGCCACTGGCTCAGTGTATAACGCTTGTACCTTATGAGGTTTTTCTAGTGGCACCTACACTGTTTTACAGTGCGCAGAATGCTAGTCGAATTGGAGACAGCCTTGGCCAGACTATTCCATGCCTCAGACTTGTACTGGGAGCCGGTATAGTCCCCCTGCAAGAGCCTTTGTCTGTGGCACTTTACGAGGATTCCAATAAAGATTCTGTACTTCTCAACACTCCAACTTTGAACCCTAAATTGGGCACCTTCTGTTCTACCTCCAGACATTTATGATCAGGGCAAACAGCAACAGATAATAGTGCATTCCCACCAATTTGTGTTATTGTGTTTACTGCTAGTGCACAAACCCAAACAATGATGCCAGCTGCATTTGCATGATGTTAAGTGGAAAGCAACAGTGCCAAAGGGAGAGGAAATCAGTTTTTGAAACAGGAAGGTTAATCTGACAGTTGGCATTAGTTTATGGGCTGGTTGCTGCTGCAACTTTTAGGTGATTCAACTTTGCAGATGTACTGGGGGCATACATTTTATGACCTGACATTTTTTTGTGGCTTTATACACTGATAAAATTAGTTTGTATAATGTGGGATTCAAACCTATGTATTAGAGACAAAACGTTTTCTTCCACATAGGTGAATTTTCATTCTTTCCACAGAAGAAGTGTGTGTTGGACATGCTTATTAATTATGTATAAATGCTCATGACAGGGTGAGAGGTTAACCATGTATGTGTGTGACCTCGCAAGGTCCTGCTTTATACATTCATGTACGTTTCACTATCATTCAGGTCTGAAGCCATCCATTGCCAGAGAAGATTAAAATTTCGGAAACAGAATATTTAGTATACCCAATATCATACATATAATTCATATGAGCTCCACTGCTATACATACTTATTGATATTTATAATTATGTTTAATTCTTTTTTATTTGTTTTTTAAAATTCAGTGGACAAGCATTAATAAAATTGGGAGTTTGTCAGATTAGATCCCTGACTCACTGATATTATGAATACTAACCTATACTAGTGTATTTTTTGCAGTCATTACTATGCACAGTGCTCATTGAAACTGAGACATTGTTTGTCAGACTTGCTCATTGTTTATACCTATATATTAAAGAGTTCAGTGTTTAAACATGTGTGTGTGTGTGTGTGTGTGTGTGTGTGTGTGTGTGTGTGTGTGTGTGTGTGTGTGTGTGTGTGTGTGACATGTCATTTCATAAAATAAATGTGCAATTGTAGAACCATAATTCTAATAATACCTACAGTAACTTATTTAATATATATATGATATGCTGTGTATGCTCAAAGCACCTGCTTTAGATAGTTATTCCATGTTTAATTATTGTTTTCATGTAAATTTTAATATAGGTAGACTGGTAAAACAGGTGTAGAGCATTGGACTTTGCTGTATTGGAATCCAGGCTCACCTCTACTGCATCCATACATTTACATCTGCTGCCACAGGAACAGTTAAGGAACAGCTGTTTATTTTCATATTAATTATTAATTATGTGCATTGACCACACTGCAATGCCACTTAGCCTGTTTGCACTGTGGCAAACCATAGAGGATGCAATGTATCTATTTTGAAATTGTCTACTGTCTGCTTTCTGTTCTCAGGTGTTCTGTCTGCTTCATGTGTAGGCCATTAGTCCAGGTTTGTGCAAAGGACAGTGATGAGCAAATGTGACAAGCAAAGCTCACCTTGTTTTATCCTTGTGAGCAGTGTTTATTAGGTTTCATCCTCATAAATCAAATGTGGGACTTGAACCATGATCTGTAGATTGTATATACTGTGTGGTTCATCATGTTTAGCAGGTATTCTACATACACACATGATTCACAGGTGTAGTTTATGGTAGTATTTATCATAAAAGTATATTACATGAAATTTATTGGATTTATCCATTTCCCTGTGTTTGTGGTAAGGCTCACCACACAAACAGTGATGTCAATAAAATAGAAAACAATAAGCAACATTACAAAAGAAATGTTAAAACACATTAAAGATTTTTACACAAGTCAGGATTTGAATTGTCACTCCAGTGAACCTACAAAACACAGCAAGGGTGTTTTATCTGTCTTTGCCACAAAAACAGATTTGCAGCAGGAATGAAAATCATTGTGCATACAAGAAAGTCCCAAATCATCCACAATATTAAAAAAGACATATGACATTTGTACACTCTCAGTTGTTTGCACGTTTGTTAATTTCAGCTTTAGTGCAATGAGTGATTACACAACCATTTAGGATTATTGTTTGCAGCAATATAGCTCTGTCTTCACTTTGAAGGGTGGTCATTCTTTTCTGAGCAGTAATCTGGCACATGCAGCCTGTAAGGCATTTTATATCATTGTCCTTAAAATGTATGAGAATATTAAATGGCAACAATATGCAGTTTTCAAGAAAGGCAGGAGAAATTGGATATTAGTGAACAGAAAATGAGAAATGTGTGCTGCTTGCTCCCATGTAAAACCTTGATACAATTACTTCTACACTGTGTAATTAACATGGGTAACACACCAACTGCAGGTAAGGGAGTCTGAATTTTTGTTGTGTTTTCCTTCCCCCTACTAGTAATCATTCACATTTGTAATCCATTAGCAGCAAAAACACTGAGGGAGTGCCTGCACTATGTTTACACCTGCTACACAGAGCCAAGAATTTGGGATTCAACAATTCTAATGAGTTCACACCTAATTTGCATCTTCACCATGATCACATGCCTGAATCTGCACTATGAAAAGGTAATCATGTGGCTAGGGAAAATGAAGGTGAGGAGAGTCATGTATGTGGATAACACAGAAGAACATTGCTATTACTTTGGATTTATCTGCACAGAAGAGTTCTAATAGTTTACTGATGGCATGAGCATTTTTGTCAGAGCATTTTACTTTCTCAGATACACAGCCTTATTAACTTTCATCACACGTGTTACTGTTACAACCATTTCTCTTTATTCTTCTATGTTATTTCACTGAAATGTACATGTCCTATATTGTCAATGACACAGGGGTGTTTGCCTTGCAGTGTGGCCCATAGACACCTCTAGGGGAGTGCTGGGCACAGGTAGAAGTGACTGGCAATTGCAAAAAATTACTTTTCTGTGGTAAATGTGTACATATTTTTGTGACAGTTTGTTTGAAAGTATATAACAAATGACTGATGTGTTATTCCTTGTTTGGTACAAAACAGTTATTTGTCTGTTGTTTTGGGGGCGAGGGAACCAAGTTCCATTTCTGTACTGTTATAACCAACATTTTGTTTTACAGAGGGTTGCTTTGCTCTTGTTAGTCCTTGTTTTGGATCAAACCTTGTTGTTTTGTGTGACTGTAATATGTTACAAGCCTTTTTTATATTTTAATAACTGAAGTTTTGTGTTTCTCCAGTGGGTAGTATTGAAAAACTAATATTATGTGTTATATCTAATCAGGACTTTTAGTTATGTGATACTTATGAGTAGTATCCTTCTTTTGTGTTTTATGTCACCTAGGACTATGGCAGTCAAGTGTCCAAGTCCCCACAAACCCCCCATCAGTGACTGAGGGAATGATGTGATTGTCCAAGCCTTTCGGCAACTTGGTGCCTTTCTGCTTGAGAGAGGACGTGGGGATATGTCTGGCAAAATGCAGATTTGAACCAGATAGTGAACAATATCAATGCTACTGGGGGGCACAGCAGAACATATGATCAGGTGAGCCATAGGGTCACCGATATGATTTTGTCGGCCTGGAAGAGAGCAGCTGTAGTGGCATGTGGATAGCTGGCTACTGGAGGAGGCCTACTACATTGACACCAAATGAAAAGTTCCTGTCCACTGTCAGGGATCCAGAGAGCTCAGTGGAAAATGCACAACAGCAATGTGATTGATGTTGGTGCTACTGTTTCAGGAAAGACAACTATGTCCCAGAACAAGCTTCCAGGTAAGCTCACATATATCAATTTTTAATAATTTCTTCCATTGTAAAATATTGAAACTTTTTGGGGGAGGAACCTATTTATAGATTGATGCAGTTAACATATTCTGGTTCATTACACATGAGCCTGAGGTTGATGTGTCATCCAAGTTTCAGTGACATGTATTTTTAATGGACATACAAAGGCAATGAATTGTTCCCCCTATGTTATTGTCATTGTGATGATGGTGTCCTTACATTTTGCTTATTCCCCTGTGTTATTCTTATTGTAATGATGGTGTCCTTACATGTTGCTTAATGTCTTCAGGACCATCTGCCTGACAAGAGTGAAGTCATCTGCACATAGTAAACCAAACATTTTTATTTCAGTACTGATGAACATTAAACAGAAATATGCATTTATCGGCATGAGTGAGGTGGATGTCAGGACTATATGTGTATTGCTGTACTGTTTGTGATAGTGGCACCAGTATTAGTTTGTTAACATATATTAAATTGTAGTAGTGTAGCTATTAATTTCTTTCCTGTGTTTGTTGCTTATTATTACAGGTGATCCTAACCAAATGGTTACTTTCCCGGAGAGGAAAGACATCACTTAGCCACCAGTGATAAAACTACAACCATACCAAATTGTAATCACTAAAGTGGGGGTCTTTGCCCCCACCCCCTACTTAAATATACCAACTCTGATATCTTACTATAGTGGAGAAAGAGCAAAGTTCACCATGGTGGCGAAATGGTCACTTTCCCAGAGAGAAAAGACAATGTTCTGGGACTTTGTGCTTCTGCAGTTACATTTTTCTCTCGGTGTTTTCAGAGTCAACAAACTGGGCTGTGATGTTATGAATGTAGGCAGAGTAAGAGAAGTACCTTATTTTAGTTGGAGAGGAAGACAATTCCAATGAACTGGTATTCTATGCAATATTTATCTATTAAGGTCTCTTCAGTGGGTATTTATGCCACCAATGGACTTGCAGATGTGCAGTAGATCTTTGTAGATTGGATCTGCTGAGGCTTGGTATGTGAAACAGGGATTGCTCCACAGTAGCTTGTATGATACTGAGAAGAGGGACAAGCCTCTGAGATGGTTATTATAGTTTTTATAATTTAGACCCTTGATCTTTTAATTGAGAAAGCATTGTGGTCATTCAAGTTATGTTAAGTGTTTGGTCAGGTACATATGAAAGAGGGCATTATACTCAATGATTGTCCTAATAAGTGCCAAATACAGTGGCATGATAAAATCCCTGGACCTAGATGCCATACTTTTACTTAATAAGCTGTGCAATGAAAAAGGATTTTCTTACAATAGTGGATGCATGTTAACCAAATGAGTTGACTGTCTTTTTTAATTTCTCCAAATCTTTTGGGTTTCTAATACCATGATGGGAATGGACCCCATTCCTAAGTCAAAGTACTATTAAAGTTCATGAAATTAGTATTGTCTCAGTCTTTGATGTCAGCCAGAAGTGCTCTTTGCAGCATCCGCAATCTGTCCAGTAATGACTCTTTCTGCAATTTTTATGGCGTTACATGTATTAGTAACATATCTAAATACGATTGTAGATTCTTTTTTACAAGACTCATTGCTCCTACTACTATTGGGACTGTCTGGGTATCTTTCTTCCACATTGCTCTCATTTCAGCTGGCAAATCCTGATATTTTTTGACTTTGTGTCTCTCTGTACGTAAGACACTATAGTCACTGGGTGTGGTGATTTAATTGATCAAAACTACTTTTGTCTTCGTTTCATGGACCACTATATCCAGTTTTCTAGCATCTATCTTTTGAACTGCTGGTAATGGATGATCTCATGTGATGTAAACTTCATAATTTTCTATGAAACTGTTTTTAGTGTTTTTCAGCGACTTCAGTACCATAATGTTTGCACAATCCCCAGTGTAATAATCTTGCCACATTATTATGCCTTTCAGTATACAGTCCTTCTGCCATTAGTATGTCACAATCCGCAATGAGGTGTGCAACTGTTTCCAATTCGGTTTTACAAAACCTACTTTTGTCTGTTTCTCCCATATGTTCAATGGACTTTGTAAACCAATATGTATGCAGCCCACTATCTTGGGCCACCAATATTAACTTTTCACCTTTTGACTTGAATTCACCTCTCCTTAACCATTCCTGCATTTGTTCCGGATCAACATGAGGTTCTTCCAGAAGTTTTCTACACTTGCAACTATATTTATCTATTTTCCACATTTCTTGCCTTCTCATCTGATCCTTTACCTTATATTTTTTCTTTTATTTTTTTGGCACATTAAGCAAGCATTTTTTTGGCACATTCAGTTGCTGCCTGATTTTTATCTACTTCTGCTTTGATTTCCATTCCTGCTTGACACCGATATGCTTCTGCTGGATTAAGCAGAGAAGTCATCTTAGATTTATTCTTCTCATGTTTCAAAACTTTCACTACATTTGGGTCACGTGAGGTCAGCAGATATGTGTGGAGTCCCACAATTGCTGATCTATACATGTAATCAATTTCAAGGAGGTCCATCCCTTCTTCGGAATGGGGAATATCTAATCGAGGTATGCAATGTTTGTCTTTTAGGCTTTTTCCCGGTAAGGGGTCGCCACAGCGGAACTCTGGTCTGCTAATGATTGGCAGTAGATTTTTATGAAACACCAAGGAGCAATCTTGATGTCCAACCTTCAACGATGGCACACCCATTTATGCATGAATGCTTTTGAACCCTACCCAACCATGGGGAGGACATGCAGACTTCACACAGAAGGCACTCCCAAGCCACGCCGAGAATCGAACGGGAGAACCTCTTGCTGTGAGGTAACAATGTTACTGCCGTACCACCGCGGCTAATCTTGGTATGCAATGATTTTTATAAATCATTTGGTGAGCATGAAGCATCCTTCTTGTTTTCCTATCGAATCTATCCAATACGTTTTGGGACCAGTCAATCACTCCAAAACTGTAAGTTAGGACACAAAGAGCAAATTGCTTTATAGCTTGGATTTTGTTCCTAGATGTCACCGTTGTTTTTAAGATGAATTTAAGTCTTCTGAAGTATTCCTTGCTAAGTTTTATTCACATTTGTTCATGTTTTATTGTTGATCCTTCTTCATTTCCCACATATTTGTACATTCCCTCTTGTTCAAGCTCTTTTATATCACATTCTTGTCCCAACCTGATGTTTTTCTGGTGCCACAGTTTTCCTGCTATAAAGGTTGCTTTTGCACATTTATCAAGACCAAATGACATTTTTATATCATCTGAAAAAGTTTTGACAATTTGCAGTTGTGCTTTTGGTTCCTCATCTGATGAGCTAAACAGTCTTAAATCATCGGCAAAGAGAAAATGAGAAGTCTTTACACTTTGTTGTTTTCTAGGTGCCAAATTATAGCCATGGCCTAAACTGTTAAGTAGACAGCATAATGAGTTAAAGTCAAGGCAGAATAGCAGCAGTGTCAGAGAGCCACCCTGGAATATCCCCCTTTGAATTTTTATCTCTGGTATAATAACTTGTCCTTTATCATGGCTTAATTGTAAAGTGGTCTGCCACTGTTTCATGGTCACTGTAATGTAGTCGATCAGTGTAGTGCAATCTTATACATTTTTAAGCACTCTTTTATCCATGAATGTGGGATACTATCAAATGCTTTTTTATAGTCAATCCATGTCGTAAATTACTTTGACTTTTAGATTACTGTCCATATAGGTTCCCAGGTACCTATCAAAATCGATTTTCAGGGGTGTGTTGTTGATGCGATAGTTACAGAGTACATCATGCTTGCTGAAGGAGACTATTATATATATATTTTTTTACATTTAGTTTTTGTCCATAGTAATAACATCTGCTATTTGTTTTGAAAAGGACCTTTTGGAGGATGTTGGTATCCTCTGGAGAGTTTATGATAGTACCAGGTTTATAGTCATCTCCAAACTTGGTCGACAATAAACCTTTAAAATTAGCTTCGACCTCCAAGAAGTAAAGACTAAAGAGTACTGGCCCAGACACTGAATCCTGAAGGGCATGAGCCCTGCATACTCTCACTAGCAAATGGACAGTAGACTGAGGACATACATACATGGGTGTATGTGAGTATTTGTGTGTGTATGTGTGTTTATGTGTATGATCCTAGTAGTTTTCCTGTTTCCCACACTTTGCATAATTTGGACCTGTATCCTCTGACGTCTCTCGCTCTATTGGTGCTAACATTCTTGTTTTATTGTGTCTTCAGTACACTTTACAAATGATGATAAATGTGACCTGTGACATCCTCCATCCTATGTGGAACTGAGCTAATGTCTGATGCAAGGTAAGACCAGACCATTTAATAACCAGTAAAGCCTGATAGGAGCACTGCATGCATCATGTTTAACATTTTGGTCAATGCACATTAATACCCATGACTGCTACAAGACTTTGTTGCTTTGCCAGTATTATTGCATTTTGTGCCCACCACCACCTAGTGACTCTGACTGACTGTACCTCATCCTGCTTCTGATAATCATCACCGGCATCACCTGCTGCTGCTAATGCTGGTGGATGGTGTAATGTAGACACATCACTGAGGTGTCAATCCCATCTCCTTTATGGTATATTGTAGAGCACAGTGCAGAATGCAAGCATCATGCTGGCTGTATCAATCAACATCACCTGCTGTTGCTACTGCTGGTGGATGGTGTAATTCAGCCTATCACTGAGGTGTCAATCCCACCCCTTTAATGTCATATTGTAGAGCACAGTGCAGACTGCAAACATCATGCTGGCTGTATCAAGTACTGGAGAAAACTGCCACATGTATCCAAGCACTGAAACTGTACTTTCAGCAGATAAAGCTGTTCAATGTCCAGGCATGGGTGGTATAAAAATTAATCCAGAAAAACACAATGCACATTTTTTTAGAGGGGGAGACTGGCTGCAAATATAATGTGTGCATGTGTCATCATGTGTTCTACACTCTATGCCCCCTCTTACCAGTAAGATGACCCAGTAACAAATCACATTCTAGCAATCGACACACAAATACAAAATATGCAACTTTTATGCAAATTGTGGTAATCAGGAGAACACCCACACACAAACACACACACACACACACACACACACACACACACACACACACACACACACACACACACACACACACACATTTACCAATCAACTAGGACAGAATGCTGATCCAGAAGGACCATTTTCAAGTTTACCCAAAAAACAAAGAGCAGTCTTCTAAAACATTGGCAATCCAAAAACAAGGTAATTTACATTATTATGCCACACATTAGTATATAATAACAGTGATATAGTATGCAAATTTCTAGAAAATCTGAGTTATGTACAGCATTTCCCTCATACATATATTTATATACACACAAATGTATGTTAACACACACACAAACATATACTGCTATAGATAGAAAGATTGAAATATATATATATATATATATATATATATATATATATATATATATATATATATATATATATATTTATATGGTTTCACTTCAGAATCTCGATATGGTCGAGATCATATAACTTGAAATTACGAACCAAAATTAAAAATAAAAAAGACAAACACATAGTTTCTGCAGGGGGGCAATCCCCCCTGCACCCCCCATGTGAGTGTGCCCCCCACACCCCCTACTTAAATATACCAACTCCAAGATCACGCTATAGTGGGGAAAAGGGAAATCTCCCATCCCGCGCTGTATGCAGAAGCACAGAATTGGAGACTTCTCGTTTCCTCACTATAGTGGTATCACGGAGATGGTATATTTAAGTAGGGAGGGTGCAGGGGCACTTGCCTCCCTGCAGAAAACTAATATTAATCTAAATTAAAATGTTTTTTTAACATGTTACAATTTTGAGTTTCTGAAAACTCGATCATGTGGGCTCGACCATATGAGGTTCGAGTTTTCAGAAATTCGAGATTCTAAAGTGCTCACACATATCTATATATATATATATACATATATATATATATATATATATATATGAATTCACTTTAGAATGTCAAAATTCAATATTTCAAGCCCATAAAGTGGAATCCTGAAAAGAGCAAAAGCTCAGAAGCGCAAAATTCAAAACCTCAGATACTGGAGGTTTTGAATTTCGCACTTCTGAGGTTCCACTGTGGTTACGGATTCAGGTAAGTGTGTGTGTGTGTGTGTGTGTGTGTGTGTGTGTGTGTGTGTGTGTGTGTGCCTGTGTGTGTGGTAAGGGTTTTGTGTAGGGGGCTGTGGTGTGTGTTAGTGTGTTTTATTGCTCTGATGTGTGTGTGCAAGCAGAATGTCGCTTGTGTGGTGGTGTTGTATGTGTTTGTGTGTAGTGCGACCTCGGAGTTAGAATATATAAGTAGGGGGGGTGTGGGGGTGCAGGGCATCTTGCCCCCCTGCTTTTAAGTAGTAGAGAGCTTGTGTTTGTGTGTGGGGAGGATGGTGTGTGTGTGTGTGTGTTTGTGTGTGTGTGTGTGTGTGTGTGTGTGTGTGTGTGTGTGTGTGTGTGTGTGTGTGTTAGAAGCACGAAATTCAAAATTTCCATTGTGCAAGATTTTGAATTTCACAGTCCTGTGTTTTCGTGGTTTTAAAGATTTACTGAATTTCGATATTTCAGTATTTCGAGGATATAAAGTGAATATATACATATATATATATATATATATATATATATATATATATATATATATATATATATGAATTTATAATGAATAATCATCAATGAGTTTGACAGAAACACAAAACATCAAACAAACTTACTGATGATTACCATTAATTGCCAAAGAAATCAACACAAAAAATAATCATCAATGTAATCCAATAGGTTACATTTGCAATTATAAAAGGTAAAAAAAAAAACAGCTTTTTACATGGGGAGTTTTGCCCCCACACAGCCAGATATGGGGGCTCAGCCTCCACACCCCTGCAAATTAAATATAATAATTCCAGGTTCACACGAACTCAAAAAAGGGCAAAAATCATTGAATTATGTACTAATTGCAATAAAGAACTTTGACAGTTACATAATTCGATGAACTTTACCAGTAACAGAAAACACCTGCTTCACCATGAGATTAAATGCATGGAGCGATAACTCATAAAGCACTCATATAGATAGATATATACATATATGTAACATATTCATAGATGGTAGCAGCTGCTTTGACTGAATTTCATTTCAATGAATAACAATTGAACACATTGATTAAAGCACATTTGACTGAATGAGTGACTAAAAAATTAAAAAGTGAAGAATCAATGATTCACTATTTGTATTTTTCTCTTATCTCCACTGTTGTACAACTGTGGGGTTTGTGTATTTTTAAGAATGGGGTTTGTTGGTGCACCCCCTGCAAAAAACATTTTAAGGTATGTTTGCTCTAATGACGCTTTCTGTAAAATGTGTTTGTGCTTCTGCAGTGATTCACTGTTTTTGTGTGTTTTTTTTCAGTCTTTTCTCCACTATTATGCAACTGCTGAATTATTATATTTAATTATTTGTATGTGGGGGTAAATTCTTCCTGTGAAAGACCAGTGCAAATACAATTTTTTAAGGTATTTTTGGTGTGATAAAGGTTTTCAACCAAATGTAATTCTATGGATTGACTTTTTAAATGTATTTAGGCATTTTTAATTCAGTGAAGTGTGATGCACTAAAAATACACAGACAAACACACATACACATATATGGGTCTACTTAAAATACACTAAACCACATAATATTTACAGCAAAAATATCTAAATGTAAAGTATCAAAAAATCAAATTTATACTAAGGAGGGGTTTGCCCTTTCCCCACTGTTGCATGACCTCGGAGTTTTTATATATAATTAGCATAGATTTTGGATGCAGTTAGATTTTGTCAGTATTTTGTGTTTAAATATTTTTGAGTTTAGATATTTTTGGTGTCCATATGTTTGCTGCCAATATTATGGTGTTTAGATTATTTTAGGTATATATAGATAGACTGATACATATAGATGCATACACATATGTCCAGTCTGAAGACTATTTACATTATGTGCACAAATATTATAAGAAGCATGGAAATGGTGAAGGAGTTCTGGATTTGATAACAGTGAGAGGAATAATGCAACTGTTAATAGATGGAAGTAAAGATACAAAGGGGGGGAGGAGGTTAGGTTTGGGTGATTGAAGGATAATAAGTGGTAGGTAGCTGGAGAGGATGAGGAAATGAAAAGTGGACATGATAGCTAAGGAAAGGTAGTACTTAGGTATATTATATTGCAGAATGTGTTGTGTTAAGGTCAGTTAAGAGATATTGTAAGACAATGGTCATCAGGTAACACTGTTGTTAGTAAAGTACTGGTTATGTGGCCTCTTTAAATATTTTATTTTTAATTGATAACAGAAGTTGTTGTAGGAGGAAACTGATATCAGTAAGAAATCATTGCTAATGATATTATTTATTTATTTACATTTGTTGACCGGAAGTGTCCGACTGGACGTAGGTCCATTTTCAGCGGAGACCCAGGCAGAAAAGCTGCACAGTTAAAATATACAGACAGTAGTTTCATTGGATTTACATAGCAATTAACAATTTGATCAACATAGTTACAGATGAAGAACATAGTACATCAGAAGACAACTAGAATCTTATCGTGGTAACATGGTATTGGGATATCATGGGTCCCACAAACTACCTGGCTGTTAAGAAAATGATAGCCTTTCTAACTGATGTTTTAGTGGGACTGTGGACAAACTGAAGCATTAATGGCCACACATGAATGCAGTCTACAGCATCCATTGCCTCACGGAAGTAGGGTGACATTGCACAACCCACTTATAGTTCTGGGGAACCACATGTGCTCATTAATATGTAACAGCACAACACCAAATAACTTATTAGGTATCTGAGAGGTACCTGAAAACAGAATTCTGAGAATTCTCCAGTGTGAACTGATAGTCACTGAAAGGTCTGTTTGCAGTTAGAATGGTAAGAGCTACACATACACTGATATCCACATGTGTGGGAAGATATCATATTCCCTGAGATTCAGCATGTGGGTGAAATACACCCCTTAAGTTCCAGATGATATATTGGTCCAGTCAAAATGGTGCTACACTTTAGTATGGCATTTCCTGCTAAGTGGCTTTAGTGCAATTCCATCATGGTTTTCAAATCCGTGCTAACTTTTCTGCAGTAAGATTGCATGTTTTACTTCACTTTTTATCACTCTAGCACTATTGTGGAGTCGGTGAATATAATCAGGGAGGTGAGGTTAAAGTCCTCTACATGGGCCATGCAAGTGTGTCTTGCCCCCAACAAAAAAGAATGTTTTTGATTCTTATAGATTTTTGAATTGTGCTTCATGATATTAAAAAAGAGATGAATGTGAAGTGCCTCTCTTTAATTTGATGGAACATAGGGAAACCACTCAATAGCAATCCACTATGTGATCATAAAGAACATGTGGCAAGATAGATCAGGCAGTGTTGGTGATGCTTACAAGCCATACGGCTGCAAGAGCATGCAACACAGTCAACACAGGTAGTGACTATAACAATGTTTTGCTATTCAGTACAAACTGCTACAGCTGCAGTAATCATGCTAGCTGCTGTTCTATTTTCCCAAATGCTTTTCCCTTATATAGCACCACACATTCAAGCTACATGACTGTTGTTCTTTTACATACAATTATGCACCTATCGCACTGTGTGCTATATCTATTTATGCACTCATTTACATATGCTGCATACTGCACTCTGCAAGCTCATGGGCACCTGTGCAGCCAAGGTCTATAAGTTCATAGGTTCATAGGTTTATACTAGGCTATCTGCCCTAAGGTATTTATAAGCCTAGCCCAAACTTTTGTGGCTTACGCCACCCCTTATATGAAAAAATACTGTGCCCATTAGTTTGTTGTGCCTCTGTCCAGCAGTGACACAGAGATGATTCCCGGGGTAAACCTACGATCTCCCATCCACAGGTCAAGATTTCTCTTGAACAGAGCCAGCGAGGTGCTCTGCCTCACATGGACCGGGATTTTATTCCACAGCATAGGGAGTCTCTGAGTGATAAATCTATCCCTCCAGCATGTCCTATTTATATCCGTGCTAAGGTTTAAGTCGCTTGCTCTAGTGGTTTTGGTGGATTTGGATTTTTTGAGGTGGAGCATGTCCATTAATTCCAGGCTGGACATGGCCTTGTATGTCAGACACATGTCACCTCTGAGCAGACGGTATGCGACTGAATAGAGCTGGAGTTTCTTCAATCTGGCAGCATGTGACAGATTTTGGAGTCCCTTTATCCTTTTGGTGAGGAACTTTTCGGGTCTCTCCAATTGCTGCAGATGTCGGGTGAGATACATCCCGAATGGGGCATTGTACTCGATCATTGGTCTGATAAGTGAAGAGTACAGGGGAACAATGACCTCACTAGATCTGGATGTGAATCTCTTCATGATCAGGTGGGCAATGTAGAAGGTCTTTCTAACCACTTTAGCAACGTGAGTGTCAAAAGAAAGGCCACTGTCAACCTGGGTCCCCATGCATCAGAAACACACGGTATGTATGTGAGAACTGTGCAAAAGTCCATTGCACACCATGCAAATTGTCTATGAATTATAGTTTCCATCAATGATCAGCAGCAAACCAGACATCTCAGAATCTATTTTCCTAGCAGTTGTTGCTTATTTTAATTCGGATTGTGATCAACAAGGATGCTCTCTACTACTAAAATCCTATTTTTTATTAATTTTCTGAAAATGAGGTTTAAAGAAACATATTTGTTGTAAGTCTTGGAAGACCTATAAATGAAAATGTATTTTGAAAATCAGAGCTGTACTAAGAAGTTAGTAAATTGTCTCATTGAAGGAGCTCTAAAATAACACCTGATATGTTTAGATTTCTGGCCATCACATTGGTTACTTTTGCTGAATGTAACACTGCTGGCTAGGAATCATGTTTTTAAAAATAATGTGAAATATTTGCCATCAGTCGTAAATACGCACAAGGATTATTGTTTACAAGTTGAATTTAAGCATTGACTGGGACCAAATATAATTTAACAGAATACTGACATTTATTTCTCAATTAGAGAGCCGCGGTGGTACGGTGGTAGCGTTGTTACCTCACAGCAATAGGTTCTCCCGCTCGATTCTCAGCTTGGCTTGAGAATGCCTTCTGTGTGGAGTCTGCATGTCATCCCTGTGGTGGGGTAGCGTTCGAAAGATATGCGTGTGAAAATGGGCGTGTCTTCGTTGAAGGTTGGGCTTCAAGCTGGCACCTCGGCATTTCGTAAAAAATCTACTGCCAATCATTAGCGGACCGGAGTTCCACTATGGCAACGTCTTACCGGGAAAAAGCAGAAAGACAAACAACAACAACTGATATTAATTTCTCACATTTAGCTTGCTTTGATGGAAAACGTCTGAGTGCATACTTCTCTTATCAGATATAAGAGATTTATTTTTCAAAGTAAGCAGGGTTTCTCATTGAGCTAAGAAGGCAAGACACTGCGTGATTCTCTGGTTCATTTTTTTCAATGGTAGATGGTGTGATTTGTAAATATCTGCTGACTGAATAAATAGGATCTAAGAAGAGAACATGTTGTTATTTTGTGCCATCACCTCTCAGTTGGGGGCTAATACAAACAATAAAAATGTCTTGCTTCCACAGAGGGGAGGCATAAATTAATACAGAGAAAATAGGTACCTTGTGGAAAACTGGTAATGGTTGCAGACTGAGGGGAGGCTTACAAAAACAGAAAAGAACAGAATTCAAAAGGAAGTAGTGTCTTAGCATGATTACGGACAGGCATGTATTTTGCACGTTTGTGTGATTGTAGCTGCATGCATTTTTATTAAATCCACTGCAAATGTTACACACAAAGTAAGCTAATACAAGGGAAAATTAATTAACCAAAGAACTTTGTGTTTTCCACAGTAAGACAGTTAATAATTCAATGTTGAAAGTCTACATTCATGCAATGAATAACTTAGCTCAGCAATGATTGCAGTGCGGTGTTCATCGCTTAGTCATTATACTACCTGCTGTGCATTTGATCAATATCAGTTTATTTTCATTTCTGAGGGGTTCATAAGAAATGCACAGGGAGTAATAATACATTTAAACATTTATTTGGAAGTGTAAAGTTCTGATTAACTGAGTTACTTTAAAATAATTGGCATGGTTGTCTGGTACGTGTATTTAGTGGGTCTTACCCATCTTATCAACAGCTAGATGAATCCTACTAACTCCCATTTTCTAGTGCAGTAACTGAAATATACATTTCTGCAACTGTACTCAATGACAAACAAACAAAAAAACAGACCAAATAAACCCCCCATATAGGGAATGGTACCCCCCACAACACTTGGGACTTACCTATACAGACTCCAAGACTACAAAATCCCAGGGAATGGGAAACAGTTTAAAAGCACTGTGTATAGGACTACTTCCCTCTATCCATGATTGCAAAACCCCCTTACATGCATGACATGGCAAAATGAGACTGACTGTGTATTGGTTCTCATCAAGTGGTCTTTAGCCGATATGGACTGCCCTCATCAAGTATTCTCTAGCAAAGATGAACAGCTTTGTATCTAGTGTGCATGATGCTTTGACTACAGTCACACTCATCCAGTGCTTGTGGGATTAATGTTTATGAAGCTGTTGCAGCAATTACGTTCCTAAGTAGTTTTATTTGGAGGTCGTTGCTATACACTCCTACGTTACATTACTTAAAAGCACTTGCAATGGTCTTAAGTTATGTTTAACCTACATCCCTAGTTTTGGTCTAGCTGCCTCTTAGCATACTGGCATTGCTCATATATATACAATATTGAAAAGAACAGGAAGGCCGCACTTTTATTTTACAGTGTCCCCATGGTGCAGCACATATTTACATATTATTTGCACTTTTATATATTATTGACCTGGCTACAGCTATTATTATTTCTGGAAAGTTAAAAACATTGAGAGATGCAACTGATCAAATGACCAGTCTCCAAAAATAACAGTGTTAGACACATTCAGAGTTACCAACACTCCAAATAAAGGTGGGGAGGGTGGATGGAAAGAGATGGAGTGAAAAAGGAGAAAACTAATGGAACCGATAGTCACTTCATCTTATCTTTTTTTTTTCTGGCTGCATAAGATTATTTCATTTTCAGATTATGACAAAGCAGACTTTTAAACAACTCAATTCATTTAAAAGTATGCTGCAAATCTTCAGTTTTGACAACTAGGTTGGTAGCCATTTTCCTGTTGCTATTATCTGGTTGCCAGTTAATGTATGTCAACAGCTAACTGTGGAAAGGCATGCTGTTTGCTACCAACTCCTGGATCAGTCCAGCTGTCTATAAACCCTGAAATCACAGATGGCATATTTTTGCAATAAATCACAAAGAAGCTGCAAGCAAGGTTTGTTCCAGTAATTATCGAATTGATAATTTACTGTTTATATTTTATTAATAAGGTAGCCACTGTTTGTAACATTTGTAAAATTAACTTTTAGATATGTTTCAGAGCTCATTTAAAACTTGTTTCATTAAGTAGCTAAGACTCTCAGGAGAAGATGGCTATGGCTTTATTTTGAAAGCTGAAGTTCAGATGCCCTGTCTTTTCACTGTACTTTCAGGGATGTAGTGTGGCTCCCTACTTTGGAAACTGTACGGATGTTTTATATAGTGTTTAGATATGTTAGACTTATTTACAAATTAGAAACAAGCCTCACTGGGTATTGTTCTTTCTCGAGGTGGGAGTAGGTGACTTGGCTATAGTCACAGTATGTTTTTTTTTACAGCCAGTGCATTTAGATGTTTTGCCAGTTAAGACAGATATGTCAGTTGCCACAGATGTGACAGGATCCAACTCTCTCCCACATCTTTCAGTGCAATAGTTTTGGCATAGGAAAACATAGTATAATAAAGACGGTTATTTCCAGCCTCCATGAATCTTCTCCACATTAATGGGATCACCTTATGTCAGTTCTCTCTGTCAATATTAACAGGTTCAAAAACTTAGCAAGACAAAGCAAGGTACTATGTATATAGTAAATAAATGCATTAATATACTCTCATGCCAGGAAATGAATGTCTTTTGACTACACTGTAAATGAACTTAGTTCAAATAGTGGATCAGGTGACTATATGAACTAGACAGAGAGAATAGGAGTTAGTGGCTGCTGCCAGCATAACCAGCCTGAGGAGGAGGAGCAGCTCTAGCTCACCACAAAGATGACGCCTAACAGAAACCCACATATTGTTCTTAGTGAAGTTTTAGCCTACAATGTCATGGTGCATTTACACTGGTAGCCAAGGGGAATCCAGCATGCAGAGGCATGCTTCCGTTTGACAAAAAACAACGGTGGAGCTTAGGGGAATTGTTGAGAGAGTATGGGGTGCTCCCATTTGCTACGAGTAGACCACCCCAAAGGCCAGCAACCTAGCCTGCTTCCTAGCACTCTACTCTCAATGGGGAATAGAGGGTTGATTGGGATTTCTCAGCAGGAATGAATGGAATGTAAGGCTTCTCCCTACCCAGGAAATTATCAGCTGTCATCCTGTCCAAAACAAATGGGACAATTTGATGCCATCACTGGTACCATCAGGTGAGGTCAGGGGGAATGAAGGGCACCTCTCCTCTTCAGAATATGAAAATCCAGTTAGTATAGGGTGTTGATAACAGTCTATTTATCTGACTCATATGGAAAGAGATGCAGGGGCTGGAATTTATCATGGAAAAGGTGCTCCCATAGACTTCCAGGGGCCATGGAAGGAAAATGGAGGGCATCTGACTGGTGTTTAGGCATACTATAAAGGTAAGATGGTAACAGTGGCCTTAATCTATATCATCTCCCAGGACTACTCCACAGATATTGGGTATTCAGTGGACTTTGCATTTTGTCACTCTCTTTGGGGAATGTAAGTTTTAGTCAGCTCTGCAATTAACTGGCTGCTGCAAGTGAGTATAGTAATGTGGTCAACTAATGAGTTGCTGTTTGCACTGTGGTTATGGTTATGTAATCATGGACTTTGAATATACAGGTAAGAAGTATGAGCGTGAAGCATCCGCACTGTGTGGGTGGTGTAGCAGACCCCCTTCACACTTATTTGATTCATTTGGTATATGGAGTCTGCAATTTATGTTTATATTTTCTCTTGTGAGTAGTGATTGTCAAAGGAATGTATTTTTTGTGCTATTTTTGAGATTAGTACTGTGCATAGAGAATACATACAAAACTACACATTTTAGATCTCACATTAGTGGAGTAAGGCTGTTTGTAATCTGTAGTGACAGGGAGTGTGTGATTTGAATATGTGTATTCTCTGTTCTAAGTAGTAATCGCAAAAATAATGTAATTTTGCAATACTTCTGTAAATGGTACGTTGTATAGAGAGTACATGGACAAATAACGCCTTTTCTCGTAAGTTACTCATAAGTTTACTAGCCCAAAGGTCATTCAGGAATATTGACTGACTAAACATGATATTATGTACCTCATCAGACATCCAGATATAAAAATTTGATTTAAAGGAGCTATACTTGGGGACATCCTAACATCAACAAGAATTCTATACCAGATTCTCGGTATAATTTGCTTCTAATGATAGTTCTACAGTTAGCAATAGTAACATTTAAGTGCTTAATTGGTTTGGTCATAAATAAATAATATATTTAATTTTTAGAAGAATCCTGTTTTGTGGCTTCTGGATACTAGTTTTTTATTTTTTTCTTGATCGTTCAGTGATAACTGCTCACTTTTTTAGTTAATAGTAACATTTATATTATTAAACCTATACACCCATGAGTTAGATGATAACAAAATATTATAAATGGCTTCTAGCATGTTATCACAAAAAATACAAGCATTGATGGCTTTTCCTTGTATGCCTAAAGTGCCACAAATATAAATTCAAAACTTTACATCTTTTTTGATATGTTGGAGGTCACACAGAAAGCATTGGTTCCGAATGGAGAGATGAAAGGTCAGCATGCAAAGGAGAGTAGTAGTGTTGAAACTGAATAGATCCTCAAGTCTTGGTGAGTACCTTCACAAGGTGGACCCTGTTTTCACAAGATCTCACCAAGGCGACACTGATATATAGACTCTATTTATATAGCATATATCATGAGCAGAAGTAGGTAAAAAACTAAAAAAAGATAGCTGGGTGCACAAGACCCAGGATAAAAAAGTGCCTAATCCTAGTAGGTACACTAGTGCCAGGATTGGAAAAGATGACAACGTAGAATCCTCAAAATACAGAAATATTCCTACAATGGGGCCAGGTTAGGCCCAGGGGAGGATGCCCCCCCCCCTGTTGTAGAAGGAAGTAGCAGTCCACAAAAACTGATAGGCCAAAGAAGAGCCATAAAGACGATAAAGTGGACTATTAAGGATAAGAAAGAAATTTTGCTATTATGCAAAAAAGCCAGAATTTCCAGACGCAAGATATACAAAACGATTAAGAGAGAAATTAGAGGAAAGAAAAATACTTCTGCAAAAAAAAAATTGTCAGAAGCTTCAAATGAAAATTTGTGTTCCTTAATACAACAACTTTGTGAAAAACAGTATATAGATCAAGAAACCTTGATCTGTTTGTAAAAGGAAGCATTTGAGGAAGTGCGAAAATATAAACCAAACCAAGAGATATTTGAAAAGTATAAGAAGGAAATATGGACATGGGAAAGAAAGAGAAATTTGATATGGTGCAATATTTATGCAAATGAAAAAGCCAAATTAATCAATATAAAGAAGCCAGCCCCAAAGATATTTGAAGAATAATACAGGCAAAGGCATCCGGATATGGAACATTTCACAATAAAAAAATAATATCACAAAGATGGTAAGTAGAAAAGAAGATCAGTAGAAGTTAAAAAATAGAAGTTAAAAAAATAGAAGTTAAAGTTATGGAGTGCCTGTGAAGTAAAAGATTTGATGTAGAAGGTCTAACAAAGGTTACATCATAGCAGGATGGAGTGAGTCCCCAAAGTAGGGAGAAACAGGAAGTTCAGGAAACATCTGAAGAAGAAATAATGACATGGGAAAGAAAAAGATTTAATATGGTGTAATATTTATGCAAAGGAGAAAGCAAAACTAGCCAATACAAAAAGAGCAGCACCAAAGATATTTGAAGAGAAATACAGACAAAGGAATCCTGACATGGAAAACTTTACAATACAAAAATAAGAAGACAAAGAGGAAAAGTAGAAAAGGAGATTAGTAATGGAGAAGTTAAAGAAACAGAAATTGAGGTTATGGAGTACCTGCAAAGTGAGGGATTCAGTGTAGAAAATCTAATTCAGAAAGCACGACAACAGGACAGAGTAATGAATATCCAAATTAAGGGGAAACCAGTGGAACAGGAAGCAAACTGGTCATGTGCCATGAAGATAATTTAGAGTCCTCCACCAGAAACCTGTATAAAAGTTCACTTGAAGCTAGACAGCAAGGGAAAGAACAGAAAACTGATGCAGTCAATGTTGAGGAGTGATAGGCCAGTGAGTTTCCATATGATATAGCATCGGATGGCACAGGATGAAATTGATGAGACTGTGCCACAAGAAGATGCTATAGAACTTTTTATAGAATGCCCACAGGAATTGGAAAACAAGGGATGTGCCCTCAGTTTGGAAGAAAATGAGCTAAGAGAAGAATTGCTTGATTTAATAGACATAGATAGATATATGTGAGGATGGCATAATGGTTAAGGTGTTTACCTTACAGACACAAGGTGCAAGGTTTGATTCTCAAATGAGGTAATTGGCTAGGAGTGAAATGGCCCACAAGAGCAGCTAGCCTAGTACTAATCTATTGAACCTATACCAAGATTAATGAAAGATAAAACCCAAAAAGTCAGGAGTTTGGTAAAACAAATGAACACAGTAATTAGGATCCATATGATATAACAGAAGTAAACAGGATATATTACTGTACAGCTAAATTAAAGTTCTACCACAAGAATACAGGGTAGTGAGGGAAAGGAAGGGGAGAAATCGAATACCATTGTGGAAGTATCGAATAGAGAAACTTATAAAGCAATTAAGACTAAGTGTCACTGTTAGAAGACTACAGAAGAGGGCATAGATAAACAAAAATACTAAGAAAGATAGATGTGATAAAAGCAATGCACAATATTAGAACAGTGGGTTTTATAGAGAACTGGGAAATAAGGTAAAAGGAATTGAAAGACCGCCGAAAAAGAAGCAATAGATACATTTTGGAGAAGTATCTATGAAGATCCTGTGGAACATAACAAAGAAGCTAAATGGATAGAAGAACCAAAAGAAAGAATAAGAAGTTTAAAGGTACAGGAAATGAAATGGGATGAAGTAACAGCTAGAGAGATTGAAACAAAGTTAAAAAAGCCTCTAACTGAAAAACCCCAGGCCCAGATGTAGTACCTAACTTCTGGTTAAAAGTATTAACATCTTTGCACAAAGATTTAGCCATGAGTAAGAACTGTTTATATGCGCACCAAGAACAGACATCAACCTGGCAAAAAATAGGCAAAACAATGCTCCTACTTAAGAGTGAACCTGCAAGCTACCCTAAAAATTATAGACAAATAACTTGCCTTCCAACCATGTATAAACTATACATGGGAATTGATGCCGACAGAGTTTATAGTCATTTAAAAGAAAACTCAAGTATGGCAGTAGAACAAAAAGGCAATAAAAGAAAGTCATATGGAACAAAGGTTCATTTGTTGTTAAATAAAGTCATAGTGGAGAACTGTAAAAAGGGGAAGAATCTAAGTATGCCATGGATTGACTACAAAAAAGCATTTGATAGTATCCCTCATTCATGGATAAAAGAGTGCTTAAAAATGTATAAGATATACCGCACACACTAATCGACTACATTACAGTAACCATGAAACAGTGGCAGAACACTTTGCAGTTAAGCCATGATAAAGGGCAAATTGTTATCCCAGGGATAAATATTCAAAGGGGGATATTTCAGGGTGACTCTGTCACTGTTACTATTCTGCCTTGCCCTTAATCCATTAAGCTGTTTACTCAACAGTTTAAGCCATGGCTATAATCTGACTCCTAGAAAACAACAAAGTGTAAAGACTTCTCACCTTCACTTTGTCAATGATTTTAAATTGTATAGCTCATCAGATGAGGAATTGAAAGCACAACTGCAAGTGTCAAAACTTTTCAAATGATATCAGAATGCCATTTGGTCTTGATAAATGTGCAAAAGCAACCTTTAAAGCAGGAAAACATCAGTTTGGTACAAGAATGTAATATAAAAGAACTTGAGCAAGAAGGAATGTATAAATATCTGGGAATTGATGAAGGATCAACAACAAACCCTCATTCAGTACACTGATGATTCCACCATAATCTGTACCACTCAATCACTACCAGAATTACTTTCAAAAACTCACCAGTCCTTTACTGCAGATGCATCCTGGCTAACACATGTCCAATTCTTTCTTAATCCAAAGAAGACTAAACTAGTAATCTTTCACCCCAAAAACACCTCCCCTGTCACTGATCATTTCAACATCCTTGCATCTGACAACACTGTCATAGCAATAGTGCAGGAAAACAAACTTCTAGGAGTTATCATTGACAATAAACTTTCATTTGAACCCCATATACAGCAGAATATAAAGACAACTCATGAAAAATTGGGACTCCTATATAGAAACAAACATTTCTTTACTGCAGAAATCAAAACTACCCTTGCAAAAACATTTTTACTTCCCTCCCTTCTTTACAGTACCCCATCCTAACTAACGTACAAACTTCTACCCTAAGCAAGATGGAACAGTGCTACAAAAAAGTTGCAAAGTTTCCCACAAACTCTAGATATCACACACACCACTGTAAACCACTACTAGAACTAAACTGGCTTGAACTCCCTAACCAACTTGCCTTTATTCAGCTATCTACCTTGCACAACCTTAGTTTCAAGACTACTGCCTGCCCAGCACTAACCAACCTAGTCACACCTTACACACCAAATCGATCCCTACAATCAGAAGAAAAAAATCTCTTAGCTATCTCAAAACCCAGTAGAAAATCAGGTCACTCTCTGTATTCTTACTCTGTCTTATATATCGAATTCACTACCTCTAGCTACCAGGTCTATGCCTGGCCTAACCCATTTCAAAACCTCTTTAAAAAATCATCTCAAAATACATGGGTCTGCTCCTGCATAAAGCCTGCCTAATGCTCAAGTCTTCCTCTTCCACATGAGCCTCATCCTCATCTCCTGTCACATTTCACTCCTTCACAGTCTGCAAGGGCCTAAAGCTCTCCTAACTCCATTTCTGTTTCTATACCTTATCCTTAAGTTACTGCTCAAGCTGTAATGTTTATATTCTTAACTCTCTCACTATTATTATTTCCTCAGAGAATGCATATCTTTCTAGTGTTTCTATCACTGAAAGGTGATATTGCAAAATAACAGCATGGTTTTGCTCTTCCTCACCCTCTCTAAATCATCATCAAGCAGATATTTAGAAAGCAAACCTTCTAGCAAGCAATACTATAAACCAGATAAAGGTGTGCAGGTTTGCTTGCATAGTTTTTTTTTAATTTCTCCAAATCTTTTGGGTTTCTAATACCATGATGGGAATGGACTCCATTCCTAAGTCAAAGTATGATGTGGAGAGAGTAATGTCTCTTGTCCTTAATATAAAACAGTCAAAATGTTGCAAACTGGTGAATATTCAGGAAAATGGTGAAAAGAACAAAAGGCATCAGTTGGCAGTAGGTCAGGTGAATTAAAAAGCTGTGAAAGTACTTATTTTAAAAAGTAAGGGTACTTTATTATACACAACTATATACAAATTTACATATTTACATATTTACAAAAATTATGTTAAATTTACATCACCGAATGGGAAAAAAATTAAAAACTACTGTAGGGGTAGGGGTACTTTATTTTACACAACTATATACAAATTTACATATTTACAAAAATTATCTTACATTTACATCCTTCCACTGTCTATGGGCCAGATTCAGGAAGCCTCCGTGTAAGAGTTATAACTCTTACACGGAGGCTGCAGTTAAACTGTGTGATGTCAGCATGTCATGCATATGCATGAGGTGCATGAGGCATGCTGAATCACACCAGTAACTCTTACACGGTCCGTGTAAGAGAGTACGGGGCCTGTCTGTAGGCTAAGCTCTGCAAGTGGACACGCCCGGAAAACTAGAATGGCTGAAAGTAAACAGCCACGAGAAAGGCCATGAAAATGTGAATAAACACACTATACAACACATGCCCCGACAGGCCATCAGTGTATAAAGTGAAGAGATGTCATAAAAGTAAATGAAAACCTTTTTTTTTTTGTTAAACCCGTAAATGTTTGCTACTGTGTGTGGTGTGCTACTAAGCGCAATCACAGTTAGCAGTCAGGGGAAAAGGATATAAGAACTAAATATGCAAAGTAAGCCAAGAAATAATAGCTTAGTGGTAGAGTACCCGCCCTATGAGTAGGCAGGCAGGGTTCGAGCCCCTATAACAACCTTTTTATTTTTGTAAATAAGCACTAAAAGCCCCAGACAGTATTGTACAAATGTAAATGTATTCCCTTTTGTAAAATGGAATGAAACAGAGCATATATTTCAAGTAACATAAGAATAAAAAATAGTCAGAAATGTACTGATAGCTAAGCTGCCGTGAGACAGAGTGCCCGTGGCAGTAGTGTTTAAAAGCTGCAAACTGCGTGCCGTTGCCAAGCAGCGGATAAACAGGCTGAAACTGTGTGCAATTAGCTGAACATGTGTGTCACTAGCCAATTAAGATTTATCCCAGCGCACACCGTTTGCGAGCCGCTCCCACACGCTAACTGCCAGTGCATCGTTACCTCCGCAAACGAGCGCAGAACAGGTTTAAAGTGCTTAAAAGTGCTTTTGGCATGTTTGATTGACAGGTCTTCAACTCATTTCTGTCAGGAAAAGCAAAAAGCAGTTGCCAGATTCAAACACAGGATACCATGCACTAGAGTCAAGGAACTAAACCACCAAGCCATGACAGCAATACCTAGAAAAGCAGAAATAGCATATATATGGGATAAAACCCAGAATGGAGCATGAGAAAGCATTTTCAGTGAAGTAGATACAATTCAAACCGGCCAATCAGAGAAATGTGCGGGAAAAGCGGCATATATAAGCCCCATAGGCGGGAATACACAGCATAACTGATTGTAGAACAGACTTGCAGTCAGCATGAGTGGAGTAGGTGAGGGACGTTGCTTTCGAGCACAGCGTTGGGGCGTTGAGGAGTCCAGATACATGGTCTGGCTCCTTGTCCATAATCACGAGGCCCAACTCATGCAGGCCAGGTCTCATGGGGAGTATATAGGGCTGAGGCGTGGGACCAGTTGGCTCGTGAGCTGACCAGTGCGACTGGCATTCCACGCACTGGTGAGCAGGTCCGTCACCACCATGCGGACCTGAAGAGACGCAAGCAGGAGGAATTGAACGGTTGGATCCAGGAGGCCCGCAAATGCCAACGCGCCACTACTGAGTAAGTCACATTTTACCCATGTATGTAAGGATTTCAACCAGCTGATACCATGGAGATGTGTAGTCAATATTATTCCCTTTGTATTACAGCTGCAGGTGTCCGCTCTGTGAATGTCGAGATGCACGCCAGAAGGCTGGTGCGGCTGCACCATGCAGGTTAGTAACCCCACCCAGTACTTGTAAATAAATATTATTATGTACCATGTATCAGAACAGTGCAGTGTATTGATTAAAAGTAATATAATGTGCAAGCAGGAACTGAATGTCTGCAGGTATGGCTGCAACAAGTTCATCAGTATGCAAGTGTAACTGGAAATATAATTGATAGGATTAAACAGTGCTGTAATACAGATGTCCCATCATTAATTAAATATACTGTAACCTGCAGTATAGTCTCAAAGTACAGCTTCAGAATCTGAGGTAGTCACATGTCAGATATATCCCCTGTTGAAATGCTGAATCATGACAGAAGTGAGGCTGTTGGAAAGTGTTTGAATCACCACAGGTCTAATATGTGAACAAAGCCTAGAAGTACCAACCTGAACTGTGAAGTTGCAGAATGTATGAGAGTGACAGAAATGCTCATGTATGAATAAATAAACTAGTAATAACCCCTGAATATATAAGCCTCAGTGTGTTTTGACAGAACTAAATGCATGTGGGAAGTACAAATTAACATCCCAAACTGATTTCAGTGTGTCTGAATCTGAATGTCTAGCTCAAAATCTGTATATGGTGATAACAGTAAACAATTTGCAGATAGAATGAATGATTATCTGACAGACTAAACAGCCATAGTTGTCCCCTGTCCTGTCATCAAAGTGTAGCAGGATGATGTATCTGATCAAATTCAAAATAAGTAGGATAGTGATGTATGTGTAACAGGTGTAGCATGACAGTCAAATAAAGATTATTTTGAAACATCAGCCTCAACTTAATTGTGTATCTATGATAAATGTGAATTAATGTTTAACATATGAATGTGTCATCACTTTCTATCCCCACCCAACCCTGTAATTCCATATAACAACATCCACTAAATAATGGTATGTGAACATTTCATTAATCATGGACATTTGTCCGTTCTAAACATATATGCATGTCTGTTCGTGCATGTGCCCTGTTCATACCTGCAAATACGATGGCCTGTTGCCATTAATCAACCCTGCATGTCGTTTGACTGTGGTTTGCTGTTCAAATAATGCATGTGATATTGATATGCCCCTTGTTCAATGGTGTCCATATCTGGGTGTTTGTTTGATGGGAATACCAATGCATGCTGTTACAACTAATCTGAATGGAATAAAATGCCACTAACCCAAACTAACATAACTACTCACAAACCTAGAACGCTTGGGAAGGCAGGTCCCAGCGGACCCACCTCTCCCACCTCAGCTGGTGACTGCACCTGGCACTAGTGCCCAGGCCGGACCCCCCTCCGGTGGCCCCGTGCCACCTTCGGGTGGAAGCGCTGCAGGGATGGGGCCCGTCCCCTCTGCAAGTGTGGCGGAGGGTTCGTCCACTCACCCTCCGCGGTGTCCGGTCTGTGGTGCGTAGGGAGATCCAAGACACTGTTCTTGGACCCCTACGCCAGCTCGAGGTTCGTGTGGCACAGCTAACGGCCCCGGCCGTTGCCCCGCCTACACAGCCCCAGCACAGCCCGTCCTGGGCTGTGAAGGAACAGTGGCAACTGCCTATGGGTGGGGATATCAGTTCCACTGTTGCCATCTGTGGGCTCGTGCATCTCAGATATCCCAACCTCCGTCCCGTCAATTGTGTAACCCCCACGTGTCATACACCGTCCCTGTATGCGTCTTGTCTGTCTTGTCTGTTAACACCCAACCTACCTCCCCAGCTTTACCGACTTCCTTCACCTGTCATACCACTCTCACCTGTAAAAAAAAAAAAAAAGGGCACTCTGTCCCACAAAAAAATTACCCATACATAGCTGTCCATGTTGCAGACATGTCCGCTGGACATCTAAACTGTTAATTACAATTGGCTGTACAACAAATATTAATGTTGTCCTGACACCTGTCTCAGAGGTGGAAGGTTTCAAATGTCTCACCAAAATACATAGAAATATACAGCTGTTGCTGCAAAAGACATGGGCATCTATGGGCCTTACCTACACCCTTCCTGCAAATCCCACGCTTCTTTCCCTACTGTCTTACCCTCTTTGTGACCCCTTTTCACCACTTTCCTGTCACCCCTTTTTCTTTTCTTTCAAAGAAAATAGCGCGGGTGTGCGCTTGTGTTAGCGGAGCTCACCGCCAGTGCGCATGCGTGAGCTCCGCGCAAACGAGCGCAGACCTGGTTTACAGTGCTTAAAAGTGCCTTTATGGCACTTTGATTGACAGGTCCTGTACTCAGTTCCAAAGTTTGCTAAGAAAATAAATTCCCACTGTCAGTCTCGAACCCAGGACCTTGGTAACATTAGTCCGTATGACCTACCACTAAGCCATGCCTGCTTTACAAGAACAAACTGCTAAAATAAATATAACATGTAATAGTAGGAATCAGTATAAAGGTAATATAGGAGATGTACTATCCAAAGCATGTTTGGTAGAGTTTTAATGGCCAAATTACTGGATTCCCATACTAGTTCAGTGTGAGCAGAAACAGCACTGCTATCTGTTAGCTTGTACATAATAATGTAAGGTAATGTACATATGTGAAGGTATGTATATCTACACATACATATATATAAATATATATTAATACATATGAAATATAATCGTAGGTCTCAGTAGCCATACACACTCACTACAGGAAAAGTTAACATAATTGCTGCAACCTGAATCTGCAAGCGAGCCTGAGCCCTGTGTGACCTACTTACCCTTCTAACTGCTTACAGGTGGCCTCAACACTTTGATTGACAGGTCCTGTACTCAGTTTGAAAGTTTACAAAGTAAAAAATTCCCACTGTCAGTCTTGAAACCAGGACCTAGGTAACATTAGTCTGTTTGACCTACCACTAAGCCATGCCTGCTGTGGAAGAGCACACTGCTAAAATAAATATAACATGTAATAGTAGGAATCAGTATAAAGGCAATATAGGAGATGTACTATCCAAAGCATGTTTGGTAGAGTTTAATGGCCAAATTACTGGATTCCCATACTAGTTCAGTGTGTGCAGAAACAGCACTGCTACCTGTTAGCTTGTACATAATAATGTAAGGTAATGTACATATGTGAAGGTATGTATATCAACACATACATATATATAAATATATTAATACATATGAAATATAATCGTGGGTCTCAGTAGCCATACACACTCACTACAGGAAACAGTGAAGATATATGCAGCAACCAGAATCTGCAACACAGCCTGGCTCCTGTGAGACCTACTAAGCCCTTTAACTGCTTAAAGGTGCCTCTAGCACTGTGATTGATAGGCCCTATACTCAACCCAAAAGCAGAATATGAGCATACTAGTAGGCCCTACCACAAGACCATTGTAACACTAGTCTGTATGACCTACCACTAAGCCATGACTCTCATACAGGAATATAGTGCTAAATAAGTGGAACATGTAATAGTAGGAATGAAGATAAAGGCAATATAGTATGTCTACTACCCAAAGCATGTCAGGCAGACTTTTATAGTCCCAATTACTGGATTCCCATACTAGAGTAGTGTTAATGGAAACAGCCCTGCTAATTGTTAGCTTGTGCCCAATAATGTCAGCTAATGTACATATATGAAAGTATGTATATGTACACAGATATATATATATATATATATTCATATAGCAATACATATGACATATAGTTGTAGGTGTCAGTATGCATACACTCACTACAGGAACAGGCAAGATAAATGGAGGAACCTGAATGTTCAACACAGCAAAAAGCATAGGAGGTGTACTAACCTTCACACGCAGAGAGCACTGGCACGAGCATACCAGCATGGTCCACGCCCTACAATCTAAAGGGCAGCCTATCTCACATACCCTTTTATAGCAGTGTCCTGAAATCACAGTGAGACATGCAATTAGTACACACCCAGCTGCTTGCAATTAGCAAATGCTGCCTTACAATTGGTGCAGAGGCCATCACATGGATCCATGCAGATACCTACAAAAGTATTCAGTACCCACACTCCACTCATGCAATACAGTCATTGCACTAACCAAATGAGAGAGAGAGAGAGAGACAGACAGAGAGAAAACAAAATATACTGACAGCAAGCAGCAAAACAGCAGCAGCAGCAGCAACAGCAGCAAAATACAAGCAGCACGACTGACTCACCAAAGCTGCCACAAACACAGGTAATGCAAAGTAGCAGGTTAATCCTGTGTATACTGTGACACCTCAAATGTATCATACTTCACTATCAATAGGTATGTCCATGAGATAGGTTGTGTGTAGATAGTCATGAAATATAAACATATGTAAAATTGTTGTACATGTGGGCCATAACTAACACTTCCATAGCTTAGAACAGAAGGCCAGTTGTGCATATGATGCAGTAGTTCCCAGGGTCAGTAGAGGTTCCTCCTCATTGGTGTGGGACCACTGTGTATGTATGGCACTGTTCGGTACATATCCTGTAGTATGGCCATGGATTAATATCAGTCTGTCATGTGGTGCTATGTCCTCCAAGGGTGAATGTAGCACACATCCAGGGATACCATTTCGTAACAGTGATGATATGTGTTCTGCAATGATGAGGTGGCTCTCACCTGGACATGTGAGAGGATAGGAGGTTACAGTCATCTGGGATAACTAATAACACGTGTGTAGGACAATGGGGGGGGGGGGGTACCTGCACCTAAACTGTCTGCAAAATTGTTGGCAATATCTGTGCATTTGGTGAATGTGAAGCATCTTAACACTGCAGACAACAGATGCCTTCCCGTCATGTGAATCTGCCCTGTGCTGCAGTAGCCTCCTACTATTGTTATACAATATGCCTGTATCTGTAGTCCACTGGACAGGATTAATAAGTGGTGTGCAGTTGTTCTGGGTTAGATAACTGTGTGCACAGTACATGCAGTATGTGGGATGTCTGTGGTAGCATATGCAAATGTGCTGGCGGTGTGTGTTGTGGCTTCCACTGGCCCAGTGGGCTGCATGGATAGCATCACTGTCATAACTACTGAATAACTGTGTAATTACATGCATACATAGCAAGGTAGTGTATTGTGCTTGTGGTGTTGTTCAGATATGTATATCAGGCTGAGTAATTTGTGTCCACATCACAGGGTTGGATGGCAGCACACATCCAGTATGTATGGATGAACACCCAGAATGTGTCTACGTGTCACCTGTGCAGGCGTATCTGGCCATTACCTGTGCATCCACCACAACACACACACATGCAACATATGGCAGAAGTACTATAGCAGTACACACATGTTCATAGGTTCATACTAGGCTATCTGCCCGAGGGCATTTACAAGACTAGCCCATAGTTTTGTGGCTTGCCACCCCTTTAGTATGGGGAACCATACACATTATTTTGCTGTGCCTCTGTCGAGCAGTGACACTGAGGTAATCCCTGGGGTATATCTGCGATCTCCCATCCATTGGTCAAGATTTCTCTAGAACAAGGCCATCGAGGTGCTCTGCCTCACATATACCGTGATTTTGTTCCACAGCATAGGGAGTCTTTGGTTGATGAATCTATCCCTCCAGCATGTCCTATTAATAGCCGTGTCGAGGTTTAAGTCTCCTGGCCTTGTGGCTCTGATGGATCTAGATTTTTAGGTGAAGCATATTCATCAAATCTGGGTCTGACATGGCCTTGTATGTTGGGCAAAGGTCACCTCTGAGCAAGCGACTGGCTACAACATACATGGACATGCTGGAGGGCAAATTCTAACTGAGAGGCTCCCTTTACTCTGTAATGAGCTCGAACAGTTGAGAATGAACAGTTCATAGGTTCATACTAGGCTATTTGCCCTAGGGCATTGGTAAGCCCTAGTAGAATGTGTTTGTCTTTGCCACCCAATCACAAGTTATGCTGCTATGCCCTTGTCCGACTTTAGTATACTATGCCTCTGTCTAACAGTGACATAGAAGTGATACCTGGGGTACAACTATGATCTCCATCCACTCATCCAGATTCCTATGGAAGAGAGTCAATGAGGACTCTGCCTAACCAGTAGTGTGAGCTCATTACAGAGTGAAGGAGCCTCTCGGTTAGGAATATGCCCCTCAGCATGTCCATGTATGTCAGTGCTGAGGTCCAGCTCTCCTGAGCATGTGGCTGTATGGGACTCTGATTGCCTGAGGTACATCACGTTCATTACTGCTAGGTAGGACATGGCTGTATATGGCATGCACAGATTGCCCCTGAACAGGCAGTATGCCACAGAGTCCAGCTGGATTCACTTTACCTGGGCAGCATATGACATCTGTGTGAGCCATTGCATCCCCTTGATGATGTACTGTTGTCCTGTACCAGTTGCTGTAGGTGTCTGGTTAGGTACATCCCAAAAGGTGCATTGTATGCAATTATAGGCCTGATGATGGATGAGTACAGAGGCACAATGACCTCCCTGCCATACATGTGAATCAGTCATGATTAGCTGGGCTATATAACATGTCTGTCAATCCGTTGCCCATGTGGTAGACAAATGACAGACTGCTACCATGTTTCTTCCCCAGGTCCCCAACTACGTCTAGTGCAAGTGCACCCTCATAAATGATGTGGAAGCCTTCAAAGGCCCAAGGCCTGTTGAAAATATGGACCAGACTGCAGATACCTGTATAGAGGCATTCTGTGGACACATTCAGGAATGCATGGATCATGAAGCCACATATGAAAGCATGACCCAATTCTCCAAAGACAGATGTCCTGGGCACTGGACACCAGCCATAAACACACTATACAATAGAAGGATGGCGCCACTACATGATACAACAACCTCCCAAAATGTGAAGGCACCACTGATGAGTATTGGAACACAACTACAGGCACCTATATGATTGTCTAAGGCCATCTTTGAGAGAGGATTCCACAAGCCACTGAGGATAATCACAAGGCTGCCTGTAGTTATGTTAGTAACCTGGGTGGTACTACCCAGATATGCTCAGAGGTAATACAATATGTCACACAAAATATAAAACACACAGACATTGCCATCATCCTAGTGGACAGGTTCAATGCTGCCTTCCCCACCACACCAAAAGGGAACATATGTCTCGCATCACAGTGCTTCCCCTGACATCACAGATGCTCAGGTAGAGATGCCCTTCCCAAAGCAGTAAACACTGCATCAATGGGACCAGACAGTGTCCCAGGCTGTGTCCTACATGAACCACAAGAGCTACACCCAGACATAACACCACTGTTCAATCCCAGCCTTAATACATGATATGTGACCAGAGAGTGGCATACAGCAACAGTGGTCCCTCAACATGCAGGTGGTGCCGTCCGCGGATCCTGGACACTACTCGCCCCATATGTCTGACTAGCTTTGTCTGCAAAGCTATGGCAAGAATCATCAAGAACCTCACATATCTAGATATTGTGGACCTACAGACATGTCACCATACACAGTTTGGCTTTGTCAATGGCAAATCCTGCCTATCAAACCTGTTTGCTTTGTTTGAAACAGTCACCAAGGCCACTGTCAAGGGGTAGGAGGTCCACACAGCCTACCTGGACCTTGCATAAGCCTTGGATACAATACCACTTGTGCATTCTAGGAAGCTCACCAGTGTACATATTTAACCCTATGTCACTATGGGTATTGCACAGTGGCTCAAGGGCAGAACACACATGGTAGAATTGCTGGAGCCATGTCAGCCTCCAACCTGGTACAAGTGGTGTCCCACAAGGCAAAGCCCTAGGGGCTGTCATGTTCATTATATATTTGTCATAGGTACAGGCCAACATGGAAGTACTGTGGCTCAGCACGTCACAGGTGACTGCAGACCGAACACCATAATCAACTCAACAGCTAACACACGCATCCTCCAATAGGGACTCTTGCTAACCCACGACTTGTGCCACAGCCTTGGCCTCAACATGAATGACAGAAGAGTATAGTCATCCTTTGTGAAACAGTAAAATGACCACAATGTACCACATATGTGTTAATCCAGTAAGTGCAGACCTAGGAATTATGGACCTTAGGGTGCGCGGGTTGATAGCATCCTACCATTTGACAACAACATGGACAAAGTGTTTTGGTAAGCATGTGATATGGGCCACATCATCATAGGATCCACATGTAGGCCAGGGGTGGACATTGTTCCCCTTTACTCATCCCTCATCATGCCCATAATTGACTATGATGAACCTGTCGGCATGCACCTTACCAGACACCTGCAGCAACTGGGGCTACCACATATGTACGTCGACAAGGTGATCAAAGCGCTCAAACAGATGCCACATACTGACTGGTTAAAGTAGCAGCAGCTACTCAGTGACATACTGCCTCTTCACCAGGCAATCTGTGCCTTACATAGAAGGCCAGGTCATACCCTCACGTAATGGCCATGCTGCATCTCAGAATATCCAGATCCCACCAGGATACGCTGGAAATACATGAACTTCAGGAGTGATATACATAGGACATGGTGGAGGGCACATTCACAACTCAGAGGCACCCTTCATTCCTGATTATTATCCCAATAGAGGTTAGGCGGACTGACTCAGTGACTATCCTCAAGAGGGATATTAATGACTGGATGTGACATTGTAGGGTTACCCTGGGTATCACTTATGTGTCACTGTGAGAAAGAGGCACAGTATACTAACCTTGGAAAAGGGCATAGCAAGACAGATTCACAATGCATGTTGAAAGGCACACATTCTGGCTAGGTGGATACATGCCCTGGGCAGATATCCTGTACGAACCTATGGACCTATGTCTCTTTTTCACCATTGGCCTATGTGCTGTCAATCACCAATGTAATCTCAATACTCTGGTAGCATGTGCAAGGTCAGTTGTCAGTCACCCCTATGGGACAGTGGTGGAATATGTGTGTCATGTAGTATTGCCCCAGCTCCCCCATGTACACAGACAACCCTATCCCTACCCATTGATGTACATCACATGTATGAGATGGAAACACATGGCAAACTGTAACAACAACATACAAGTCAGTCAGATGCATGGACACATATGACTCAGTCATTGTCCATGCCACCACAACTGATGTGGGATGTCGCTCACTGGGATGCGTGATAGGGAACATGGAAGGGATCACTGAGCAAGTGACACAGGCTGGTAGACCCCTGACCTTGGTTGGCATCAGACCCTCACCAGGGATTCCGACAAATTACTGAATGCTAATGAATAAGTGTATCTACAACACCCTAGCTGAATGGTTCTTAGCATGCAGTCACTGCATTGCTATGGAATACTGTCTTACCACTCCCACAACAGGTGAAAACATGCAGCTCCTGTACATTAACAACATGTAGACCTTATGCCCCAGACCAGGTGTGCATCCCTCACTACTAGGCTGATAGCATCTACATCTCACACTGTATATACACATCCCACATGCAGCATCTGCACAGAAGACAACGGTCATAATGTTACCCTGTGCAAATACCATGTATTCACATGTGGCAGGCATCACACATGGTAACTATTGAAAGTCACAGGTACATATGTGTATTTGGCACACACATACATCATGTGTTCATTGCCATATCAGGTGTAATCAATGTCATGCATTATTGTGAGGGACAACCCACATACATGGGCATTCTGTGTGTGCACAACACACATGGCATGTCTGTAATCAAAAGCCATACATAATTGTGATATCGTTTAGAAATAGGTATGTGCATCCTGTAGTGTGTTTTCCCAGTTGCCAAAAGGGATATATCAATCATACACACTTACCCCCTACACACACTTGTCATGTGCGGTTCAAACCCCTACCTAACTATGTTAAGACACTAGAGGCGGACGCATTAACTGGCGCTATTCACATTACTGGGGAAAGTCCTTTCCCTGATATACTATAGGGTGCTGACATCATCAGAGTTTAGAAAGTGGAATGATCATCCTGTGGTGTGTTTTCCCAGTTGCCAAAGGGATGTTTTTCATACCCACACACTTACCCCCTTCACACACACTTGTCATCTGCGGACTCAAACCCCTACCTAACTATGTTAAGACACTAGAGGCGGACGCACGCTTTGTAGCTATTAGCATTACTGGGGAAAGTCCTTTCCCCTGATATACTTATAAGTGCTGACATCATCAGAGTTTAGAAAGTGGAATGATCATCCTGTGGTGTGTTTTCCCAGTTGCCAAAGGGATGTTTCTTTCATACCCACACACACTTACTCCTTCACACACACTTGTCATCTGCGGATTCAAACCCCTACCTAACTATGTTAAGACACTAGAGACGGGCGCATTAGCATGGCGCTTATTCGCATTACTGGGGAAAGTCCTTTCCCTGATATACTATAAGTGCTGACATCATCACAGTTTAGAAAGTGGTATGTTCAGCCTGTGCTGTCTTTTCCCAGTTGCCAAAGGGATGTCTCTTTCATACCCACACACTTACCCCCTTCACACACACTTGTCATCTGCGGTTCAAGCCCTACCTAACTATGTTAAGACACTAGAGACGGACGCATTAGCACAGCTATTACGCATTACTGGGGAAAGTCCTTTCCCTGATATATAAGTGCTGACATCATCAGAGTTTAGAAAGTGGAATGATCATCCTGTGGTGTGTTTTCCCAGTTGCCAAAAGGGATGTCTCTTTCATACCACACTTACCCCTTCACACACACTTGTCATCTGCGGTTCAAACCCCTACCTAACTATGTTAGACACTAGAGGCGGACGCATTAGCACAGCGCGCTTATTCGCATTACTGGGGAAAGTCCTTTCCCTGATATACTATAAGTGCTGACATCATCAGAGTGTAGAAAGTGGAATGATCATCCTGTGGTGTGTTTTCCCAGTTTCAAACCCCTACCTAACTATGTTATGACACTAGAGATGGACGCATTAGCACGGCGCTATTCAGATTACTGGGAGAATCCTATGCACCATTATACTTATAGGCGGCTAACATCATCAGAGTTTAGAAAGTGGAATGATCATC
Organism: Protopterus annectens; assembly: GCF_019279795.1. Classification (NCBI taxonomy): domain Eukaryota; kingdom Metazoa; phylum Chordata; order Ceratodontiformes; family Protopteridae; genus Protopterus; species Protopterus annectens. The sequence continues at coordinate 1,202,082,446 of NC_056744.1, read as the reverse complement.
CTGTGGTGTGTTTTCCCAGTTGCCAAAAGGGATGTTTCTTTCATACACACTTACTTGCCACCTGCTGGATTCAAACCCCTACCTAACTATGTTATGACACTAGAGATGGACGCATTAGCTGGCGCTATTCGGATTACTGGGAGAATCCTTTGCTCCAATATACTTATAGGGTGCTGACATCATCAGAGTCTAGAAAGTGGAATGATCATCCTGTGGTGTGTTTTCCCAGTTGCCAAAAGGGATGTTTCTTTCATACACACTTACCCCCCTTCACACACACTTGCCACCTGCTGGATTCAAACCCCTACCTAACTATGTTATGACACTAGAGATGGACGCATTAGCACGGTAGCACTATTCGGATGACTGGGAGAATCCTTTGGTGCAAAATACTTATAGGGTGCTGACATCATCAGAGTCTAGAAAGTGGAATGATCATCCTGTGGTGTGTTTTCCCAGTTGCCAAAAGGGATGTTTCTTTCATACATACTTACACACACACTTACCCCCTTCACACACTTGCCACCTGCTGGATTCAAACCCCTACCTAACTATGTTATAACACTAGAGATGGGCGCGTGTACGGTAGCTATTTGGATTACTGGGAGAATCCTTTGCTCCAATATACTTATAGGGTGCTGACATCATCAGAGTCTAGAAAGTGGAATGATCATCCTGTGGTGTGTTTTCCCAGTTGCCAAAGGGATGTTTCTTTCATACACACTTACCCCCTTCACACACACTTGCCATCTGCTGGATTCAAACCCTACCTAACTATGTTATGACACTAGAAACAGACGCGGCATTATACGGCGCTATTATATTACTGAGAGAATCCTTTTCTCCAATATACTTATAGGGTGCTTACATGATCAGTGTCTAGAAAGGGGGACGACCATCCTCTGGTGTGTTTTCACATTTGCTAGGGTAACATTTGGACCAAGTGTGTGAGCATGCCCAGTTCAGCCTTCCTGTGGCATGTTGTGTGAAAGATGTCTCATTTATCTAAGTGTGTGAGCATGCCCAGTGTGGGCTTTACATATGTTGAACTCTGCAGCCCATCACATTTGTGGATGAGTGTGACCTTCAACAAATACCTCCAGTTTATGGTTGTGTGTTCTGTGCCATGTTGTGTAGTTACTGTCCAAATGCTTTTGTGTGAACAAAACTGGGAGTATACTGTGCCTGCAGGTTTTGCATGGGATACTTTGCACACAATTGTCAACATCCGTTCATACTGACCTAACACTGTAGCACTGTCTAGTGTAGTGTTTCAGTACTTTCACTGTGGTGGTCAGTATCCTGGGCTTCAGTCCTATCACTGAGTTACATTTCCATAGTGTGCACAACAGGCTGGTTAAGGTCCAGTTGTGCACATCTACAAAGGCAGTGCCTCTACAGACCCTGTTAATTGCTGCCCCATAAGCTTAACAAGTGTAGTCTGCAAATCTATGGAGAGGATCATAATTGAGCTCATAAACAAAGATATAGGGAACATGCAGACATTGTAACCATCCCATTTGCCTTGGTCAGGGGCAGATCATGCCTTTTGTACTGGGTTGACATCTTCAAATTGGTCACTTAGGCCATTGTTGGGGAAAGGCAGTCCATACAACCTACCTTGGCCTTGCTAACACTTTCAACACAATACCCCACTCAGGTATTGTGGAAAGACCTCACAACTGAAATGTAAACCCATATGTCACAAGATGGGTTGCAAACTGGCTTAAGGACGGGACCCACAGGGTTAGAGTTGCTGGCACTATGTTAGACTCAGGCTGGTCACAGGTGGTGTCACACAGGGCTCAGTCCTTGGCCACCATTGTTTGTCATGTACTTCCCATGAGAACAGGCCAACATGGGAGGACTTTGGATGACAATGTTAGCAGATGGTGCACACTAGGCACCATAGTGGACAGTGCATCACACACAGATATCCTTCAGAAGGGACTCACAGTAACTGATAACTGGTGCCAGGGCCATGGCCTGAAGTCAGAGTGCACAACATGTGTAGACATACCCTTCAGGAAAAGCAAGGTGACCCCAAGCTACCATATTGGTGGCAATCCTCTAAGCACAGAGGAGGTTATCGGACCTGGGGACCCAGGTTGACAGTCGCCATTCTTCTCAGACTCACATTGCTAAAGTGGCTAGGAAGACCTTCTACATTGCCCACCTGATAAGGATGGGATTCACATCCAGATCTAGTGGGTCATTGTTCCCTGTACTCTTCAGTTATCAGACCGGTGATCAAGTCAAGTCATATGCCCTATTCTGGCTGTATCTCACCCAACATCTGCAGCAATTGGAGACACCCTGACTGTCCCCACCTAAAGGATCAAGGAACCACAACAGCTGTCATATGCTGCCAGATTGAAGACACTCACTCTATTCACTCACATACCGTCTGCTTAGAGGTGACATGTGCCTGACATGCGAGGCCATGTCCAAACAGAGATTAATGGACATGCTCCACCTCAGACTCAGAAGATCCACCTGAACCACTAGTGCAGGTGACTGACACCTTAGCAGGGATGTATGTTGGACATGTTGTAGGGATGGAGTTATCACTCGGAGACTCCTATGCTGTGGAATACAATCCTGGTCCATTTGAGGCAGAGCACCTTGCTGGCTGTGTTCAAGAGGTATCTTGACCTAATGCTAGTCGGAGAATGTGTTTGTCCATCAACACATTGTAAGCGTGGTTGACATGTCATATGTCTTGTTTAGTATACTGTGCCTCTGTCTACCTGTGACATAACATTGATACCCAGGGTAAACCTCCCATCTCCCATCCACTCATTAGGATTCCTGTTGAGGGGACTCAACCAGTGTCTTTATGGACAACCTGTAGTGTTAGTTTACTCATGTGTGGGGGTGGCTTCTGTGTTTTGGATAATGCAGTACAGCCTGTCCTATATATGTCAGTGCTGGGGTTCAGGTCCCTCATGTGCATATCTCCCTGCCATTCACATTGTACAAGGTGCGGCATGTGCATTTCTGACAGCTTGGACATGGCTTTCTACATCAGGCACAGCTTGTGTCTGGGTGGCCAGCATGGCAGTGTGTGTAACTGCATTCTGTTTAATCAGGTGACACATTACATGTGTTCCAGCTCTTTGATACTCCTGGTGAGGTACTGTTGTGGACTGTACAGTTGCTGAATCTATCCGCTGAGGTACACCACACAGGCGATGTTGTGGTCATTTGTAATGCTGCTGAAAGATAACTGCAAAACCACAATGACCTCCCTTAGCTAGATGTCATAACCCTCATGATTAGGTTGGTATATGGATTGTTGCTGTTAACCCTACAGCCACATTTTTGTCCAATGCAGGATATCTATCACCTTGTGTCCCCATTCTGGCATTACATGTTAGGAATGTCATGGGGGACACCTATGTGGGAATTGGTGGTCACTTACTGGATTATCCACAGAGGCTGACTATACTGTTTTCACCATTTAACATGCTGACATGGCTATGGCACCAGCTGTCTGTTTCTATGTGGCCCTTTTATGGGATGCTTGTGTCAGCTGGTGTATCAGATATGTCAGGCGGCTTGTTGTCCTCTACAAACATGTTCCAGCACAGTCCTTACTTGTTGGCCTGTACCTATGGGTCATATATACCAGATGGTGAAGGTCCCAGGACCAAGCTTTGTGGGATGCCTGTTATATGTGGTTTGTAGTCTGACATGGCTGCTGCATGTCTGACCATGTCAGTTCTGTCGTTGGTCTGGTTTGCAACCCCTCCCATGACATTGGGGTGTATATATCAGCTGGTGAGCAAATCTATGTGGAACACATAGGGTATTGTACAGAAGGCTTTGCAATGTCGGACTACACTGTGTGGACCACATTGCCCTCATCACTGACTTCAAGTACTGTTTCAACTGAGTCACACATGTTTAGGGGTGGGGTCTGCACTTTGTAAACCCACACTGGGTAGGGTCGGGTGTCAATAGATCCACAATATCATTATGTCTGTGGTACATGCTGGTCCTTTCCATAGCTGTGCAGACCAAACCTCTCATGATTCTGTGGTGGTTGTTTTTCCTATCCATTCAGGAGACACCTTTGTTGGGAACACCCACTGTTGTTGTACACTGCTCTTTGGAGTGCGTACCCTGTGGTAAGGGTGACATAATGTCAGGGAGGCGGCAGTCTGCTGGGGAAGGTATTTGGCATTATAGAGGGGGGGGGGTTTGCACTGCACATGTCAGGATGTATGTTGGCCATACCTGTGTGTGTCTGGTATGTTGTTTGTAATATCGGTGTGATCGGAGCATATCCAGGAATCAACAACATGCTTACTACCATCATTTGCAACAGCCTTGGGGTTATCTGTAGTGTCCTGTACAATCTGTATCATAATGGGTTCATACTAGGCTACCCCTAGGGCATCTGTAAGCCTGCATGTCCATTTTGTTTGATGGATTCTGGGAATTGTTTACACCTGTGTCAGTGCTAGTATGATACCAGGGGTATAGTGACAAACAGCTCAGAAGCTGACTTCACACTTCTTCGGACTGAGATGGTATCCATTAAGCCTACTGGGCCAGTGGAAACCACAACACACAATGGTGACTCCTGCACAGACACTTTCTACGGACATCTCGAGTAAGCATGGACCATGCAATCACAAATGAGAATGACACCTTCACCACCAAGGGAAAGTGGCCTGTCTGGTGGACCCCAGCCATAAACAAACTGTATAACAGATGAAGGATACTAATGCAAGACAGAGCTACATCTCCAGAATGTAAGGCAGCTGTGATCAGCAGTAGTAGAAAGCTACATTCTCACATAAAAACACCCAAGTTCAACTTGGGGACATAAATCACCACAGGCGATGAAGGTAACCACACTGCTTTCTTCAGTTATGTCTGGCCTGGGTGGGAACCCTCATATATGCTCAGATTTGGTACACAACAACTTATATCCCAGGGACCTGACAGATATTACTGACACCCTGGCAGACCAGTTCAGTGCAATGTACCCTCCCTCACTCCCAAGACATGATAGTTATCACAGCTGTTTGTAACCTCACTGTCATCCTGGATGTCCATGTGAGCCGCAGTCAGCAAAAGGCAGTACACAGCATCAATGGGACCTGATGGTATCCCTGGTTGCATGCTATGTGAACTACAGATGGAGATAAACCTGCATATGCAGATCCTATTTAACCTTAGCCTTGCTACAGGATCTGTACCTGAACACTGGCGTCTGGCAACAGTGGTCCCACTCCAAAGGGGATGCCTCCACAGACCCTGGCAGCTACCACCACACAAGCTTAAACAGCCTTGTCTGCAAAGCTTTGTGAAGGGTCATTATGGAGCTTCCACACAGAGACATTGGTGTCCTACAGACCCTTGATCACACCCAATTCAGCTTTGTACAGTGCAGATCCTCGTTTTGCAACAAGTTGACTACTTTGAAACTGTCAGTAGAGCCGTTGATGAGGCTACACAGTCCACACAACCTACCTGCGCTTGGCTAAGGCCTTTGACACAATACCCCACTCAGGCATCATAGACAAGCTCAACAGCTGAGATATAACACCATATGTCACAGCATAGGTTGCAAAATGGCTCAGAAACAGAACCCATAATGTCAACATTGCAGGTGCCTTGTCAGGTTCGAAGCCAGTCACAAGTGGTGTCCCACAAGGTTGTGTCCTGGGACCTCTCTTATTTGGTATTTACTTTTCAGATGTGAAAGCAAACATAGGAGGGTTGTGGCCGACAAAGTTTACAGATGACTGCAACCTGGGCACCATAGTGAATACATCAGCCAGCACACACATCCTACAGACTGCCGTCACACTGACAGATAGCTGGTGCTGGACTCATGGCCTAAAACTGACTGCGACTGATGTGTAGCCATCCCCTTTGGGAGGAACACAGTACCCACAGATCTGTACATAGACAGCAACCCAATGAGTACAGGAAACAAATCAGACAGCTGGGGACACATGTAGATAGTGACATCTCATTTGACACCCATGTTGCCAAAGTTGTTTGACAGACTTTCTATCTTGGCCACCTTATCATGGAGGGTATTCCATCTAGACCATAGGAGGTCATTGTACCACTATACTTCTCCCTTATCAGGCCCATGCTTGAATACAACGCCCCATTTGGTATGTACCTCAACCAGCACTTGCAGCAGCTGGAGAGACCCCACAAGTACCTTACCATGACGATCAGGGATCTACAACACATGTCATATACTTCCAGAATAACTAAAAACAAGCTTTTTCAGTGTCATACCACATACGTACAGGTGACCTATGCCTGACATACAAGACCATGTCCGATCAGGATTTGGTAGACATGCTCCACTGCAAGCAATCCACATCCACCAGAAACATGGGAGCTAAAGATTTGAACCTCAGCACATACATGTATAGGACATGCTGAAGGGACAGAGTCATAACTCAGAGGCATCTCACACTCTAGCAGAGTATCCCAGTTCATGTTAGACAGAGTACCTCACTGACTCTCTTCATGAGACATCTGGACAGCTGCATGTGGACAGGGCACAGACTGGACAGAGGCATAGTCACATTATTCAATTATGTAAGGTGGTCATAATGTGTCACTACTAAGTCAGAGGCACAATATTTCGTATCTATGCAGTACACATATTACCACTATGAGGGGTGGCAATAGCAATATTCATCAGGGACACCCTCACCTCATGGTTGGTGGCAACACACGATGCATTGTACACCATCCGGGTGCAATTAACCATAGGCAAGACTGCTCTGAAGTTTGTAGCATGTTACAGGCCATCCTCTGAAACTCAGGTACCTCACAGAGCTTTCAAGAAAACAGTGGCGGGGATACATGTACCTGCAAACACCATCACACTGGGTGATCCCAACTATCCAAATATAGACTGGGATCAGTACTACAGCCACAACACTCTAGCCCACAGGTTCCTAGAGTTCATACACTCACATGCCATGGAAGAACTAGTCACCATCCCCACAAGAGGAGACAACATAGTAGATCTCATCATCACAAACATGGGCTCACAATGTTCAACACCAGAGGTATACCCATCATTGGTGAGATCAGATCATGACCTACTCTCAGTGGAAGTCCACATCCACCTCCACCCCAGATAGAAAAGACCACAGTGCAGAACCTCTCAGAAGCCGACTACACACTTCTAATGACTGTTGTGGTCTCTTTTCAAAGCCCCAAGCCAGCAGACACCATTACCCAAGCCACTGTATCACTTACAACTGCCTTCTACCAGCACCTTCAAGACTGCATGGATGAGGCAATCCCAAACAAAACACAGACTTGTTGTACCAGAGGCAAGCGTCAGTGTGGTGGACCTCAGCCATAAACAAGCACTACAACACAAGGAAGGAGGTACTACAAGTTAGGCGATATCCGTGGAAGGGTAGACACCCCTGCTCAATATAGGTGAAACACTGAGTTCCCCATGAAATCATCCAAGGCGAATATTGGGAGTAAACCCACTAAGGCTCACGGGACAACAATGAGGCCTTTTTATAGATGCGTTACACCTGGGAGGAAACTCCCAGATAATATCAGAATAGGCTCAGAATGCTGTAAATATCACTGAACCTACAGACATTGCCAACATGCTGGCTGACAGGTTCAGTGCAGATTCTCCACCCACCCTCCACCACAACTGGACTGGAGATATGAAAGAGGATTGTAGGGCACCAAACATCTCAAATGCTCAGGTGGGAACTGCTCTATCCAAGGGAAAGGACGCAGCATCCATGGGACCAGATGGTGTCCCTGGTTTTGTGCTCCATGAACTCACTCAAGAATTAAACCCACAGTCAGGGCAGCTGTATGATCTTAGCCTCAACTCAGGATATGTTCCCAAGGAGTGGCATATGTCAATGGTGGACCCACTTCACATGGGGGTGCCTCCACCGACCACGAAACTACCATCCCATCAGCTTGACATGAAGGGTCTGCTAAGCTATGGAGAAGATCATAATGGAAGTCATAGATGAGGACATAGGGACTTGCAGACATTAGATCCAACCCAGTTAGGCTTTGTTGAGGGCAGATCATGCCTTTTAAACTTGGTTGACTGTTTCATAACAGACACCAAGGCCATTGACAAGGGCAAGGCACTCCACACAGCCTACCTTGACCTGGCAAAGGCTTTCAACACAATACCACACTTGGGTATCATTGAAAACATCACCAGCTTAAATGTGAACCCATACATCACAGGATGGGTTGCAAACCGGCTACGTGACAGAACAGACAGGTTCAGACTTGCTGGTGCCATGTCACACTCCACAACTGTCACAAGTGGTGTCCCACAGGGCTCAGTCCTGGGCCCACTATTGCTCAGCATCTACTTTTCAGAAGTACAAGCAAACACAGCAGGATTATGGCTGACAAAGTTTGAAGATGACTGCGGACTGGGAACCATAGTTGGACACCCATCTGACACAGACATCCTTCAGAAGGGTGTCATAGTCATGGATAACTTGTGCCAGAGCCATGGCCTTACATTACACACTAAACAATGCATAGCCATACCCTTTGGGAAGAACAAGGTTACCACTAGTTCCCATGTAGGTGGCAATCCTCTAAGCACACAGGAGGTTATCAGGGACCTGGGCACCCAGGTTGAGAGTAACCTTTTGTTTGACACTCACGTTGCCAGGGTAGTTAGGTAGAACTTCTACATTGCCCACCTCATCATGCAGGGATTCACATCTAGATCCAGGGAGGTCATTGTTCCCCTGTACTCTTCACTCATCGGACCATTGATTGAGTGCAATGCCCCATTCAGCATGTATATGACCCGACACCTATGGCAATTGGATGGGCCCACAAATTCCTCGACAGGAGGAGAAAGGGTCTCAAACATATTTCTTATGCTGCCCGACTGGAGGAATTCCAGCTTGATTCCGTGACTTACCGTCTGCTCAGAGGTGACCTGTGCCTGACATCCAAGGCCATGTCCAAACCTGAGTTAATGTACACGCTTCACCTCAAGACCTCTACATCCATCAGAACTACAGTGGCAGGAGATTTAAAACTCAACACAGATATTAATAGGATGTGCTGGAGGGACAGATTCTTCAACCAGAGAGTCCCTATGCTGTGGAACAACATCCTGGTACATGTGAGGCTGAGTACCTCACTGGCTTTGTTCAAGTGAGATCTTAATCAATGGATGGGAGATTGCAGGTATGCCCCAGGGATAACCTCAGTATAACTGCTTGTCAGAGGCACAGCAATATAATGGGCAAATTATCCGTCAGAGTGAAGGTGCGGCAGACTCCACGGAACTCTGGTCTAGGCTTATAAATGCCCTAGGGCAGATAGCCTAGTATGAACCTGTGAACCTGTGAACATAGGCCTGGGGCAGTTGCTGCTATTAGGACAGTGGTCTGCAGCACGCTATATAGTAGTAGTCAGTTTTAGCCATTGGTGTTTGACCATGGCTAATGCATGTTGCTTCTTGTTGTGGTAACAACAGGGGTGTGTGGTTATCCATGCCATTTATTGGTAGTCACCCTCATTTTGTATCTTGTTCCATGTTTTGCACATGTACATCACTGTATGAGGTGTGACCCTGGTAGTGTCAGGGTGCTGATGTGCGCTTTGACCCTGTTTTCTATTACAGCACTGATATGTGCATTCCCTATACTGTGTGCATTTACACTGCACACATCTTGCTGTTTATACCTTTGCCATTGGGTAGCATTACATCTAGGTTCCTATCCCTTGTGATAGCTATGAGGTGGGTTTGTGTTTTTGTGGTTTATGATTGGTGAGGGTGGATGTTAGTCATGGTCCTCAGGTGTGCATATGATACATGGTATTACATTACTTAACACATGGCATTCATGCCTCGGGTGGTGCTGCAGGGCTGCCTCTGTCGGATGCACATACTACACTCCCTGTACATTTGGAAGCAGGTTGTGTCATGTTAGGCATCCCTGTTACTGTATGAGTGAGTCAGAGTGGGTATCAGTCCCAGTGTTCCTACTGACCAAGCATATGTGCTATCGTTGCCTCTTTGCCAAGGCCAGGGCATACTGGGCACGCCTCCTTCTGCCTACTGGGACAAGGTCAGGTTGTTCCTCCTCCAAGTCACCCCTGCCTGTGGTGGCCTTGGCAATGGTGGGGGATGTTTGGCCCAGCCCTGTGCTGGTCCTGCTGCAGCTGTTTCACAGGATCATATTATGTAGCATAGCACATATCATGATCATTTGGGTACATGTAGTTGGTGTGTACTGCAAAGCTCCACCAGGCGTGTCCAGACACGGAACCGTGACTTGAGCAGCCCAAACACACGCTCTATGATATTACGTGTTTGTCGTGTGCCTCATTATGGCGTTCCTGTTGGTGTGTGTGCATTTCTGATGGGTGTCATCAGCCACGGCTCAAGTGCATAACCAGCATCCCCACTAGGTGTCCGTGTGGGAAGTCCCCATTGGCAAATGATTGGTACAGCTGCGTCAGATGCCAGATGTGGGAATCGTGGTAGCTACCAGGGCAGCCAGCACACATTCATTATTATGCCCTGGGCATCACACACGACCTGGCTGTTCATGGGTGGCTATCCCTTGGGGTTAAGGTTGACTCTACCCCGCTCACGGCTGGTGCCTTGATGCGTATGTCGTGCAGTCTATTGCACCCAGCACCTCAGGATATACCGCTATTTGCTGGAAGAGACGCACATTGCTGGTCACAACCCCACGGTCACTAGGGACATATATATGATCACTGACATGTGGTGACATGGCATCCAGGAACTGGTGCAGTACCCTGGAGGCTGATGCCTGTGATATCCCCATCATATCGCCAGTTGGTCTCTGAAAGGTACCTGTTGCTAGTATTCTTAGGCCAGCACATACCTTGGTTTCCACTGGGATGGGTTCCCCTCAGTTGGTTCTGTGTGTGAGGCGTGGCCTGCACAGCTCAACAATCTGCTGCAGGAGCTCTCTGTCCACTCTATAGCTCTACTATCTCCAGCTCATGTAACCCATGGTAGGTGACCCTAGGCCTGTATACTCTTCTCCTTCTCCTCACTCTGGGTTGTCTGTCAGCATCTGCATTATCACCACCCTCGGCAATTAAGCCTATGTCTGATTATAACAGCTATGGCAGCCCCTAGCATTTCTGCTCTGAGTTCAGCTTTTTTCAGGTTTCAACTCTGATAGCTTAGTTTCTGGCAGTATCTCTTGTGAGAAACAGCCTGCACTGCTCTTTGTTGTGTTTTAAGTGCTGGGTTGGGCTTCTAGTCTGCCTGTGTAATTGCCTGCTTCTAATTGTTTCCACCAATTAACTTTAGTAGTATCTTCTGGCAGTTTCCCTGTATTTTGGTTGTTTCCTATTTCCTCTCTGTTTCCTGAGGGGGAGCAATGTGCACACCGGCTTAAACACGCTCACAGTAACTTAAACGCGTGTACACATCCCTACACGGTGTTACACGCGCGCACACATCCTTACACGGTGTTAGCTAGGCTGATTCATGCTAAAACGCGCGCACACTGTCTTACACACGTGCACGCCCGCGCAAACCGTTGTAAACAGTTTGCAACACGCTCCCACAAGTAGAACCTGCCTCACACGCGCGCACACGCGCGCATGCACGTATTTCAAGAAACTTAGAGTGTAGGGATAGCGTATGCCCTCAATTTCTTGACATTCCTAGTGTTCTGTTGGGACACACCTCCCTCCCTGATGTCTGTCTGTCATCTCTTACCTTACATTGCCCTCCAATCTGGTACATTTCTTTCTATCCTTCCCCCCCATGATGTCACCTACCTCTTACTCTGTTCCTCCCCCTTCTCTAACTCTTACACGACTCAGAAAGTGCTCATTACTTATGTGGCAGTGTGATTCAGTATTGTAAGCCTCATTTACATAGGATTGCCTAGTAATGCTTAGTTACATATCTTACACGGAGCTCCAGGCCCTTGACAACCACTAAGCGGAGGCCATATTGTTTTTGCTCTGCAAGTCCCTCCATTGACATTTCATGTAATACATAAATCCCACAATTGTGGGCTTATAAGCTTCGGTTTTCAGTTTTAGGTAGCGCACCCGTTTGCGGTGTGCGCTTACAGTTAAACACATAAATCCGTGAAAAAAAAAAGTTATATAACTTTTTTTGCAACACTTTCATGCCAATGGCCACATATTTGGCCATTGGCATGCTTATAACAAATGCACCCTTTATTTGGAGCTGACATAGCTCCGTTTTAATTTTGCAGAAATGTACTCAGTTGTCAGCTGAGTACATTTCTGCAACAACACGTCCGTTACACGGACTGGTTTGGGCTTCGTGGATCGCTCACATACCTCATTTGCATATCTTGGAGCTGCAAATGAGGTATTGAGCATTTCCACGCCCACTCCGTGTAAGAGACGTGTTAGCTGTCTCTTACACGAAGATTTGGGCTGTTGCTGAATCAGGAGGCTTACATGGAGGCTTACACTACTCTTGAACTCCGTGTAAGCCTTCCTGAATCTGGCCCTATATCTTTTAGTTTCACATTTGTATAGACCTCCACACCTTTTTCCTTAACCACCATTTGATTTTCTGTATTATATTTGGCATTATCCAATTTCAACTAGACATAATTATTTATTTATTTATTTATTTGCAGTTTGTTTTCCAGGATTGTCCATTTGGGCTACAAGGAGCCCATTTTCAATGGAGTCCTGGGGAGAAAAGCTCCAGAGAAATACAAATGCATAGCACAGAAAGAGCACAAATCCATAATATACTTTTCAATTAAATGTTAAATACATATTTTGTATAGCACAAACCCATATTGCACAATTCAAATAGATGTTACATAATACAGAAATAAAAAAATATTTTCATTAGGAAAACTACATCAGGTTAATTCAGTTAGGTAGTAGTTTTTTTTTTTTTGTTTTGTTTTTTTTAGGGAATTATAATGAGGTAATTTTTTAGTCATTAGTTGAATATGTCCCAAGGGATGTAAAACTTTTGGAGATAGTGACAGGCAACAATGTTTGGAAAGTTAGAAAGAAAGTGTGATAGAATTAGGTTGGATGAGAGCAAGAGCATTTCCATTGTGAAATAAGGTGTGAGTGCAGTGAGGTTTTAAACAAGGAGAGACTGCTGGTGGTAAAGATGGGAGAAGGGAGAGAATTCCAGAGGTGTGCAAGAGAGAAGGATATCAATTGATTCCCAGCAGGATATGTTGGTTTATGCAATTTAATTAGGTTTTGGGAATTGGATCTTAGGAGTCTATCTGGTTTATGCATTTCAAAGGGATTTGCTAGGGAGGGGCAGAGAGATGGGTTATGAATTTCATTCAATACTTCTTTCCATATTATCCATAGAATACAAAACATTTTCCTATCCAAATTTTTGACATATTTCTTACTACATTTGTTATAAATCCATATTCAATCTTATTCCTACTTCTCTGTTTATATTCTCATATTTCTCTCACAATATTATTTTCTATGATTTTTAACAAAAATTCTTTACTCTTTTACAACATAAAAACATGTTCTACCATTTCTAATTCTCCACAAAAATGACATATTATTTCATGTACTTGTTTTTGTAAGGCATATTTCCTTTTACAGGCAATCTTCTAATTTGTATCATCTGTAAAAATCTTGACATTCAACATCATCTATTCACCATCTATTTGTTTGCTTTATGGCTTTTATTTTTCCTTCTGTTAGATGTCCCCATGGGTTTGTGCAACGTCCTGAGAGAAAGCATAAGCAGCTTCACAGCCTCCTCCCCATCCATAGGAACTGGTACACCAAAGTATTATATGAGCATTTATATAGATGCATGGAATCAGGAATGCTTCAGGTCATGAAATCATCCTCCTCAAGGAAGAGTAAACCTGTCTGGTGGACATCTGCAATAAATAAACTCTATAATAAAAGGAAAAATTGCTGTCCAGAACCAAGAAGGAGCAGGTGCCTAATTGGAAGCAATCTCTCCTTTGCTTGAACAAGTAAATAAGAGCACTAGTGAAATCCTCCAAAGCAAACCTAAAATCCAAACTGGGCACATCTACTAAAGACAATCATAAGGCCTTCTTCACATATGCTTGCTCACAATCTCAAGGGAAGCACCCAAATCTGCTCAGAACTGGTGGTCAAGGACACCATATATACAAACCTGTAGTTATAGCCAACCTGCTGGTAGACAGGTTCAGTGAAAACTTTACTCCTCTGCCCACCCATCAGTAAAACAGGACATCCCCAGTACCACCCCCACCCCTTATATCCTGGGAGCAAGTCATCACTGCCCTCTCAAAGGCATAACATACAGCATCCATGGGACCTGGTAACATCCCAGGCTGGATCCTATATGAACTCAAGCAGGAACTTGCAGTGCGATTAGGCACCCTATTTAACCAAACCCTGAGTAACAGATTCATCCCAGCAAAGTGGTGGACAGTCACTGTCATCCCTTTGCACAAAGGTGGAGAGTCCACTGATCTAGGAAATTATAGACCCATCAGCCTACCTAGCCTGATTTGCAAGGTCAGGGAGCAGATTATCATGGACGTTATTAACAAGGACATTGGCAACTTCCAGACATTCGATCCCACACAGTTTTGTTTCATCAAGGGGAGGTCATGCCTGTTAAATTTGGTTGAGACAGTCACCAAGGCCATGGACAAGTGGAAGGTGATGCACACTGCCTACCTTGACCTGGCCAAAGCCTTCAATAATATTCCCCACTCAACTAGGCATCAATCTGTATGTTACCAGGTGGGTAGCAAACTGGCTCACTAATAGAAACCACCTAGTCAAAATAGGAGAAGCCAACTCAAGCAGTAGACCCATAATGAGCGGTGTACCCCAGGGATCAGTCTTGGGGCCTCTGGTGTTTAGGATATTCTTTTCTGAGGTGCAGGCCAGAACCAGTGGACTATGGCTGACCAAATTTGCAGATGACTGCAAGCTGGGTGCTGTCATCAATTCCTCTAGTGATGTGGCTATCCTCCAAGAGGGTCTCACCCAAACAAATGACTGGTGCCAGAAACATGGCCTCAAACTGAATGCCAAAAAATGGATCATCATCCCCTTTGGGGAGAGTAATGTCCCCACAAATGATCACATTGATAATAAGGTCCTAAGCATGCAATAGTCATGAAGGGCCCTGTGTTCTTTGCTTATAAGACCCGTTATTGAGTACAATGCCTCTTTCAGCATGTACCTCACAAAGCACATGCAGCAGCTGGAGAGACCACAGAGGTTCCTCACCAGGAGAATACAGGGTGTCAAACATCTACCCTACACAGATAGGCTAAAGGCTCTGTCCCTCTACTCAGTCACCTACAGACTCCTTAGAGTTGACCTCTCTCTGGCATACAAAGCAATCTCAGACCTCGCCTTGATGAGACTGCTGTATATCCGCAAGTCAAGCTCCACTCGAGTAACCCACACACACAACCTCAACCTGGTCTGTGACATCAGTAGGACTTGGTGGGACAGATTTGTGTCCCAGAGACTCCCCCTTTTGTGGAATAGACTCCCTCTCCACATCAAGCAGAGTACCTCTTTAACCCTTTTTAAGCAGAACCTGGATAACTGGATGGGTTACAGAAAATACACACCTGGGATTCCACCTGTGTCCCTGCTGGACAGTGGCATAGGGAGCTGACTTGTTGGAACATGGGCAAAATTCTTGGCTAGACTTGTAAGGGCCTCAGGGCCAATAGCCTAGTAACATCTTAAGTTTGTATCATATTTTTATACCATAATTTCCTATTTTCTCGTATCTCCTCTATACTTAACTTCCATGTTTTTATTTTCCTGGTACATCTTTATTTCTTCATTTTTCCATTCTCTCTCCCTTTTATTTGATTTTATTAATTTCCATACCCTTTCATATTTTTCCTTTAATAGTCTTACTACCAACTGGTCTTCTTTTCCATTTATCCATTTAAAAACATGCATATATTCAACAAAGTCAAATATACTATAGGGTTCAATAAACTCAAACCTCCATCTTCCTTATCCATATATAACACGCCTCTTGAAACTGGGTTTAACCTAGATCCCCGTATAAATCTAAAGATTATTTCAAGAAATTGTTTTTCCCATTCTCTTGGAATCATATACACACTAGCTATGTATGATATTTTTCCCATCTATATTGTATTAATTGAATACATTTTTACTTGTAAGATAACCTATATCTGTTCCACATAATAACACTAAGTCCTTTTAATTGTTTCAGAATTTCCTCCCATTGTTCATTTATTATAGAATAGTCATCAAATTAAATTCCTAATATTGACATCTCGTTTCTTCCAAACTGTATTCCTCCTAACTATTCTTCATCTCCAAAACCCTTACATTTTCCCCTATTCATTAGTAATCCAACTTCATGCAATTATTTATATACATATATAGTTATCTCTTTCATTTTCTCATTATTCTTAGCCCTTTATATTATATTATCAGCATAAGACATAATAATTAGGTATGAAATACCCATTTCCTCTACACATTTACTTTTTTCCATTTCTTCATTTATTTCTTTTACTACACAATTCATGACCATTACAAAGTACCACTCATTCAACATCCTTGTTTTAAACCTCTATTCATCTCACATTTTTCACTTAGCCAACCATTTACTAAGATCCTAATATCAATATATTTATACACTGACTCATTTTTTATATATCATCCACCATTTCATTAATTATCATTAATAATTCTTGGCTTCCTTTTTCTTTAACCCCATAAATGTCTTCTTCCATTACAAATTCCAGTTTATATTCCAATCCTTTTTATATTATCTTCATGAATATCTTATAATCATTATTGTTCAACATTACTGGTCTCTAGTTTTTTTTATTTCATTCTTCTCCTGCTTGTTCCATATAAATCTTATAAACTCCCCTTACAAATTTCTGCATAACAAATACCATAATTTAGCCATTCATTAAACCAGTGATGGTGAACTGTTTGGGTCTGGTGTGTTCAAAGCTCCTTGCACAAAATAATTCCATGTACTTCACATGAGCAACAAATGCAAAAGCAGTGTATTTGGTAACTCTGATGATAGTTATCGCTGATGTCTCAACCAAAATGTGAAGTTTGTCACCTTTGACACACATCATAGGTTCACCATCACTGCATTAAACACTTTCACCAAACTTTCTTTCTGCCATTGTATCAAATTCTTCTACATTATATATCCTATGCCATCTGGTCCTGCTGCTGAATTTATATTTATTTTCCTCTTTACTATGTCTAAATCCATAATTGTAATTTGTTTTTCTAATACTTTATTTCTTCTGTAAACTGCTTCATTTTCCAGTTATTTTTATCTCTCTCCTTTTTACCGCATCTTTAACATGCGATGTATGCACAATGTTCATAATATTTTTCTTGCTCCTTTTCAACTTCTCCATTTTTATTTTTCATTTCTCTCATTATACCACTGACCTTCTTTACTTTTTTACTCAAATATGGCAACACTTCTTCCTTTTTTCCTTCTAAAAATATTTTTACATAATAAATCTTTATTTTTTTCTTGATTCTTTTAATAAATCTCTTCTTCTTTTATACAACAATCCCTTTCATTTTCATCCAGATTGCATAAAACAGATTTTAGTGTTTGTCTATTTTCTTTTTCTATTTTCCCAGGTGAAATACATTCTTTTATATTTCTCTTTAAATCTTATCCATTATTGGGACCAGTTATTATAAAACAGTATCATAGTCAAATGATCTTGTCATAACTTTATTTTATCTTTTTTTACCTTTCTCATTCTACTTTTTTTTTCATTTATTCTCTTTATTTCTCTCCCAATTTGTATATGTTCTTTATGCTCTTCTATTTCTATCCATACAACCAAAGGATCCAACAATTCTATTTCTACACGGAACAAACCAAATAAACTGAAAACACCATACAAGTCCAACAAAACACTCCTGAGAGTCGAGACCAGCACTAGAGACCAGTGCTTGAATCCACTTAGAATATTGAATCCAACTCGTAGAAAATGAGAAATGTTGACGATTTATTTAAGCCGTAAAAAACATACGCTTTTCGTCGGAACACTTCCAACTTCCTCAGCACACCAAAAAACAAGCAAAACAGTGCCTCGCCTCCATCTGAACATTTTAAATGTCACTAATTACAATCTAATCACATGCTGGTGCTCAATTAACTTAAAGCCCCAACCCTAAAAGCATGACGGAGTAAAATATATATAATAAATCAGCATGTCATAAGAAATTTTTAAAAAGGGCATTACTACACAATAGACTGACCCTAAAATAACAATATATATATATATATATATATATATATATATATATATGTATGTATATGTACCCACAAAAATCAAAAGGAAAACAAAAATAAAATACCCTCACAGTCACTTTAGAATGTCATAGAACTTTCACAATCGACATCATGTCTTATCTAATAAATGCTCACTAAACTTATACATAAATTATAATACTTAAATTTTGACTCATCACATAATATGACAAGTCTTACATCTATAAATATAGATGTTGCTGAACCAATTCATGTGTGGATACATAATTTACCACTATAGCTTTTGTTTATCTTCATTAATTTTAATATCCAAAATACTTGAAACTGTCTCAAAACATTTCACAATATGTCCTTTTCTAGATTTATCACATGCAAAATAATATTATATGCAAAATAAAGCCAACTTTTATTGATTACCATACCCATTATTTGCATGAATTTCTGAGTCCCTTACTTTCTTTTTTAATGGCTGTAAATATAAAGCAAATAACAAAAGGGAAAGAGGACACTCCTGCCTGGTTCCTCTGTTCAAACATCTTATCGGAGAAGAACCTCCCACCTTATTTCTTGCCTCCTAATTAAACCTATTATTGTATCAGGGAATGCAAATGCTTGCATTGCCTACTCATAAAACCCCAGCTTCCTCTATCAAATGCTTTTCTCTGAATCAAGACCCACCAATAACAGTGATATTATTTTATGTTACATTTCCCACTGGGTCATTGTTTTATTAATGCTATCAGATATTTGCCTTCCCTCTACAAAACTACAATGATTCATATCTATCAATGTTGGCAACACCTTTGCCATGTTCTTAGCTAGTATAGACACAAACACGTTATAATCCTAGATTAAAATAGAAATGGGTCTATATGAAGCTGGGTCTGATGAGTTTACCCTTTTTAGGTAACAGCTTTCATCTAAGATGCTAGTGCTTCTCCATATAAAATACTACTAAGCAAAACCTTCCAGATATTAATCACTTCCAACCATTGTAACTTCCAAACTTCCACAGGAATGCCATCTGTTCCTGAAGACTTCCATGTAGGCTGACGTTCATCACCTTCTCACCTTCACATAATTATATCGTCCATAAATATTTCCATCTGTGCTTTTTTCTTGGTTTCCACATTCCTTTGTTTTACACAAATTTTCATAAAATTTTCGAAATATCTCCCTTATAAATAGCTCCTTTTATTTCTTAACCATATATCTTTCTTTTGTATAGCTACCCTATTATCAAACTCTTGTTTTTATTTTATCCCATTCAATAGCTACCCCTTCTGAAGAAATTTCTGTCTTCCCTAATAACTTGAATCATTTCCACTACATATTCCTTAAATTGTTCTCTTTTTAACATGTATACAGAAAAATGACAGTGTCACATTTTTATTTAATTACTCTGTATTTTTGTCTTAGATTTTATCGTTGAATGATCTGAAACAGTTATTATATGTGTGTTGAAGCTTTCAATTAAATGCACATGTTCCTGTGAAATATAATTTCTATCCAGTCTAATCCAGTTATTGTATCTTGGGAAATAATATATAAATTACATCTGAGTTCCTACCACTGAATTAACATATTCCATAACAAATGCATATTCTTGAGTATATATGAGTGTTACTTGAGCACTGGGCAATGTCATCTGTTGGTAAATCAATGTGGTTCTTGAGTGTGGATGCAGGGCATACAAAAATTCTTGATTTGTCTTTGATCAGGAATGAATAAATCACTTGGCTCAAAACTTTAGCCTCAGCTTCTTTTTTATTAAGTGAAAAACATGCTTTATGAGCAGCAGCAATTAACTTGTAAATGTGGAACACTTGAGTCATTTCTTTAGTGAGAAGATAAGTATTGTACTGCTGAGGCAGTATGTCCACTATTACTGCTGCCCAGTAGTGTTGACAGAGTTTTAAGTACTACATCAGTGTAGTGTTTTAGTGCTGCGTATTGCTGTAACATGTTAGTGTCCCTTAACAGTTGTAACCAAGGAGCACTGGCTAGCTAAGTGACTTGCTTGGAGACACACCGTTTGCAAGTAGTAAATCAGGGAATCAAACCCACACTACAGCTTGTAGCACTGCCAGCTAAACTACCCCCTCCCATCATAAACTAAAAGAATGTTGAATAACTCAGTCAATAGGTGTTTCACGTCTAACTGTTCAACAAACTAGTAAATACACTAGATATGAGTACCCTGGAATGAGACCATATAAAAAGTATTAATATATTACACAATGAAATGATCCGTATGTCATTTACTGATGTGTGAAATGTTTTATCTTGCAACAAATTACTGCATGGTTTGCTGTGTTTTCCCAGCATGTTATAGTTTTCTCCACTTTCAGCATTCCTTATCCTTTTGCATTGTCCCACATCGTACTATAGCATTTTACCTGTGAAGCCTATACATTTGCCTTAAATGCTGTCTTCCATTTATTCCTTTTATTCTTGTTTTTGCTACTACTGTAAACAGGCTTTTGAAAGCTGGACTGAAATGCTATTATACCGTCCATCAAGCAGACACTGCAAATGGAATAATGTAAAGGATCCAGTTCCACATAGGATATAATATGATGTCCGGAACATGATCATGCAGTCCTGAAATCCTATGCCCAAAAATCATGTCACTTCTCTTAGTTACTGTAGTTAGCAGGGATTCCATTCTAAGTAGAATATATGTAGATTTGATTACCTTTGCTTAGTTCTCTTAATAAGATGATCCAGATAATTCACTACCAGTATGTAAATCATTGGTAGCAATGTATACTTCACTTTAATAAAAGACTGAGCTACGAATAATGATTGCTAAAAGTCTGTCTTGCATGGCATGATAAACTGAGTACCTTTAAATATTTCCCTTGTAATCAATGCACCATTTCAATGAAATATTATGAAAATATATCAAAAGTATTGACCCGTAGTGAAGTGACAGGCCATCCCCCCAACATCCACCCATGGAGGCAGCTTCGCCTCTGTACTTTCTTACTTAATATATCTAACTGCACAAACCCTGATGAAAAGTTAACATATTTCAATTAACTGTAGCCTAGCTATTAAACATTAATCAGTGAACCAGCAGCTAACAGACATTTGATATCATTGAAGAGTAACCTTCACCATTTATTGTTATGTTTTTTTTTTTTTTTTTGGCTGCAGTGACCACATGACCTGAAATCGACTGTAAAATAACACTCATTTTTGTTTAGTACTAATTAAATATCAGGCTTAATATATGGTTCTCTGGTTCAGTAGACTGAAGCCTCCTCTTAACTGATTTATAGCATGGGGAACACCACATAACATGCGGCTTATATTTATGCTGTCCATACTAAAATAAAGGCCCAGCTTTTAAGCAAACAATGGAAATGATTTGCAGTGGAACTCTGACACTCCCTTAGTAAAATCTGATTTATTTCCATTCATGAAAATGTTGCTGTCAAGTTTGTTATAATAACTCTTTATGTTGACACTTCTGGTTAAAAACTCCTTGTGAAGTTTTGATAACTTATTGGAAATTTGGTTACTATTACAGACAGCAAATTAAACAATTGCTATCCAAAGTATTTATCTACATTTTCTGATATAACTTTCCTGATATGCAATTTATATATTTTGGCTCATATTCTTCTTGCTTTGCTAGGGTTGCTGGCAACTTGCCAATGGTGCATTATTCAACAAATGATTTTCTTATATGTTTTATTTTGTTAGGAGAAGGTAATGAAAGAGAAAGAGGGAGAGATAGAACATCTTATTACATAGGTGAAGGCTCTGTTAGGTACAATAAATTAAGCTTTAACCCTTGAAATAAATATAAAGGCTAAACTGCCAAAAAAACCCAGAACTTTTAAGAACTTTTCCAATGTTAAATACCTCCTATTAAGGAAAGCCATAGCTAACTTCCAAGCTTCACCAAACTCAGAGAACATGGTAGCCTATGCAGACATGTTTATGGAAACCCTATATACGCATGTAAATAACTGCATTGAAACAGCAGTACTAAACAGAAATAAACTTAGGACAAACTGCAAAAACAAGCCGCCTTGGTAGACCCCCAGTATAAATAGGTTACACAACAAAAGAAAGAAAATCCTGTCGAAAAACAGGAAGGGCAATGCCCAAAAGACAAAAAAGACTTCCTCATCAGTCTCAACAAGCAACTTAAGGGACTAATGAAATCCACTAAAGCCAAGTTCAAGGCAAAAATAGCCTCCCAGTCTAAGGATGAGGCATTTTTCAATTATGTATGCAACCTTCAAGGGAATACCCAACTGTGCTGAACTAATAGTAAATGGAACTTCCTGTATTAACAGGGGGATATAACAAATTTGCTGGCCAATAAATTTAGCTTAAATTCCATTCCCCTGTCACCCCCCAGTTTCCACCCAAGAAATACTCTCTGCCATTTTCCACCATCACTAAAGAACAAGTCCATACTGCACTCTCCTGAGCTAATAACACTTGAAGTATGACCTGTCAGGCCCACTAGAATTTTTATTCAAACACAGCCTTCATCCGTAGGGAATGGAGGACTGCAACTGTCATCCATCTACACAAAGGCAGACCATCAACAGAACTAGGGAACCACAGCTCCATAACTTTAACTAGTCTTACATGAAAGGCCATGGAAAGAATTATTATGGACCTAATAAACAAAGACATAGGAAATCTTCAAAAACTTGACCCATAACAATTTAGTTTAATTAAGGCAGGTCATGCCCTCTAAACTTGGTGTACTTCTTCAAGAAGGTCACTAGAGCCATAGACGAGGGGAATAAAGGATATACTGCCTACCTTGACCTGGCAAAGGCATTTGACACAGTACTTCACTTGGGTATTATAGACAAACACAGAAATTTAGATATAAATCCCTATGTCACCAGATGGATAGCAAAATGGCTCATAGATGGGACACTTGAAGTTAAGGTGGGGTAATCCACCTCCACCAAAAGGCCTATTTCTAGCGGTATCCCACAGGGCTCGGTACTTGGACCTTTCCTGTTTGGAATATACTTCTATGAAGTCAGGGCAAACATAGAGCGCCTCTGGCTGACAAAATTTGCTGATGACTGCAAGCTGGGTGAAATCGTTTAATCCCCTAAATATGTAGATCTCCTCTAGGAAGGTCTGACACAAATAAATAACTGGTGCTTGAAACATGTCCTAAAACTGAATGCAAATAAATGCATAATCACACAATTTGGGAAGATGACCACCTTACAAATTACAACATTGATATCACTAAGAGCAGACCCAGTGGTTAAGGACTTGGGAACGCAAGTTAACAGTAACCTGAACTTTTATCACCATGTGCCCATGGTAGTGAGGAACTCCTACTGTACATGGCACAATGTATAAGTAAGGGCATGGCATGCAGATATAAGGAGATCATAGTCTCATTATACTTATACTCAGCCCTCATTAGACCAATAATCAAGTACAATGCACCCTTCAGCATCTACCTGACCAGGCATTTGCAACAGCTGGAGTGGCCACAGAGGTTCCTCACTAAAAAAATATGGAGTATATATATGTCCTATGCATGCATAGTCATTTCTGACAGATTATCAACAAACTTAGTTAAATATTGTACCAAGGCCTAAACTCAACTCAGCTTCTTTCCCTGACGATCTTTTTTATTTCACCAACTGCTCTCACCTTTTCAGAAATAAGCTGAATACCCTGAGTTCAGTTAGCATTTGATCTCAATTCAGTTTTAAATTGTTTTGTTTCAGTCTAACAACTTTTTCTGTCTATCATGTCATTCTTTGATTTCACTCCAAGCTTGTCTGTCATCAGTGATGTTTATAACAACTTCGAGTCTATGAAAACAAATACAAGTGGAAAGAGCAGGAACCAAGACTGAAGAAACCCAGGCACTCTGAAAAGAAGTCACTACCTACTCATGGAAAGCAAGACATGGGCAACCAGGTAAACAGCACAACAAAAAAGGGAGAAAAAGGTAAATACTTGGAGTTGTCAAATCTGTCATTCTAATCTGATTAGAAATTGCAGGTTTAAATGTTTTCTGATATTATATTCAAATGCAATGTAATATACTGTAAGTAATATGGAAATGTTTGCAAAAATGAAATACAGAAAGATATTTCCGGGATTCGTTTTGATATGGAATGAGAGGCATAGGATAATATGTATGGAAATACAATCTGTCACTCTAACATTTTATATGTTATAATAAAAACATGAATGGTTATAGAATATATTTGTTTGCTATTTTATGCTGCTAATTCATATCTTTAATGCTGCTTTTTTATATTAACACTATAATTTGTGAGACACTGATTAGTTCTGATATATTTTAGTATTACCTTAATCATCTATATTATCTGACACAATAACAATTATAAAATCCTAAATAAATAATAATTTACATAGGATAACTTTATTGTATCAGTTAAGGAAACCACATATATTGCCTGATAAAGTGGCAAATGATTTGTGAACTTTAACCCCCGGATTTACTATCCTTCCATGCAGGACTAGCTTAGTCCTGCACAGAAGCGGCTGTTTAGGAGGGGGATGGCAGCGGTCCATACATATTAATGAAGGAGCGCTGCCTGAGCTCCTAATCTTACACGGAGCATGTAAGAGTGCAGGGGGCATGTCTGAGAGCAGTGCTCTCAGAATATACATGCCCTTGCAATGAAGAACAGCAGACAAGTCCTAAAAGAATGAGTGAGACCACTCATAGGTGTACGCATACCCCCAGCAACATCCCCCCACATGTACAAGAGCAATAGTTAAAACAAAAAATATAAAATATTTTATTTTTTTATGAAACAGATTAAATTTAACCGTAGGTGCGCGGGGTTTGCCCATTGCTTAGCTACGGTTAATGCAACTTAAATGGCAGAAGAGGATAAAAAGCATGATATATGCAAATGAAGCAGTACAACAATGGTGTAGTGGGCAGAGCATTCGCCTTACGAGCAGTCATTCCTCATTCGAGTCCCACTGCAGCACATTCCATTTTCCATGTCAAAGCAATTTATGACCAATATTTTCAGTTGCATAACCTACTAAATAACATATATTTGTGAATTGGAGTGCTGCATTAAATGCAGATGTGAGGTGTCAGTGTCATAATGTTGCAAAGTCCACAGATAATCACATGTGCCCCATACTGTATATCTACACAGGAATCAGGGATACCAATGGAAGGTAAAATGTGCAATGAATGATAACTACATACAGCGTCCAAATCCCCCACCTTCCCAAGAACCATTAGACACTACTGTCTAAATTAGTGTAGTGGTAAGTGGGAGTAAGCACTAGTAAGCAAGTGTAAGCCCTATTAAATAGTAGTAAGCAGGAGTAAACATATTTAACCACTAGTAAGCAGGTTTAAGCCCGTTTGTGCGGGGGTAAGCAATGCATACACAGGTTAAACAATATTGAAGTTAACTCAATGTAAGCATATTTAACTGTAGGTTAGCATAGCTCATCCTCGTGCAAACCCACGCAAACCTGCTTACAAGTACTTAAAAGTGCGCTAATCACTCTGTATGCAACAGCCGCTGTTCTGGGCAGAAAAGAAATAAACTTTGTAGGTCTTGAACTCAGGACCCTGTATACTATAATCACAGTAGTTAACCACTAAGCCATCACAGCAATGCATAAGATTGAGATATCACCAAACAAATCCTCACTATAGGAAAATCAAAGTGAACATGTGAAAGGAATCTATATACAGTCTTATGTTGTATAACCTACTACATAACATAAATATGTGAACTGGAGTACTGCAGTAAGCCCAGATGGGAGGTGTAATTGTAAGAAAGTGTTGAAGTCTCCTAATAAACACAAGGACCCCATACAGTGTACGTACACATGAATCATGGATACCAGACACATATATAACATGTAATGAATAATAAATCAATGCTAAAAAACAAATATAATGCAAATTAAATATTAAGCAATGCTAAGCATTGCACAGCCCAGCTTAGTAGGTGTAAGCAATGTGTAGGCCAGCTAACTCAATTTGCCCATTGGTATACCCCTTTAACCAATGCCAGCCTTAGGTAAGCAGGTTTGCACATAGCTTAGCCTTTTCAAAACCATCCAATCATGGCAAAGTGAAGGAAATCAGCCCTATTTAAACCCAACAGGTGGGAATACATCTCATAACTGTCTGTAGCTTCCCCTTGCAGGCGCGATGTTTGGAATGGGAGAGGGTGTGTGCTTTTGGGCGCAGTGCTGGGGCATCCAGGAGTCCAGAGTCATGGCAGGACTCCTTGTCAAAGACCATGAGCAGAGACTGCTGCAGGGCCAATACCTGTGTTCCCAATGTAAAGAGGAAGCCTGGGACCATCTCACCAGTGACCTCCCCAGTGCCACTGGCATACCTCGAATTGGTGAGCAGGTCAGGCATCACTATGCCGACCTGAAGCAGCCAAAGGAGGATCACTAGGATCAGTGGATCCAAGAGGCTAGGAGGACAGGGGAGTCCCAGCTGTGTGTAAGTATCACTTCACTATCTGTTTAATAATTGCCAGCTCATGTATATTATGGACAGGTATGGCTAAATATTCCTGTTATGTCCTTCACAGTGGCAAGTGAGCTGGCTGCGAACCAGGAGGCACAATTATGTCACTTGGAGAGGTTGCGACACGAGGCAGGTTAGTAATAATCTTGCATGTACTGTCATTGGAAATAAATCTAAAATATTAGTAAGTTAATTGCCTGTATAAAACCTGCATTTTTTAAGGCAAGTACTGCATACATCAGAGAATATGACAGGAAGAGTTTCATATAGGTTGTATGCAAATAAAAGCATAATAGCCTGACAATAAAGGTCTAACTGCTGGACTGCATGTGTTTACTCTGGTATCATATGGTAATGTAGATTTGCAATCACTTAATAGTACTGTTGTATTAAGCACTGCTACCCACACTGTGCAACATAAATAAAATGTGTAGGAATGGCTGTATATGACTGGTGTAATCCCCAGAGGTCATGTAGTACAACTGAGAGAGACATAGACAGAAAACAGTGAAAATACAGCGAACAAAATTCAAATAGCACATGCAACTGTGACATGAAATGTTGCATTTTTAGCACACACAGACATGGTTCAAATCCTAAAACAGTAAAATGAGCGTACCTCCTAATGCTAAAGTACAACTATCAGTAACAAGTAAAAACAGTATATAAATAACTTATAAAAGTGCAGCATATATATAAATATAAAAGTGCAGCATATATACAAATATAAATTCATGCAAGTCTTTATATATATGCTGCACTTTTATAAGTTTTATAACATTTAATTACACTACTTATTTCTCAAGAGAATCGTACTTCATTGGCCATTGTTGTACAGCACTTCATTTTGAGTACTATAGTTCAAATCCTGGGAGTGGCGGTAATCTGCATACAGAATCATAACCCACAACTCTACAGATATGTCCAGAATGTCCAGTAAATTAGCCATATCTGCTCCCTGTCACTCTGCCCCCCTGGGAAATCAGTGGGATGATCCCAGACGTATAGCCAGCAAACAAGAAATGCAACTGATTGCCACACTTCTATAAGAACAAACCTGTCACTCAAGCAACTCCCCAAAATGTTATGAGAGTAATAAGCCAAGTATGTCCCATCTACACCCCATGTTGTCAAGCAGTGACCACAGTGTGTACAGTAACAGAGTGAGATGTATGTGCATAATACTAATGTGGAATCTGGTACTTTGTATTGCAACATTCAGGTAGTGTTAACAAACATTGCTCCCACAGGTCCATCAGATACGAACACTGTGCTCAGAAATAAAAGATTGATACCCTGTACTGGTACTGTTTACTTTGGTAGTGTATGGCATTGTTATTGTTGCAGTTGCTCTGAATAATAAGGTATTACCCATCACTGTCACCCACACTGTGCTACATAATATAACTGTCTAGGAAATCCTGTATAAGAGTGTTGTAATACAAGGATAGAATGTAAAACCACAGGAGAATTATAGACAGAAATCAGATAAGAGATATACAGCAATATCTATATAGCACACACAACTGTTATAGACAGTCTTTTAGTTTTAGCAGACACAGCCATGGTCTGGATCCTGGGAGTGGGAAGTAGGGTGCATACAGAATCATACCCCACAACTGTACAGATATGTCCAGAATGTCCAGTATAATGGCCCATATCTGCTGCCTGTCAACATGTGCCCCTGGGAAATCAGTAGGATGATCCCAGATATTTAGGCAGCAAACAGGAGCCACAACTGATTATCACACATCTATAAGAACAAACCTGTCACACTAGCAACTTCCCAAAATGTTATGAGAGTAATAAGCCAAGTATGTCCCAACTACACCCCCATGTTGTCAAACTGTGACCAGAGTGTGTACAGTAACAGAGTGAGATGTATGTGTATAATACTAATGTGGATTCTGGTAATTTGTTTGGCAACATTCAGGTAGTGCTAACAAACATTGCTGCCACAGGTCCATCAGACACGAATACTGTGCCTACAAATAAAAAAATGATACCCTGTACTGGTACTGTTTACTCTGGTATTGTATGGCATTGTGAGTGTTGCAGTTGCTCTGAATAATAAGGTATCACTCATCACTGTAACCCACACTGTGCTACATAATATAACTGTCTAGGAAATCCTGTATAAGAGTGTTGTAAGTCACTAAAGGTTGAACAGGACAATAGTCTAAATATGTCCCGGTTCACCTGCATGTGGTCAAGACATGGCCAGAGTCTGTGCAAAACGAGATGGACAGGTATGTGGATAACATCAACCTATAATTTGGGAGCATGTGTAGAAACAGTTAGTTAGTGTTAACAAACAATTCCTCCACAGGTATACCAGGTAAGAGGTGTATACTGCAGGTAAAACCAGTTCATGTATGTAGTTGTCGACAGCCATACCACTGTCCAAAGTAAGGCAATAGGGTAGTGTAGTAATACTTGTAAGGTACAGATAACAGCACTGACTAGAAAAGTAATGCAAACTACAGGACTATACTAGTTGTAAATTGTCATCTTTCTCTCCCCCCACCATATCTGCAACAATAAACTAGATACCCAACTAAATTGGTATGTGCTGAGTTAACAGTAATGTTGGGACATATGTCCTATTGTTTGATAACTTAAATTGTTTCTATGCATGTGCTGTGTTGAAATCCTCCAACATTGGTGGCATGGTGCCATCAATGTACCTGCATGCTGTTGTAATTACCACTGTGGTCCCATATATGCATGTGTTTTATTTGCTATGCCCCTGTTCCATATCTGGTGTCTGGGTTAATGAGAATATATATGCATGCTGTTATACCAAATCCTGGAATGTGTTGACTATTACTAACCCACATATGTTGATAAAACATAAACACCATATCACGTATGAGAATGCGGGTCCCAGCGGACTCACCTGTCCCACCTCAGCTGGCCGTGACACTGAGAACCAGCATGTCTGGGGGACAACACGGGACCTCTTTGTCCACTGGTCCTGCACCACCTTTGGGTGGAACCACCTCAGAGGATGGGGCTTGCCCCCCGTGGGAGCAGGCACGGACAGGAACCTGTCACCCATCGCCAGATCCAGGTCATGGTGCATAGTGAGCTCCGCAGGGAGGTCAGAGATCTCCTATGCCAGCTCAAGGGCCACGTGTCATGACTAGAGTGTCGGCCTGGCCCTCCAACTCTGCCCCCAGCACAGCAACCTTCTGGGCTGTGAAGGTGCAGTGGTGACTGCCCATGGGTGGGGACCTCAGTCCCACTGTTTCCAGTAGGGGGCTCATGGGCTTTTGATTTCCCAACACCCCTCCCCAACAAGGTGTTTACCCCCCACATGTGTCATATACCAATCCTGTATGAGTCTTGTTTGTCTTGTCTGTTTATCTACCCAACCTACCTCCCCAAATATACCTACTGTCCCTCACCAACATCCCACTCTCACCTGAAAAAAAGGACAATTTGTTCCCAAAACAAAATCTCGCCCCATACATAGCTGTCCACTTCACAAATGTGTCCACTGGATACATGTAAACTGGTCTAATTGGCATCAAAACATATTATTGTTGTCCTCACCCTTCTCTCAGGGGTATGAGTGTCCAAATCAACCTCCAAATCAGTGTATATGCACAGCTGTTACTGTAGAAGAAATGGGCAGCTATGGACCTTCCCTACACCCATCCTGCACATCCCTAGCTATTTTCCCTACTGTCTTTCTCTCTTTGTGCCCCTTTTTCTTCACTTTCCTATCAACCCTTTTTGCTTTTCTTTTAAATAAATTAGCGAGGGGGTAAGCGGGAGTAAGCACTTTTAAGCAGCAGTAAGCGGGTTTAAGCCTGTTTGAGTGGGGGTAAACAATGTCTACACAGGTTAAGCAATTTAGAAGCTAACTGAATATAAGAAACAGTAACCGGAAATTAGCATTGCTTACCTCCACGCAAACCCGCTTACAACTGCTTAAACGTGTCTTAATCACTCTGTATCCAATGGCCATTGTCCTGCCCAGCAACAAAAGAAACAGCCTCTGCAAGGCTCAAACCCAGGACCTTGCACACCGTAGCTAAAGTAATTTACCACTAAGCCATGTGAGATATACATAACCCTGATGTTTTCACAAACATATCATCCAGCACAGTCATTCAACAGTACGGGAAAAAAAAACAAAATATATATATATATATATATATATATATATATATATATATATATATATATATATATATATATATATATATATATATATGCATACATCTATAGATATATATATAAGTTACCTATTTGAAAATCAAAGTTATGGAACTTTGAATACCATATGGTCGAAATTAAAAAAAACAAACAAAAAAAAAAACAAAGACAACGTACCATGACAGGTTAAAGCAGGAGGCACTTGAATGCACTACAGTGTGGAAAGGGAAGATTTCTCTTTCCTACAATGTAGCACGATCTCGGAGTTGGTATATTTAAGTAGCAGGGGTGTGGGGGGTGCAAGGGGACTTGCCCTCCCATCCTACACCCTTTACTTTTTCTTTTTTATGTTTATGTTAATTTTGAATATTTAGAATTTTCAATTGTGTGATCATTAAAGGTTGACCTTTAGTGATAAAAACAATTGAAAATTTGATGTTCCAATAGGAACGCTATATATATATATATATATATATATATATATATATATATATATACATATAAAAAGATATATATATGTAACTACACATATACACACAGAGATATGTATAGGAAGATACATATGTAGAGGGTGCACACAATATGGAACAACCACTATGCCTACAGTTGCCACCTTACCAACTGGACACCGTATGAGACACCCATACAAATGACAATTGTTGCCTGCAACATATACCCACAGAGAGGTCAAAGGATATAACACCACCCACAGTTTGCATACATGAGAAAGCTTTATTTGTGTACTATTATAGTTGTATATGCCATGTCATATAGCTGTTTAGACACTGAAATCCATATAAACAGAGTAATGCAACTGTGAAACAGTTATACTAATACAGTAGTCTGGAAAGGTTTATATATGTTGCTGTCCAAGCCGAGGCTTTCAAGTAGTGCAATAGTAAAGACAGACTGGGCCACAGGATACCAAACAATCAACAGTAAGTAATGCAGATGTATAGTTCAGCAGCCCCTATCTACACTCTGTGCACATTATCTAGGGGGTAAAGATCTCAGTTGACATAATCAGGTGTATCTGTTACATAACAAGGCATAACTGACACCATCACAATCACACTGACAAATAGAACAGTCTATATGGCAGGAAGCAGTAGGCCTGCATTTACCCAAGGTGAATTGTATGGTAATGTACATCCAGATACCTTAAGACAGCTTACACCTGATACCCCACATGTAACAGCCTAGTTAGTTATCGTGCATCCCGCCCTCATAGACTGACATACAGGGCCATATACCACTGTTACATAAAAACAAAAATAAATCAAAGCCAAAAGCAGTGCAGAAACCACCAATATCATGAAAAACACACTGCTGCACCACAGACTGCTCACAATAATAATAACATTTATAATTTTATTGTTCCACCAAAGATACTTCACTGATTGAGTGCTTTCTTCCCTCCAAACAGGGACTTCATCAAAATCTGCCATTAAAACCATACTAAAACCATAAGCACTATTTAATACATCAATAAATCATTCAAAAATTGCACTTACACACCAAAACATCATAACAAACCATTATTATTAAAAACATTATTATAATAGAAGCAAATTTATAAAAATCGAATGTTAAAATGATTTATTTTAAACATTTTAAGAATAATTATTTTAAAAATGCAGCCTTCCTATTCAGTATGGGCTTTATAGAAATCATTTCATTTAATCCTGGAACTTGACTGGCTTGTAAAATTTAATTTCCCATCTGACTTCTCTTCCTTTAATATAATTTCTAAAATCACCCCTCCCCTAGGGTTTGGTAAAACTTTTTCCAAACAGTGTAAGAAACTTCTCTTTGTTGAAGATTTTTAGTCCATATATTTCTAGTTAATCACTGTATATTAATCAGATCAGACAACAGTAGTAGAAGTAGCGAACGTAAACTCGTCAAGTCAAAAAGTAATAATAGAAAATATATAATTCTACAGCATTACTAAGTATTCGAAAGTAATCCAAGCAAGGCAGGCAGTCTGTTTCCAGTCGAAAATCCTTTATTAAGTACACAGACAAGTGATCCAAGTAAAACAAAAATAGAGTAATAATTTCCTCACAAGCTTTCTAAATATATATATACTTTTTATCAGGCATGGGAGTGGTTTATTGTGCTGTAAAACAAAGTGTTATTGGTACACATGTTAAATTCACATCCCTTCCCCCATCAGTGTGACATTCGAGCTGGACCTGCCCTACCTAGTAGCTGTCATAATAATATATAGCCCTGATGTACTTTAATGGTACATCTTATTTAACCAAATTATTAAGTCTGTGATTTTATACAAGGCAATATACTACATGGCTGGAAATATATCAACCTTAGTTCATTTTGCGATCAAAAATTATATATAAATATACACATATACATTTTGCATGTAAAAATCAGTTTCTATTTTCATAACCTATTGTTAACAAAGATCGCTTTTGTCCTTCTAGACTTCTTCAGGTCTGTGTACAAGAACCCTAAAAACCTATATAATTGTATAATTAGTTAGTATTGTTATTACCATCATTTTGAATAAAGTGGAAAAAAGAGAGAACCAGAAAAAAATAAAAAAAAATATATGCATGATGATGGAAACAAAATATACACTTAAATTTCAAATGATTTAAAATTGTATTTAAAACCAATTTGTAGAAAAAAAAAAAAATAAAATAAAATAACAATTAATCATGTAAACAATGTGGCCATTTTCTAAGTTCCAGTGCACTTTTAATTGAACAGTAGTAGTTTAGTCCAGGCTTTCTAAAAGAGTTCAGCTTTAATTGCCATATGAGTTCCTGTTTCTCCAGAATATCCGGGATGTCTCCTTCAAGATCACCCATGTCTATGTGATCCAGGAAGAGAAAGGTGTTTGGCTAGTGCATTATTTTTACATCCAGAGCGGATTTCTGACAGATGACATGAAATCCTTCGCTTGAGTTTATTTACAGTCTTGCCCACATAGAATGCATCACATTCATTGCACTGTGCCCTGTAAATTACTTTTTTTAGTGTTACAGTCACCCCCTGCACTGGTTTTAATGATCTTCTTTAAATAAGGGCAATAAAAACTATCACCTTGCTGTATAAATATACAAAATGTACAATTAGTTTCACATCTTTTAGTGCTTTTCTCACATGGTCTATGTTTAAATTCAACAAAACATCTAATATTCCTGGCCTTCCTATAAACAAATGATGGGGCTTCACCTAAGATGTTAATCAGAAAAGGGTTTCCTGTGGCAATGTCCCAGTTTTCTTCAATAATATTTTTAATACTCTGATAATCCAAAGTGTATGTCAGGATGCAGCTATTTTTGCATTTGTTATTCTCTGTGGGATTACTTAATATTTTTCTACTGGGGAGGTTGAGTGAAGGTGCTTCAGTCCTTTTCAGTTCTATAATGGGTTCCAGGATGTTTATTAACATCTGGCCTTCATAGCCTCTCACTAGAAAATCATCCTCTAAATTGTTCAGGTTTCTCAAAAATGGTTCCATCTCTGTGGAAATTTGAGCTAATCTATAGCCTTGGGATTTCACTACATTATACTTGGTTTTTGTATGATGTAGACTTTTACTGTGGAGTAATAAGTTAACCCTCGTTGATTTTCTGAATAGATCAGTGGTGATTCTGTTATTGTTGATGTCCTTGAAAATCTGCATATCTAAGAAAGTGGTTGAAGTACAGCTATGGGAAGAGGTAAACTTCAGGAAGGGGGTTGTTTGATTGAGGTAAGTGAAAAAATCTCCAAGCTGCAAGGTGTCACCTTCCCACACAATAAAGACATCATCAATAAAACATAAATAGCATGTGATATGCTGCATGTAGTCTGTGTTGTTTAACACAAAGTCCTCCTCCCATTTACCCAGAGCTATGTAAGCTATGCTGGGAGCCATGGCAGCCCCCATTGCTATACCAATTTTTTGTTTGTAGTGTTTGCCATTGAAAGTAAAGAAACTGAAGTCCAGTATAAGATTAATGAGCTTGCTTAACTTTTGCAGTTGTGCCTTTGTACCCTGATTATGTTTCTTAAAATACTCCATAGCTGCTGTTATACAGTAATTGTGAGGGAGCACTGTGTACAAGGATTCCACATCAATAGTTATCAAAATACTGTCAGCTTCCACTGTAATGTTTTTTATTTTCTTCAAAAAATCCATTGAATCTCTTATGTATGACTTATTCTTTTCTGCTAGAGGTTTCAGCAAGTAATCAAGGTAAATGGCTGTGGCTTCAGTAAGGGAACCTCCACTTGCTACCACCGGTCTATAAGGTGGGTCTTCTCTGTTCTTGTATGGCTTTGGTATTCCAAAACCTTTTCTAAAATACCAAACTTAAATCCTGCAAAATTAGTACATATGCAAGGGTGTTTGTACAGGGCATCATTACTATTGTAAGTAGTTATTTGGTAGATGTGTTCATATATCCTGTCCCTCAGCCTTCTCTCAGATTTATCCACGTAAAAGCTGGGACAGGATGTACACATGGCCAAATAAATCACTCCAGTGGTTTGACAATTGCCCCACCTAAACTTAACCTTAGTTTTTAGGGTGTTGCCTATAGTAACAGTTTCTTCAGTACTAATATATTTACATTGAGAACAGGTACCACATATAACAGTGCCAAATCTACCAACCTTTTTTAGAATATTTTCAAAGCATTTTTTACAAATTTGCCCCGGTCTTAAACACAAAATTGGGTCTGGAACCCACTACTGACCATAACTTTGAGTTATTCCTCAGAATTGCCCAATTACTTTCTATAATTTTTTTAACCTCATTTGCCTTACTTGAGAAAGGGACCACCATGGTTCTCTCGTATTCTTTATATTCTTTTTTCTCTCCATCTTCAACTTGTCCATTTTCCTTTATTCCTTCTGAGTTGCCCAACTATACTTTACTCCCCATTCTTTTTTAACATATTCAAAATTTTCTTGAATGATTTTAATTGGGATAACCTCTCTCCGGAAATAGGTTCTCTCGTATTCTTTATATTCTTTTTTCTCTCCATCTTCAACTTGTCCATTTTCCTTTATTCCTTCTGAGTTGCCCAACTATACTTTACTCCCCATTCTTTTTTAACATATTCAAAATTTTCTTGAATGATTTTTATTGGGATAACCTCTCTCCTGAAATAGTTTAACTATTTTTTGCAGTTCTCCCTCCACATTCTCTCTCTGTAATCTAATTCAGGCCACTTGAATAAGTTGCCCCTTAACAATACTCTTTTTCTCATGTGGGGGGGGGGTTGACTGCTGAAATACTCAAGATACGAATTACTAAAAGTGGATTTTCTATACAATTTTGATTTAAATCCTTTATTCCCCTTCTGTATAAATGTATCCAAGTAATTAATACTACTTCCACTGTATGAGAAAGTAAACTTAAGAAACCCAGTGGTCCCATTCAAGAACTCAACAAACTCTTGAATTTTATTCTCTGGGCCATTCCATAGAATAAAAAATATCATCCAGGAACCTGACATAGAGCTTCAGATTCCCAAGATATTCACTTGTAAAGACCTTACTTCTTTCCCACTCCAGAAGGACTAGATTCGCATAAATGGGGGCACAAGAGGCCCCCATAGCAACACCTTTATGTGTTTAAAATATTCTCCTTTGAAAAATAAGTAATTGTGATCCAACACTATATCCATAAAGTCCATAATCAAATAAATGTTATCTTCTGTTAAAGTAGTATTTTTATACATACTCAACCTAAATAATTCCAGTCCATCCTGTTTTGGAATTGAGGTGTATAAATCTGATATAGCCACAGTAAGAAAATACAACTCCTGGTCCCATAATGAATCTACAATCTTTCCAAGGAAGTCCCAAGAGTCCTTAAATAAATACTTGGTGTTAATAATAGTCATTTTTACCCATTTGTCTATCACTACTCCAAAGTTGTATGTTTTTGATCCCCTCCCTGACACTATGGGCCTAAAAGCTAACTTGTCCAGTCCCTTATGTGTCTTTGGGATGCCAAAATTCATGGCAATAGTTGGGTTCTTCACTTTCAGGAAATCATATAACACAGGTGAAATCATTCTCTCACTTAAATAATCTTCTAAATAAAAATCAATTTGTTGCTGGCTAATATTGATTTCATTAATAGAGGATGGAAAGTAGGCGGATAAATCATTGAGCATTTCTAAAATGTCTGGAGAATATTGAATGGCATCATGTATTACTGTGTCACCCCCTTGTCGGGTTGCATAACTCTTAAACCTCTATCATTTCTTAGCTCATTTAAAACTTCATACTCTTTTAAAATTAAATTCCATTTCATGGGGTTATTACATTCAGCTGCTTTAAGTTTATAGACATCTTCCATTATGGCCTTTTCCATAATGTTTAGAATTGGCTCAAGAGGTGGGTTGGCAATGCTTTTAGTTTTCAATTCCTTATTTATATATTTCACATCCTTCTCATTTTTACTTGTGTCCTGAAACATGTATGCAAAATTCAATTTTCTGACAAACATTTTTAACTCAAGAATTGTCTCTGTGTAGTCAAATTCCCTAGTGGGCACAAATTTCAGACCTTTCATAAATAGGGAAAAATGTTCCCTACTTAAATTAATGCCTGCAAAATTGTAAATGTGGTACCCTTTGAATGACCAAATGATACCATCTTGTATGATATTTTCTACCACTTCTCTCTGTACTTCCTGCTGTTTTTGTTGCCCCACTCTGCTTGATGTGTTCCTTCTTGGTTTAACCTCACATCCCATTGTTGTCGATAATAAAAAGACTGTGGTTCATAAGGTTTTTCAACATATTCCCTACTATTGACCCCTCTATTATTTTCCTTTCCTTATATTTTCCTGTATTGGGCTTTGTATAATCTCCTTCACTCTTAAATAATTCACCTTTTTTATTTTCCCTAAAAATATACGCCCTGTTCTCACTGTAGTCCTTTAAATCTCTCTCCATCTTCTTACACTTTTTTCAAATAATTTGTTACTAATGAAATCCACACTTTTTATCTGCTTAATATACAAGCCTTCATATTCTGGAAATAAGAGGTCATCCTTAATATCTTGATTCAATTTTTCGGCTTGCCCAATGAGCAAGCTCATCTTTGCATCATTACATTTAATTATCTTTTCCATCATTTCTAGACCATGGGCCGGATTCACGATTGCTTGCACAGAGTCTACAAGTAGAGTAAGACTCCATGCAGCCATCATGTCCGATGAGCGATCCAGGAACAGCCTGTAGGGGCGTGTAAGAGAGCTCCTAAAACGTCTCCTACATGAACAGGGCTGGGATATGCAAATTACCTCACTTGCAGCCGAAAGGCATGCAAATGAGGTAAATTTGCAATCCAGGAAGCACAAACCTGTCCAAGTAGGAGACGTGTTAACTGCAGAAATGTACTCAGTTGACAACTGAGTACCGTTCTACAAATAGCACAATGGAGCCTTGTCAGCTCCAAATAAAAGTTGCATATGGTTGATGAAGCATGCCAATGGCCAAATATACGGCATTGGAAAGTTTCCCAGATGCAAAATTAAAATAAAAAGAATTTTTTTTTCGGCGATTTCCGATGTTTAAGCATAATGCAGTGCAACGCAAATGGGGTGCGCTATAAAAATCATAAAATAAGACAATAAAAGCCACAAACGTGGAATTTATGAAAATTGTTAAATGACAATGTAAGGGAATAGCAGGCTGAAGACAACATGGCCACCGAGTAGGGGTTGCTAAGGGAAGACGTCCAGTCTAAGACATGTAAAAGCATTAGTAGGCAATCCTATGTAAATGAGTGTTAGGATAGGGAATCGCATTTTTACATAGCAAATGAGCACAGTCAGTGGAGTGTAGGAGTAGGATATGGGGAGGAATAGAGTAGGAGATAGGTGACATCACAAGGTGGGTATGTATGAAAGTAGTGAAGCTCATTGGAACACAGTGGCGTGTGTTAGCTGTCAGTTAGACATAATGGAAAGAGTTGTGTCAACAGGTAAGCCAGGGAAAGCCAAGAAATGGAAGGTGTATACTGTGGATAACACCAAAGTTTCTTGCTGAGCGGGTATGCGCGTGTGTGCACGCCTGTAAACTCGAGTAAGACAGAGTGCGCACGTGGAAGCGTGAGTGCGCGCGTTTAAGCTGGAGTAAGCATGTATAAGGCTGTTGGAAGACCTGTAAGTGTGTTTGCGCTGGTGTGCGCGCGTTTTAACCCAAATTAGAAAGTTTTAGTCCATCTAAGCATGTGTGCGGGTGTGTGGGCTGCTGTGAGTGTGTTTCCGTTTGTATGCGTGTCGCTCCCCCGAGGAAACAGAAAGGAAAAAGGAAGCACAACAAATAGTAGGAAGCTACCAGGGAATACTAGTAGATCTAGCAGGTGCAAACAATCAGAATCAGGCAATTACACAGGCAGAACACTAGCCCAGCCCAGCACTTAAAACTCTGCAAACAACAGTGCAGTTTGTTTCTCTCAAGAGACACTGCAACACTGGAGTAAGCTACTAGAAGTGAAAACTGAAAAAGCTACACTCAGACAAAAAATGCTGGGGGCTGCCATTGCTGTTATAAGGCGACATATGCAACATGCTGAGGGTGGTGACAATTCTAATGCTGCTGGACAACCCACAGTGAGGAGACGGAGAAGGGTGTACAAGGCCCAGGGTCACCTACCAGGGGTTACATGAGCTGGAGATAGTGGAGTGCTATAGAGTGGACAGAGACCTCATGCAGCAAATTGTTGAGCTGTGCAGGCCACACCTCACACACAGAACCAACAGAGGGGAACCCATCCCAGTGGAAACCAAGGTATGTGTTGGCCTAAGAATACTAGCAACAGGTACCTTTCAGAGACCAACTGGTGATATGATGGGGATATCACATGCATCAGCATCCAGGGTACTGCACCAGTTTCTGGATGCCATGTCAGCACATGTCGGTGATCATGTATATTTTCCCAATTCCCGTGAGGTATTGGCCAGCAATATGTATCTCTTCCAGCAAATAGCAGAATACCCTGAGGTAGTGGGTGCAATAGACTGCACGCATATATGCATCAAAGCACCAGCCGGTGAGCGGGGTAGGGCCTACCTTAATTGCAAGGGCTCCCCCTCCATCAACTGCCAGGTCATGTGTGATGCCCAGGGCATAATAATGAATGTGTGTGCTGGCTGCCCTGGAAGCTACCATGATTCCCATATCTGGCATCTGACGCAGCTGTACCAGACATTTGTGAATGGGGACATCCCACATGGTCACTTAATGGGGGATGCTGGCTATGCACTGGAGCCGTGGCTGATGACACCCAACAGAAACACACACACACCTGAACAGGAACAACATAATGAGGCACACGCACAAACACAAAATGTAATCGAGCGTGTGTTTGGGTTGCTCAAGTCACGGTTCCGGTGCCTGGACACACCTGGTGGAGCCTTGCAATACTCACCAACTACATGTACCCAAATTGTCATGGTATGTGCTATGCTACATAATATGATTCTGCCAAAACAGCTGCAGCAGGACCAGCATAGGCCTGGGCCAAACAGCCC
Organism: Protopterus annectens; assembly: GCF_019279795.1. Lineage (NCBI taxonomy): Eukaryota > Metazoa > Chordata > Ceratodontiformes > Protopteridae > Protopterus > Protopterus annectens. The sequence goes on along the minus strand of NC_056744.1, from coordinate 1,202,041,955 downwards.
CCCACCAGTGCCAAGGCCATCACAGGCAGAGCGTGACTCGGAGGTGGAACAACCTGAGCCTGCCTCAGTAGGCAGAAGGAGGTGTGCCCAGTATGCCTTGGCCTTGGCAAAGAGGCAACGCATAGCACATACACTGGCTCAGTAGGAACCCTGGAAATGATACCTCTCTCTGACTCGCACATATAGTAAAAGGGATGCCTAACTTGACACTTCCTGTTTCCAAACATGTATAGGGAGTGCAGTATGTGCATCTGACATAGGCAGCCCTGCAGCACCACCTGAGGCATGATTGCCATGTGTTAAGCAATGTAAGGTAGTGCTAAACAGCATTTACCACCATGTAGTATATGCAAACTTGATGACCTTGAGTATCATCCTACCCTCACCAAACATAAGGCCACAATATGAAGACAAGATGATCAATTACAACAATTGGCTTAAGTATTGGTGTCAGTGAAAGGGGATACAATGCCTGTCAGCCTGGGATGACATGCTCGACAAGACATGATGCTTCGCTAGGGATGGATTTCACCTATCACCTGTGGCCTTTTGGATATTGCCAAAGGCTCTTGTCATCCCCATAGTGCCTTTTTTAGGTAAGGCTCAAAACACAAACCCACCTCCATAGGTATCACAACGGATAAGAAACTATAAGTAATGCCACTCAATGCCAGAAGTCTAAACTCCAAGATGCACTCACTCCAAACTCTCCTCAGCATGAAGAATGTTGATATCTGTGCAGTAACAGAAGCCTGGTTCAAGGCCCACAAGAGCACCCTAGCATTAACAGGTTACACCTCATACCATGCTTTACAGTTGCAAAACATGGAACAAACTACAAAAGGAGGGTGAGTATCAATATTTTTCAAAGATACCCACACCGCCACGTTGGTGGCACAGCATGAAGCATCGGAGACTATCCATGTGCAACTAAGAGTGGCTAAAACCACCTTCCATTTCATAGCCTGCTACAGGCCACCCTCCTAGACTCAGGAACCACACTTGGCCTACTGGAGAACACATGAAAATATGAAGGTCTCCCCAACACCATTATATTGGGCGACTTCAACTACCCAAACATAGACTGGGAGCATTACCCCAGCCCCAACACCCTAGCCCAAAGGTTCCCAGAATTTATAAACCAAAATGCTATGGAACAGCTTGCTACCACTCCCACAACAGGGGAAAACATACTGGACCTGATCATCACTAACATGGGGACTTTATGCCCAAGACCAGAAGTGTATCCCTCACTGGTAAGATCAGACCAGAGAGTAATCTCACTGGATATTCACATCCCGATCCCAGCCCTTGGCCAGAAAAACACAGTGAAAATTATCCACTAAAGCAAATGTCACACTCCTCAAAACTGAGGTGGAATCCTTCACAGCCCCTGTTCCTGTGGAAAATATGGCCCAGACCTCATAACCCTTTATAAACGCATTCCATGGAACACCTTCAGGAATGCATGGATCATGCAATCCCAAATAAAACCAAGACCCAATCCTCCAAAGCCAGGCATCCTGTCCGGTGGACCCCAGCCATAAACAAACCATACAATACAAGGAGGAAGCTACTATATGATAGATCAAAATCCCAAAAAGGAAGACATCTCTGATCAGTATTATTGAAAAACTACGGCCACACATAAGATCGTCTAAGGCCATCTTTGAGATACAAATTGTACAGGACACCAAGGATAATCACAAGGCATTCTTTACTTATGGTAGGAACCTGTGTGGGAATCCCCAGATATGCTCAGAAGTAGTCCAAAATGGCAAACAATACACCAAACCCACAGACATTGCCAACATCTGAGCTGACAGGTTCAGTGCAAACTTCTCCCCCCCTCCCCACCAAAAGGGCGAATATCTATCCCAGCAGAGTGCTGGCCCCCTGACATCACAGATGCTCAGGTAACAGCCAGCCTCTACAAAGCAAAACACACAGCATCAATAGGACCAGACGGTGTCCTGGACTTTGTCCAACATGAACCCCAAGAAGAATTGAACACAAAATAAAACCACTGTTCAGTCTCAGCCCTACCACAGGATATGTTCTCAAAGAGCAGTGTACAGCAACAGTGGTCCCTCTCCACAAAGGTGGTGCCTCAATGGATACTGCAAACTATCGCCCCAAAAGCCTGACTAGCTTGGTCTGCAAAGCTATGGAAAGGATTATCATGGACCTCAGAAATAAACATATTGGGGACCTACAGACACTGGATCCTACCCAGTTTGGCTTTGTTAAGGGCAGATCCTGCCTCTTAAACCTGGTTGTGTCATTTGAAACAGTCACCAAGGCCATTGATGAGGGGAAGGTGGTCCACACAGCCTACCTGGACCTCACAAAAGCCTTCCATATAGTACCCCACTTGGTCATCAAAGATAAGATCACCAGCTTCAATATAAACCCCTATGTCACTAGATGGGTTGCAAACTGGCTCAAGGCCAGAACCCACATGGTCAAAAATGCTGGAGCCATGTCAGACCCCAAACCAGCTACAAGTGGAATTCCACAAGGCTCACTCCTGGGACCTCCCTTGTTTGGTATATATTTCTCAGAGGTACAGGCCAACACAGAAAGACTGTTGGTGAACAAGTTTGCAGATGACTGCAAACTGGGCACCATAATCGACCCTCCAGCTGACACAAGCATCCTACAAAAGGGCCTCATAGAAACAGACAACTGGTGCCAGAGCCATGTCCTCAAGCTAAACGCAAAACAGTGTATAGTCCTCCCCTTTGTCAAAAACTAAGTGCCCACAAATTACCACATAGGTGGTAACCCATTAAGTATGGAAGAAGTGATACGGGACCTGGGGACCCAAGCTGATAGCAATCTCTCATTCGATAACCACGTGGCCAAAGTGTTTAGAAAAACATTTCATATAGCCCACCTAATCATGAAGGTATTCACATCTACATCAGGTGAGGTCATCGTGCCTCTTAACTCATCCCTCATCAGGCCCATAATTGAGTACAATGCCCCTTGTGGGATGTACCTTATCAGACACCTGCAGCAGCTGGAAAGACCACAAAAGTACCTCACCAGGAGGATCAAAGGGCTCAAACACATGCCATTCGCTGCCTGGTTAAAGAAACTGCAGCTCCACTCAGTGGCATACCATGTGCCCAGAGGCAATCTGTGTCTGATGTATAAAGCCATGTCCAACCTGGAATCAATGGACATGCTGCACCTCGGCAAATCAGAATCCCATCAAGCTACGCGCTCAAGCGACCTGGACCTCAGGACTGAAATAAATAGGACATGCTGGAGTGACAGATTCATAACCCAGAGGCTCCCCCCACTCTTGAGTAAACCCCCACTCCAGGTTAGCCAGAGTCCCTCATTGACTCTCTTCAAGAGGAATCTTGATGAGTGGATGGGAGATTGTAGGTTTACCCTGGGTATCACTTCTATGTCACTGTTAGACAGAGGCACAGTATACTAACCTTGAAAAATGTCATGGCAAACTCCACTTAAAATGTGTGTTGAAAGCCAAACACACTCTGGCTAGGATTATAAATGCCCTAGGGCAGATAGCCTAGTATGAACCTATGAACAGAATCACACACACCAACTAGTACAACTGTGGTCAATGTGGAGTAATGTTTGGCAATGTCCACCCAAGTTGGTGAATACACAGCAATGTCGGACAAGCCTGGTTTAAGCAGGCCATAGCTGAACAAAATGCAACATGCTCATAGTTGCCCAACTGGCCCTTAACCAGTCTGGTCTGCTCCATATGAACATTTAAAGCAGTGATGTGATAGGACTCAAACCCATGATACTGTGCACCATAGTAAAAGCACTGAACCACTACACCATGACAGCATTGCAGCACTCAGCCAGTATGAGAGAATGTTGCCAAGTCCTTGCAGACTATCACATGGAAACCCTGCAGGCACAGTATAATCCCTGTTGAGTTATGACACAAAGGAGTCTAGCAGTAAGAACACACCATGACTTCCAACACACACACAGTATAAATGTCAATATTGGTCATGTTCACACACAACCAGAAATGTAGTGGACGCCAGATCACAACATATGGAAAGGTCACACTGGGCATGCTCACACACTTGGATAAATGAGACATATGTCAGGCAACAAACCATGGAAAGCCTGAACTGGGCATGCTCACACACTTAGGCCATGTCTGAGTATAGCAGTCAGTCACACATATCTGGCAGTTGTACGTGTTATGCCAGGAACCTCCCAAGATCCAGCAATCCACCCTGTGCACACAGTAAGATGACAACAGACACATATATTAATATACTGGAACCCTGTCATGATCAAACATGTTACGTAGCTACACAAGTTGTTCATAGAAACTGGGAAAGCTACGGCAATAAAGACCTGCAAACAGTAGCAGCAACAAATATTGTGCATCCCGAACATAAACATAGGTGCAGAGGTCAATACTAGGCTGTCTGCCCTAGGGAATTCATAAGCCTAGGCAGAGTGTATTTGGCGTCCACCTCCCCAGTAGAGTAGCCTACTGTGCCTCTGTAAAGTAGGTCACAGAAGGCACCCTTTAAGGCTAGTTTGCTGTGCCTCTGTCAAGCAGGGACACAGTGGAGATCCCAGGGGTGAATTTGCAATTTCCCATCCTTGCAGCTGTATTTCGCTGGAAGAGGGTTGGCGAGAGGCTATGTCTAACTTTAATTGGGATTCAATTCCAGAGTGAGCGGAGCCTCTGGGTAATGAATCTGTCCCTGCAGCATGTCCTATTTATTTTTGTGCTGAGGTTTAAGTCCCTGGAGTGTGTAGCTCTAAGGGTCTTGGATGTTATGAGGTGGAGCATGTCCATTACTTCTGGGTTTGAAATGGCTGCGTACGTCAGGCATAGATCACCTCTGAGTAGGTGTTAAGCAACTGAGTAGAGCTGGAGATCCTTTAGTTGAGCTGCATACGACATCTGTGTGTAGCCCATGATCCTCTTGGGGAGGTACTGTTGTGTTCACTGTAGTTGCAGCAGGTGTTGGGTAATGTACACCCCAAAAGGGGCATTGTAGTCAAACATGGGCCTGATGAGTGACTAGTAGAGGGCCACAATGACGTCCCATGATCTACATGCAAACACCCATATGATAAGGAGGGCTATATAAAGGTCTTTGCAATGACTCTGTCAATGTGATTAGCAAAGGAGAGGTTATGATCTATGTGGGTCTGCGGGATATTGCTCTGTTATGCAATAGCTTCCTCCTTCTGTTGTACAGCTTATATATGGCTGGGGTCAACCAGACAGGTCTCCTGTTTTGGAGGAGTCATGGTTTTATTTGGGATAGCATGATCAATGCATACCTGCAGGTGCTCATACAATGCGTTTGTAAAGGATTCTGCAGACTGGGCTGTATTATTCTCCAGCACGGGGCCTTTGAAGTATTCCACCCCAGTCTTCACAAGTGCAAAGTCTGCTTTTGAGAAATTCTTTACAGTGATTTCCTTGGCTGGGGGTGGGGACGGGATATGGATGTCCAGGGAAAGTTGTTTATGGTCTGAGCTTAACAATGATGGTTCTATCTCTGGTGTGGAACATAGAGTCCCCATGTTGGTGATGATCAGGTCCAATATGTATTCCCCCTTGTGGGTGTGGTGACTGGTTGTGCATAGCACATGGATTCACAAATTGTAGTGGCTGTAGGTTGATGTTGTTGAGGGCCTGAGTAGTATCCCCAGTCAATATTTGTGTACCTGACGTCAACCACTATAATGGTGTGTGTGAAGACCTGCATATCCTACACTGTTCCCAGGAAAGCCAAGTGTGGTTGCTGGGTATGGGGGGGGGGGTGGTGGTGGTCTGAACTACACACCAAACCAAAAGGCAGTTTTGCACAATGGTAGTTGTATATGTATGGCCTGTCATGCTTAGTGCAGTGGTACCAACCCAGAGATGTGTGTATCGGTGATGTATATGGATACACCCCCTACTTGTGTTGTGTGTTACAAGCCCTGTGGTCATGAAGCATGCTATAGAACATAACCTGGCAGTGCCAGTGTGTATATGTGACCCTGAACTAGGCGTCTGTTAATGCACAGATATTGTTATCCCCCATACTGAGGAATAGTTAAAGATGTACATTCTTCTTTGGAAAGACTGATGATGTCAGCACCGTATAAATACAGCAGGAGAAAGGAAATTGCTCAGTAATGTGAATAGCGCACTGCGCTAATGCATCTCTCTCAAGTATTGTAATATAGTTAGGTAGGGGATTGAATCCTGCCAACGCTGTGTGTGTTGGGGGGGCAGGGGGGGTGTGTGTGTATGTATGTAATCCTTGGTGAAAGTAATGGACTTTTTGAAGACTGGGATAAAACACTAAAAGATGTACATTCCTCTTTGGAATGACTGATGATGACAGCACCTTATAAATACAGCAGGAGAAGCAAAACCACCCAGTAATGCGAATAGCTCGCTGCGCTAATGTGTCTCTCTCAAGTATCATAACATAGTTAGGGAGGGGTTTAAATCTTGCAAATGCTGTGTGTGTGTGTGTGTGTGTGTGTGTGGGGAGCAGCGGGGTGTGTATGTATGCAATTCTCTGTGAAAGGAATGGCCTTTTTGAAGACTGGGATAACACACTAAAAGATGTACATTCCTCTTTAGAAAGACTGATGATGTCAGCACCCTATAAATACAGCAGGAGAAGGGAAATCATCCAGTAATGCAAATAGTGCGCTCCAAAATGCCATGTGTGCGTTTGTCGATGTGTTGTGTGTTTTGCTTTTATTATTGTATGACATATTATTATAACAGTAATTTCAATGCACACATCAGGTATGTGTATGCCACATACAGATATGTACCTGTGACCTTTAATAGTTCCTATGTGTGAAGCCTGCCCCATATGAATACAGTTGTTACCTTTGCCAGCATGTACCGCAGCTTACCAGACCTTAGGCCATACATGTATGTTGGTGACAATGCAGGCTACTGCACTGATCTGTGTCCTAGGCCAACTATGTGACACGCACCCATGAAAGCTTTGATAGATTAATGTGGGTGAGGGTTCATGTCTGGAGTATATGTCAGACATGTTAAGACACAGCAAAGTCTGTGAGTGATGGACACCCAGTGTAGGTGTATGGCAACTGTTGCCGATATGCATACAGACACCTTCTTGCTTAGGTGATACACCGAGGGACTGCAGAATACCTTTGGAAATATGAATATCACAGGAAAGACAAGATAACACTTGTCCACATGTACACACCATTACCCGTTCTACATGATGGGTGCTACCACCTACATGGTACTGTTGGAATACTATGCTAACTACATGCCGATGCCAATGCCACAGTTGTGTTACAGCAATACAGCATGGCTTGGACAACAGGTATCTGTAGGTATGATACCCTTGTGGTGGTTAGGTGTGTCATGTGTAGAATGCATTGTAGGCCACTGTATGTATTTGCAGTCATGGATGGACATATCCGTAGTGTGTTGGCATGTACGTGAGACTGCTATATGCCAAAGAGCATTGTTCCCAGGGATGTGTGGGGCTCAGTAAGAATGGCTACTGGTATAGTGTAGTACTGCATGGATATCACTGACACCAGGTTCCTACATCTGTGTATCAGTTGAGGAGACACCATGTAATGACCACTGAATGTCAGGCTATGTAAGCTGTGTATACTACCAGAATGCAGACCATTGACATTTGGAAACCATATCACCCACAGCATACTGTCAAACCATGTCATGTTCCATGCTAACCATGTTCACAAATGTACACCTGCAACTCAGTGCTGCAAACATCACACATGTACTGTCCACACCCCAACACATGCAGGCACAGGTACACACAACAGCCATGTGGCACATGTGCAGACAGTACACTTTGGGAATTAACACTGGTGTATACAAAACTGCAATGACAAGCATAGGTAATGCATCATGCATGCTCAAATATACCCACAACAATATCATTACACTGTACTGTTAACAACATGATAATATTACTACAGTGCTATGTAGTCACCCTGTGCATCAGCAACATGCTACCCTGTTCCTGCATCAATGTTACAGATGGCAGGAGGTGGCACAGTTTCAACATATGCACAGGGCGTGTACTTGGTTTGCCAGTCTGCCATTGACACATCCAATTGACATGTATGTGTGTGTGTGTGTGTGTGTGTGTGTGTGTGTGTGTTAGTGAGGGACAACAGTACAACATGGGGCAATGTTGCTGCAATGTGTGTGTGTGTATGTGTTAGCCCTAGGTGTTAGCATTATGTGTGTGCGTATGCATGCACACAGTTCCACCATGTGGCTGCCATATATGGGTGTCTGTGGACAGCCACAGACTGTACCTGCCAGGTCATACAGATCACTGTCTCTGACCACGGACACGGTACCTGTGCCTGGCAGGGGTGCTATGGACAGTATCAGGTACTAAGCCAGACTGGGTATTGTCATCAGAAGCAGTGGGTTGTTGACTGGACACATGTCCCTGCTGGTACTGTCCAGAGCCACATGCATGTGGTCTTCTCGGACGGTCTAATGACAGCACAGACCCAGCATTGCTGGGGCTGGTACTGGCACTATGGGAGCAGCTGTGGGTTTGTTGTCATCCGAGATAACTGCCAGCTGATAATGTTGCTGGCATACGTCCACATCAATGCCTCAACCATCCTGCACTGTCCTGGCTCCTGGACATGTAGTTGTGGAAGAGATCTAATGTGTCCCCCCCAACGTCTATCAATGACCTCGCTGATGTTACGGATGGCAGACGCATACACAATACTGTTTTAGGGTGGGTGACAGTATCACAAGGAAAAACATCACTGCACATGTGTCAGCATGCAGATTATGTGTTGCACAGGAACATGCAGTGCAAGTGTAGACAGCCCTTGTTAATAACAGTATATGTGTACTTGATGCTTGTGTGTAGTTGTTCAGTGATTGTCTCCACCCTGGGACACAATGTGTACAAGGACATAACAATGTTGGGCAAGTGTTACAAGCTGTGGGTGCATATATTTGCACACACACACACACACACACACACACACACACACACACACACACACACACAACACATGACGGTGCTACACAATAACTGCTATGTGTACTTTTGTGATCGGCAGAACTGGATGTTGTGTAGTAACGTGAGCCATGATCAACATGCTTCTTGGGGTCAGTCAACAATAATAATGTGTGCCAGACAGGCAGCTAGCAAGCTGTACCTGACGTACAGTAACATGACTACATCCACAATTACACAGCCACTTGTTACATGGGTTTGTAAGGTGGCCAAAAGTGAGCATTGCCTAACATGAATGTATTATTTGTTTAAGACTGTTGCACAAAGACATGATAGGCCTCTACCCCTCAGGTATATTATGTGTGCTGCGTAGATGATAAGTGGGATACTGAAGGGTGACCATACAGCATGTGTCATAATTGGACATGTGTAGCAGGCTAAGGTGTAGTGTGTATGCCAAACATGTGTGTGTCGTGTACATGTGTATCAGGTATGCCTATACAATGTCCAGTACTGTGTTGCCACACATGTGTGTCATGCTCTGTGTATTGCATGTGAGTGAGGCAGCTATTGAGAATAATGGGATATGCATAGTCTCACAGCAAACATGCACAGCATGCATTATGCGTAGGTGTGTTACATGTGCACAGACTACACCTCCATATGACATGCACATGTCATTAGCAATAGTATTGTTATTACACAATCACCAGCATGGATTGGCTGCCTTGCTGTCATTCCAGAGGGACGTGCAAAAATATGAGAGTGATTGCCAGTGGCCACAACTGTGCCATTGATACTGTGAGTATGATAAAGTACAGTAGTACAACAGGTGGCTTTCACAGCTGTACAGATTATGCTCAGAATATCAATCTTGCAGAAGAATAGGCAGGTTAACAGCTACACAAACAGTACACATCTCACACACGCATAAACTACCAGTACAGAGAACAATCAACTACAGATATGGCATGTTACATGCACGCTCCATTTCAACATGCTGGGTGGCTCCGGCCTCCATGATGACACATGTTTGTGGATGTTGCTGTTGTTGGCCTGGAGCCACAACACTTAGGAGGTGCTCCTCCACACTGGTGAGGGGGGTGGATAGGTACCCCACCACCTGTGGCAAGCTGTTGTCTGTGGATATCAGATGCACGCTGCTGGACATGTCTAATTAAATCACTGCAGTGATGGCGTACCTGCTCCTATGTCCGGTTATGCATGCCTATGTCATTTACCCGACGGACAAGATCTTGCCACAGTGTAGCCCTCTCATGATGGTTCTGGCAGGTCCTGGAAAACAGCACACAGTAATTCTGCACCAGGCTCTGGTAGATCTCCTGATCCTCTGCTGCTGTATAAGGTGGGTTTCACTGATGCACCATCACCCTGGAAGGAAAAGAAAAATATGTGAGCAAGTCATGTGACACACTTAATATTCTAATGTACTGATATCACTTAACTGCCATATATAGCATCTGTCTGTCTATCAGGGGATACACATGTTCGATACCACATATCAGTGCTCAGCCCACAACTGTCTGACAGTGCCTGCCACACTCCATACAACAAACTAGTATACACAAGCACTTGGCACACTGTGTGGGATACAATGCACAACCTCACACTGAGGGTATGTATCAAGCTAATGGATGAAGAATATTGTCATCCCATGCAATGAATGCAATGCAAATTTACAATTTCAACGGTAATCCACCCTAGTTTTTGATGCCATACCCCTACCTGACATATGTGCACAGTTGTTACAATAGCCAGCATACTGCTGTCACAGAGTATACATGCTGCCAGGTACACACACATACCCTGTAACACACATGTGATTGCGGCCATGGTACAGGCATCATTACACACACATTACACATACATACAACACACAAATGTATGACAACACATATGAGCATTAACTGTGTACCTTATAGTACTGTGTGCCCCTACTTGCAGATACCTATGCATGAGGTATGTAATCTGTGCAGACTACAGGAAACACACCAGGCAGTGTTACCAGGGAATGTGAACATACACCATACTGTAGTGTTTAGGCCTACAACATCAGGTAGCACAACAGTTCATATGTGAGCTGGATTCAACAGCAGTACCACTTACTGAGTATACATGTATTGCTTCTGCCTACGATGGGACACCGCAGTCGTACACAGGGAAGTACGGCACAACATATGCCAATCTACTATGTTTGCTTCCGATAACTGACACATCTTTCTCTGGCCTCACACCAAGGACACCAACTACCATGACAGACACAAACTCACACTAAGCTATCACACCTTTACAGACCTTGCACACAATCAGTGTCACACTCATTCAACGTCACATAGCTGGTATTGCACTGAGTACATGTGTGTGTGCATTGTGTCATAGGTAGGTACTATGCTATTGGCCCTGGGCCTAGGGCAGCCTAGCCATATGCTACCCTGCCCTTTGGGACACAAGTAATGTAATTTTACTTGCTCTTGTGAAATGGTTACACTAAGGTGACTCACAGGGCATATTACCTATCTCCATAACATTCATCAGACTAATAAGGAGCCTTGTTTGTTAATGCTGGGTTGTTTACTCCAGGGTATGGCATATTTGTGTATAGAAACCTGTACCTCCAGCATGTGCTGTTTAGGGTGGTGACAAAGATTAGGGCCCTAGGTCATGTAGGCTGGACGGATTGTGAGGTGTTGCCATGGTGGTTGGCCAACTGGTATGGGTGTGACATAACTGTGTATGTCCAGCAGTGGTAACCTCTATGTAGGAAGTATGCAAGGCACTCTAGCTGTGGTTTTGAGAGTCAGTCTGCATAGGGAATGTGTTTGAGGGCATTATCAGTCTTTGCTAGGTATGTCTGTGGCCTTTCCACTTGCTGTAGTTCTCATGGGAGGTACATACTGCATAGGACATTGTGAGATGTAGAGGGGTACACTGACTTACATTTCCCTAGCTGACACACCTTTTGTGATAACACGTACCATGTACAGGGATTACAAGACTAGTGTGAATCTGTAGATATCAAAGGGGAGGCTATTGTACACCTGTGTCCCATGTTCCCGTCTGACACCTCCAGTGGTAGGCGGGCAACCACCTATGTGGTAGTTAGTGGGTAACATGTTTTGGAATGGGGTATGGTACAGCAGTATCAACACTGGTGTTCAGTCCATGCCTTGGTCACCAGGCACCTGTTGCAGTACAGTCTATGTGCCTACATGTGCATGTATATGTACAGCAATGGATGTTTAGAAGTGTGTGTGTGTATATATATATATATATATATATATATATATATATATATATATATATATATATATATATATACATATATATATATATATATATATATATATATATATATATATATATATATATATATATATATATATATATATATATGTTTACATATATCTATATCTAATATATATATATATATATATATATACATATCTATAGACATTCATATCTATCTGTATATATGTGTGTATCTACATATATATCTATATATCTATTATATCTGTATGTATATACATATTCTATCTATCTATCTATCTATATATCTCTATCTATCTGTACATACCACTCTATCTATGTATATATATATATATATATATATATATATATATATATATATATATATATATATATATATATGGGTCTATATGACTTGGTCGACAGTTCATATGATCGACTGTTTATTTGGTCGACAGTTCATTTGATCAACAAGCATTTTAGGTGGGTGGCTTCGCCACATGCTAATGGGGGCTGTGCCCCACACCCCCTAACTATATATATCAACTCCAGGGTCACACAACATTGGGGAAGGGGGCAAATGCTTGTCGATCAAATGAACTGTCGACCAAATAAACAGTCGATCATATGAACTGTCAACCAAGTCATATAGACCCATATATATATATATATATATATATATATATATATATATAGATATATATATAGATATATACACACACACTTCTAAACATCCATTGCTGTACATATACATGCACATGTAGGCACATAGACTGCCCACCTTTCATGGTGGAATATCACTTCTGAAACAGTTGTGAGACATGCCATTCTGTAATGATATTGCACAGTGTTGTGCATAATGCATTATGCTGTCCTCAGGCCGTATAACTGTAGCAGGCCTCACTGGCTCAGTCCCACAGAAGTTCACCACCACATGACATATATCTGCACTGCATGCTGTTTTCAATGCCACACACTACAACCTACACTGATATGTGCACATAGCAACCTTCAACTACATATGTATGTCCAGCCTTCACTAACAGTTGCAGTATTTCCCTTGCCCTATGCACATCTGCATATACTTATAGATACAGACTGCTAACACATATGCAGGCTTCACAGTATGTAGATTATTAGATTATGTAGTTTACATTACCTTTGTCTCTGACAGCTTTTTTCTGCTGGCTTGCTGGCTGGCTTGCTTTTTATTTATTTTTTTTGTCTTGGTCTCTGTCTCTGTCTCTATCTCTCTCTCTCTCCCTCCAGTTGCTGCAATTATATTATTGCATGTGTGGACTGGCAGTACAGGCTGTTTTTGTAGGTATCTGCACATGTGCATGTGATGGCCTCTGCACCAATTGGTGGCCAGCATTTAGTAATTGCATGCAGCCTGCTGTGTGGTAATTGCAGTTCTCACTGTGATTTCAGGACACTACTATAAAATGATAGGTTCATAGGTTCATAGGTTTATACTAGGCTATCTGCCCTGAGGCATTTATAAGCCTAGCCCAAAGTTATGTGGCATACGCCACCCCTTATGTTAGAAATAATGTGCCCATTAGTTTGTTGTGCCTCTGTCCAGCAGTGACATAGAGATGATTCCCAGGGTAAACCTACGATCTCCCATCCACCGGTCAAGATTTCTCTTGAACAGAGCCAGCGAGGTGCTCTGCCTCACATGGACCGGGATTTTATTCCACAGCATGGGGAGTCTCTGGGTGATAAATCTATCCCTCCAGCACATCCTATTTATATCCGTGCTAAGGTTTAAGTCACTTGCTCTAGTGGTTCTGGTGGATTTGGATTTTTTGAGGTGGAGCATGTCCATTAATTCCGGGTTGGTCATGGCCTTGTATGTCAGGCACAGGTCACCTCTGAGCAGACGGTATGCAACTGAATAGAGCTGTAGTTTCTTCAGTCTGGCAGTATATGACAGGTTTTGGAGTCCCTTCATCCTTTTGCTGAGGAACTTTTGGGGTCTCTCCAATTGCTGCAGGTGTCGGGTGAGATACATCCCGAATGGGGCATTGTACTCGATCATTGGTCTGATAAGTGAAGAGTACAGGGAACAATGACCTCACTTGATCTGGATGTGAATCCCTTCATGATCAGATGGGCAATGTAGAAGGTCTTTTGAACCACTTTAGCAACGTGAGTGTCAAACGAGAGGCCACTGTCAACCTGGGTACCCAGGTCCCTGATAACCTCTTCTGTGCTTAGTGGGTTGCCACCTATATGGTAGCTTGGGGTTACCTTGTTTTTCCCGAAGGTATGACTATACACTTTTTGCGTTTAACTTCAGGCCATGGCTCTGGCACCAGCTATCAGTTTCCATGAGGCCCCTCTGAAGGATGTCTGTGTCCGATGTACTATCCACTATGGCACCCAGTTTGCAGTCATCCAAACTTTGTCAGCCATAGTCCTCCTATGTTTGCCTGTACTTCTGAGAAGTAGATGCCGAACAATAGGGGGCCAAGGACTGAGCCCTGTGGGACACTACTTGTAACCGGCTTGGAGTCTGACATGGCTCCAGCAACTCTAACCCTGTGGGTTCTGTCCTTTAGCCAGTTTGCAACCCATCTTGTGACATATGGGTTTACATTTAAGCTGGTAAGTTTCTCTATGATACCCGAGTAGGGTATTGTGTCGAAAGCTTTTGCAAGGTCAAGGTAGGCTGTATGGACTGCCTTTCCCTCATCAATGGCCTTGGTAACTGTTTTGAAGAAGTCGACCAAGTTCAAAAGGCAAGATCTGCCCTTGACAAAGCCAAACTGGGTTGGGTCCAAGGTTTGCAAGTCCCCTATGTCCTTCTTTATGAGTTCCATTATGATCCTCTCCATAGCTTTGCAGACCAGGCTTGTTAAGCTTATGGGGTGGTAATTACCAGGGTCCGTAGAGGCACCGCCTTTGTGGACTGGGACCACAGTTGCCATACGCCACTCCTTGGGCACATATCCTGTGGTAAGGCTAAGATTAAACAGCTGCCTTATGTGCGGGTTTAGTTCTTCATTGAGTTCATGTAGCACACAGCCGGGGACACCATCCGTCCCATTGATGCTGTGTTTTTAGCTTTAGAGAGCAGCTTTCACCTGCGCATTTGAGATGTCTGGGAGGCTACACTCTGTTGGGATAGTTATCTCTCCTTTTGGGGGGGAGAGGGGGGTGAGGTTTGTGCTGAACCTGTCTGCCAGTATGTTGGCAATGTCTGTGGGTTCAGTGATTTTTGTATCATTTTGGACTAATTCTGAGCATATCTGGGAGTTTCCACCCAGGTTTCTGACATAGCTGAAGAAGGCCTTATGATTGTCTTTTGAATCCATGGCAATTTTTTTCTCAAAGTTGGCCTTGGATGATTTTATGAGAGATAGTAGTTTCTTGCTAGTACTGATCAAAGATGCCTTCCCTTTTTGGGATTTTGCTCTATCATGTAATAGCTTTCTCCTCTTATTGTAAAGTTTGTTTATGGCTGGGGTCCACCAGACTGGACATTTGCCCTTGGTGGAAAGAGTCTTGGTTTTATTTGGGATTGCCTCATCCATGCAGTCCTGAAGGTGTTCATAGAAGGCATTTGTAAGGGCTTCCGCAGCTTGGGTTGTGGTTTCCATTGGCTCGGGGGCCACAAGCATGCCCTTATGTAGGTTAGGTAGGCGTAGGCCTTTCAGTTTTGCAAGGTGGGGACCATGCTGGTTTGCTGTGGACACTGTTGTGTGAGTCAGAAGGTTGGTATATCTCTCATATCTAACGCTGTGTTGTAGCCACTGAAATGCATGTTGTACTGAAACCTGACTGCTGCTTCTTCCAGTTCACTCTTCTCAGTGTGTATGTTAACTCACACCTGCTAATGCTAACACTGTTTACATGGGAGTATGTACTTACCTGTGGGATTTGAGGATTAACTGGCATACAACAGTAGTTCTTGCAATGTGTTCCTATGGCTTTTGTATTTTCCCTTTACATTCATTCCTTGAATGCCTGATATTTGTCTCTACTGGAATGTGTTGCTATGGCTTTCCTATTCTCCATTTACATTCACTCCTTGTAATGCATGATATATTTCTTTCAGCACTTAGTTCTTATATGTTTGCTGTGGCTTGGTGGCACTTCATGCCCAAGGTGAGCCCAAGGTCTGGGGTTTGACACTTGCAGGGGTATTTTATTTTGCTGCTGAGCAGTACTAGGGCCTTGTCATACAGAGTGAATAAGGCACTTTTAAACAGTTGTAAGCAGGAAGCAGGAAGTCAGTGGGGACACCAGCTAGGGATGTGCAGGCTGGGTGTAGGGAAGGTCCATAGCTGCACATTTCTTTAACTGCACTAGCTGTACATATGTTTGACATTTACTGTGACACTTGAAACCTTCCACCTCTGAGAGAGGGGTGAGGACACCTAAGTATATTGTACTAACAATTATGAATATCAGGCACATGCAGTGCTTGTGAACTGCTATACTGTCATTAGTATGTTAGATGGCTACATCCTTTGATATTTCTGTGTTGTACTCCTACATAAGGGCATGCTTGTGGAAGTAATTCTACAGCTATTCACAGAGTATGTAACAGCAGACAGGCTGATATGCCTGTGTGTTTCTGACACTTGCAGGCCTCAGATACTCTCAGATATATATTTGACCAGCCTCAGGGAAAGGTACATATCAGTGGGATACACCCGTGATATATTTCAGATATTCTGCAGTTGTGACTGTGGGGTATTTTGAGCATATGTATTACTACACCATTTCTGACATGCAAGTAGTGTCTACTTTAACTTATTGACAGTTACCATTATGTAGGATTCCCCACCTTTCTGACTACTGTTAGTACATTTCACAGGGAGTCAGTGGGGCACAGGTAACAGTTGTTTGCAAATCAGGGACATCCCTGTAAATCAGTCAAAGTTGGGAGGTCTGGCCTCTTACCTATTCAAATATGGTGGTGTTTATCCTGCTCTGATACTGTGTGGGGTTTGTAAGGTGCTACTGTAACATTATTACCTACTAACATGGCTGTTTCTCTTCTCACACTATTGTAATGCAATTCCACAAGAATTGCCAGTAAAGATACACAGAACAAGCTTTGTGTAATGGCCTTCCTATTTTCCCTTTACATTCACTCCTTGTATTTCATGATATATTTCTTCCAGCACCAAGTTCTTGTATATCTGCTGTGGCTCAGTGGTAATTCATGCAGACTAGTATTTCCAAGGTCTGGGGTTTGAGACTGACAGGTGTATTTTATTTTGCTGATGAGCAGACTACAGGCCTTGTCATACAGAGTGACTAAGGCACTTTTAAGCAGTTGTAAGTGGGTTTGCGCGAGTTTGCGTGATGCTTAGCTACGCTTATCTACGCTTAGCTAAGCGCACACCCGCTGACTACTGTTTAAAAGTGCTTACTCCCGCTAACACCCGTGCTAATTTCTTTTAAAGAAAAGAAAATGGGGAAATAGGAAAGTGGTGAAGAAAGGGCACAAAGAGGGAAAGACAGTAGGGAAACCAGCTCTCGGGATGTGCAGGATGGGTGTAGGGAAGGTCCATAGCTGCCCATTTCTTTATCAGCAACAGCTGTGCATATGTTTGAAATTTGGTGTGAAATTTGAAACCTTCCACCCCTGAGAGAGGGGCGAGGACAACAAAATATGTTGTACTGCCAATTAGAATTATCAGTTTACATGTCCAGCGGACATGTGTGCGAATTGGGCAGCTATGTATGGGGCGTAATTTTTTTGTGGGAACAGAGTGCCCTTTTTTTTTTTTCAGGTGAGAGTGGAATGTGAGGTACAAGAAGTAGGTATATTTGGGGAGGTAGGTTGGGGAGGTTAACAGACAAGACAAAAAAGACACATACAGGGGCGGAGTATGACACGTGGGGGGTAAACACAATTGACGGGGACGGATGTTTGGATATCGCGAGCCCATGAGCCCACAAATGGCAACAGTGGAACTGAGATCCCCACCCATGGGCAGTTACCACTGCACCTTCACAGCCCAGGCCGGGGCTGTGCTGGGGGCTGGATAGGATGGGCAGGCACACCCGTGAGTTGCGCCACTCTCGCCTCGAGCTGGCATAGTGGATCAGTGACAGAACGCCTGATCTCACTACGCACCACAGACTGGACCCTATGGAGGGTGAGTGGAGGATATCCTCCGGCCACGCTTGCAGAGGGGGGACGAGCCCCATCCTCTGCAGCGCTTCCACCCGAAGGTGGCACAGGGCCACTGGAGGAGGATGTCCTGACTTGGGCACTGGTGCCAGGTGCACTCGCCAGCTGAGGTGGGAGAGGTGGGTCCGCTGGAACCCGGCTTCCCTGTTGTACGATGTTTAGCAGTATTTTATGGCATTTTGGGTTAGTAACAAACAGCACCATTCAAAATTAGTTGTAACAGCATGCATCAGTATTCCCATTAACCAAACACCCCATGAATTCCGAACACTGAGCAGCAAACATAACACATGCATATTTAGAACAACAGTGTACATTCCAACAGCATGCAGGGCTGATTGGTGGCAACAGGCCATCAGGTTTGGATATGTGAACAGGGCACATGCATCAACGTACATGCAGATATGTATGAACCAACAGGACAAATATCCATGGGAATTAACTGTGAATACACATACCCAGTTTGGTGTGGAATGGCATAATTTGTGAAAATAGGGTAGGGTGGAGAAATATTACATTAACAGCTTACACTACCTATACATATACTGTACATTCCTAGTAGATGCAGATATATATCCCCTACATGTATTAGTACAGTTTCCTGTATGTAACCTTAGGAATGTTGGTGATGGGGATATTACTGCTACATTAATATACATTCCATTTTTATTCATATATGTTCATATCTGGCTATGTTTAGGTACAGCGTCCTGCTACATTTGATTTATATGGGTCTAGACAACTGTGGATGTTCAGCATTTCATACAACCATACTATCTCCATAATGCAAGGTACAGCAACATATCCAAATTGTGAGACGGACACAGTCCAGGTTCTATACTTTATTTAAGACATTACACTCTTTGGTTGTGGCTGTCTCATTCATTTCATTATGTAGTGACTGCAGTATACCTTTATTCCAGACTTATTACAGCTTTCTTGGTAGCTTCAAACTGTCTTTCTCACACTCTCTCACATATTTTATATTTACATTTCAGAATGGTACTTAATTCTCTGCTTTATTAACATTTATTACTGGGTTACAACAATCCTTTCCAGCTGACTCATTTATTTCATATGGCAGAATTTACAAGGATGTATTCGACACTTGTCTATCCTTTGTTGACTGATTACCACTCATTTTCAGGCTGAAGCAGTTATCTGATATTACAATTCAGGTGGAAACTCTATTTGAGACTTGTTTAATCTTTATTACTATATTGCAATACACTCTTTTCCAGGCTACATCACTTATCTAATTGTACAATACTAGCAGAATCATTATTCTAGGCTTATTTGACCTTTATTACTGGGTTACAACACTGAACTCTTTTACAATCTGTCTCACTTATATTCTATAACAATACCAGCTAAATAATTACTAACCTGCCTGGTGGCGAAACCTCAGCAGCCTATCAGCAGCATAGGCTCGCTGATTCGTGGAACGAATACTGCAGCTGTAATATAAATGAAGGAATATTGGAACATACCTCCCCATACTATAGGCTAGGATAGCATTTCTTACATATGTAATTACACGGATACTTAGTAGTGGGGCATTGGGCATTTGGTGGGCCTCCTGAATCCAACGGTTCAGTTGGTCCTCCTTATGTCGCTTCAGGTCTGCATGGTGGTGATGGACCTGTTCACCAGTCCTCGGAATGCCAGGGGCACTGGTGAGATCATGTGCCAACCAGTTCCACGCCTCTGCCTTATACGCTCCCCATTGAACCAGGCCCTGCATGAGTTGTGCTTCATGATCATGGACTAGGAGCCAAACCATATATTTTGACTCCTCAACACCGCACCTTTGTGCGCTAAAACGCTTTCCCCCTCCTGCACCTGCCATCCTGACTGCAAATGGGTACCACAATCAGTTATGGTGTGTATTCCCGCCTATGGGGCTTATATATGCCGGTTTTCCCGCACTTATCTGTGATTGGCCATTTTGGATATTTATCAGATTAAAGCAAACCTGCTTTGTCATGGTTCTGTTTTCATTCATTCCTATATATATGCTAATGCTGTAATTCTCAGTACAATTGTCATGGCTTAGTGGTTCAGTACTTTGACTATGGTGCACAGTATCCCGGGTTCGACCCTTGGCATTGCTTTTTTTATTTTACTACTGTCTAGACAGGCTAGGAGGTGTGTCTGTGTAAAGCCGACTTTGATACAGCTTGCCCAATGTTGCCCGCCAGTAAGCTGGGTTGGTGCACTGCGCAACTCCGCACAAATGGCTTACGCTGGGTAACACGTTATTTGGCTATGAGCACTCATATTAAGCTGGGTGAAGCGCTGCTGAGCTACGGCCACTCATATTACACTTGTTAAAGTGCTGCTCACCTCTGGGCATTCATATACAGCTTGTTAAAGCACTGCTCACCTACGGGCACTCATATTCAGCTTGCTAAAGCGTTGCTCAGCTATGGGCAATTATAATCCTTTTATATAAATTATTCGGTCGGATTTCTTCACAAATACATGGCCCATTTCCTTACATTTTACTTAAATTATAGTTTTATATATATATATATATATATATATATATATATATATATGTGTGTGTGTCAGGGGATTGTTTCATACTTATTTAAATAAAAATGGTGAATGATGTTGTGGGGGCTCGAACCGTGACTACCTCCTCTTTGGCCAACGTCTCTACCGCTACGCTATTGCTACTTGGCTTAATTTGCATATGTAGATCTTATATGCTTTTCAATGTCTGCTAACTGTGGCTGAGCGAAGGGCATACCCACGCAAATGCGCGCAAATGCAGGCAAATATTTTTGAAATTATAAAAAAAAAAATGAAACTGCTATTTTTACGTTTTACACATTTTCAGTAGGGTTTAGTCTGTGGGGATGTGTGGTGTTGTGTTCCTTGACATTTCTAAGGACTCGCTCATGGGTGTTTACTTTCAGGCCTCTGACTCTTCTGGGGGCGTGTCCCTTTGCAGTACTCATCATTCGGACATGCCCCCTACTTTCCTACATGGATGCCCTCATGAATATGCATGTCATGCTGATGTCACACCGTTCAACTGCAGCCGCCGAGTAAGACATATTAAGTCTTACACGGAGGTTTTGTGAATCTGGCCCCATGTCTCTCAAGCATTTCAATGAATTCCATAATTAAATTATCATAATCTATCCCATAAGGGAATTGATACATTCTTAGTCCCTTAGGGACTATCTTTTTCTTTACACATTCTGATAAATACCCATTTTCTAATTGCAATTGTTTATATTATTCATTTTGGTTTGAAACAAAAAAATCATGTCCCTTAAAGTTCCACAATTCATCTCCTTCCTATTTTTATCCAGCCCTTCACTGGCATTGCCGAGACTGTTATTGTCTGTGAAAACAAACTGTTTTCCCAATAAATCATTCAAGAAAATTCAAGAAAATTTTGAATATGTTAAAAAAGAATAGGGAGTGCAGTATAAACCCCTGTTGGGCAACCCAGAAGGAATAAAGGAAAATTGACAAATTGAATATGGAGAGAAAAAAGAATATAAAGAATATGAGAGAGCCATGGTGGTCCCTTTCTCAAGTAAGACAATGAGGTTAAAAAAAATTATAGAAAGTCATTGAGCAATTCTGAGGAATAACTCAAAGTTATGGTCAGTAGTGGGTTCCAGACCCAATTTTGTGTTTAAGACCGGGGCAAATTTGCAAAAATGCTTTGAAAATATTCCAAAAAAGGTAGGTAGATTTATATGTGGTACCTGTTCTCAGTGTAAATATATTAGTACTAAAGAAACTGTTACTATAGGCAACACCCTAAAAACTCGGATTAAGTTTAGGTGGGGCAATTGTCAAACCACTGGAGTGATTTATTTGGCCATGTGTACATCCTGTCCCGGCTTTTACATGGGTAAAACTGAGAGAAGGCTGAGGGACAGGATATATGAACACATGTACCAAACAACTACTTGCAATAGTAATAATGCCTTGTACAAACGCTGCTGCGCATGTACTAATTTTGCAGGATTTAAGTTTGGTATTTTAGAAAAAGTTTTACCAAACCCCGGGGGGGGGGTTAGAAATTATATTGAAGAAAGAGAAGTCAGATGGCAAATTAAATTACAGGCCAGTCAAATTCCAGGATTAAATGAAATGATTTCTATAAAGCCCATATTGAATAGGAAGGCTGCATTTTTAAAATAATTATTCTTAAAATTTTTAAAATAAATGATTTTAACATTCAATTTTTATAAATTTGGTTCTATATTTTTAATAATAATAGTTTGTTACGATGTTTTGGTGTGTAAGTGCAATTTTTGAATGGTTTATTGATGTATTAGATAGTGCTTATGGTTTAATGCGTATCTCTTTAAAACGTATTTAATTTATGGTGTCACTAATTTGTGGAGGGAGTATATAAGGAGAAAGTATGGTTTTAATGGTAGAGCCTGATGAAGTCCCTGTTTGGAGGGAAGAAAGCTCTCAATCAGTGATGTATCATTGGTGCAACAATAAAATTATAAATTGTATTATTATTGTGAATAGTCTGTGGTGCACCGCTGTTACATACACTGGCTTCTGGGCTGCATAAGGGCACACATGTATTGCATAGATGAAGCCCACACATATATATACCCAACCCCACAATATGTGTGAGGGCCACAACAGCAGTGGAATGATGGCAGGAATAGCAGCATGACATACTCACAGCCCACTACATAACAACAGCTGACAGCATGTCATATGGACAAAGCCTGGTATGTAGGTGGAGGACAGAGGCTGGAACACAGGCCCATATGTGAAATAGTGTTGTCATATACTAAGCAAGTCACTGGTGTTACAGGATAGTCTGCAACATACCCTTAGTCAGGAATATGAAGTTAGAACCACAAATGGATGTAGTCATGTACTTATAGCACTCAACACACACTGCCAGTGATATATCTGATACAAGACCTGTGTGATGGACAGACAAAACATGACAATCACACCTCTGGCCATCAAGTGGATAGGCCCACAGTTGAGAGCTTTGCAAACAGACTGCATTCCATGTTAAACTAGTATGTACGCACAAACCCTGTAACACTGGTGCTATACAATGCATACAACAATACTACTCTCACTCTGTCTGTAGTTCTGGTACCTCATACAAATATGTAGCTGGCCTGAGTGTGCAAGTTCTCTTGTAAGAGGTGTTACACCTCTGTCTCTGCTTGTACCTGCTGTCTGTAACACTGCTGCCCATACACAGGAAGGATGTCCACCATACAGGAAAGGTAAAGGGACCATGCCCTCATGATGTAGGGATATATAGTACTGGGTTGCAATGACAGTGGTAATTGGAAGTACTACACAGCATGCTGCATGCAGGTAGCAAGTGGAAGACACTGATTGGTGCAGAGGCCATCATCTGATCATGTGCATCATCTACAAAAGCCATGCTGCAACCTATTCAAACCAGCTCAATCCATTTACTGGAGATAGAGAGAGAGAGAGAGAGAGAGAGAGAGAGAAAGTAAGTGAATCAAACAAACAATCAAATAAACTAAAAAAGAAAGCTGGCTAAAGGCCAAGCCAAAGGAGAACAAAACAAAAATACTTACAAGGACACTACCCAGAACAGAAAAAACCTCATTCCCACAACAGGTATGTGAAGTATATATGCATGTAATTGACTGTAGTACTTGGTCCATAATAATGGGATAGATGATGTGGAATGATTTATATTTGCCATCAGGTGTTGTTGTAATGATGTTCATATGAACAACTGCTGAGGACAATAGAGCCTGTCCCTGTAGGTAGTGGGTCATACCCATCAACTGTGCAGAGCAGCACTGACTGATAAGATGTAAGCCATCATAGTATCTGATGTGTAATGGGAAGTGTGTACATTACTGTGGCCAATAGCTGGTGGTGGAAGTAATGTCATAATGATGGACAAGTGGGTTCCACAGCTCACCACGTGCAGGATACTCAGGTTAACATGTATTATAGCATGCTGGAATGCAATAGGTGTGTAATAGGGTTACCTGCAATCTGGCCCTATATATACCCCCCTAATGTTAGTCTGTGTCCATATGTGGCACCTGTCTGCATTGTAGCAAGGCAGAACAATGCAGATGTGCAGGAAGGTGTTTTGAGATTTTGGACCTGATGTTTGAATGTACCATATATAGGTATGTGTACATATATATAATATATATATATATATATATATATATATATATATATATATATATATATATATATATGTATGTCTAGAGATATACAGATATCCATATGTAGACATATATATATATATATATATATATATATATATATATATATATATATATAAACACATATATACATCATATATATATCTACACATATATAGATATATACCTATATGCACATGTCTACATGTATGCAAGCACACACACATATATGTATGTAAATACATGTCCCCTATATTACCACCACAGTGCTGCATGCTATGTGTGAGGGGACAGCACACATAGCAATACACACAGATATATACAGCTCTCAGTGTGTGCAATATGGATGGGTATGTCACATGTAAACCCCTTCTTGGGACCACATCGCCCTTGTCTGTGAAGTAGGGAATGGGAATATGGGGAAGTATGGCAGGTATAGTTGTGGAGGTGGTCCGGGTTGGTAGATATAGAGGACAGCTTACAGGGGTAGTATGTGACACATGTAGTGGGTAAACACCATGGATGGTGTGTGTGGACTGTGATGTGGAAGCCCCATGAGCCCCAATATGGACACAATGGGAACAAGCCTTCCACCCACTGCTACTCACAACAGCAGTCCACATCCCAAAGGTGCCTGGCCTGGAGGCTGAGCAGGAGGAGCATGTGGACCCTGTGAATGTGTACTGGGTGCCTCAAGGTGATGTAGCACACCCACATGTGCCTGTGGAGTTCACTATGGAACACACCCTGGACCTGACCTTGGGGGACAAAACCATGTCTGTGTGTGCCCTGGGGGCCAACATCCCCTGAGATAGTTCCACCTGAAGGTAGTGCTTGACCAGTACATGAGGAGGCCCCAGGGTGGGTCTCACATGTGATATGGCCTGGTAACATGAGCAGATGAGTTTGGAGAGGTGGTTCTGCTGCAAATTTTCCCTAAACATGCTATTGTGTCACTGTTATAGAACATATTTGGGTAGTAATAGTCTACACAATCCCAGAACATGTCCAACAGCATGCATAGATATCCCTAATAACACAGAATGTCAGATGAGCAGCAATCACATAGCCAGCATACCACAGGTATATATCAAACCATAGTAGCCCTGACAATGGCATGCAGTTTGATAGTCTGTAACAGGCCAGCAATGATAGTGTCCACACAGGGAACATGGTTACAAACACATAGCACAAAGTGTGGTACAATACAATATCTGTCCTACTGGTTGGTAAGCTGTAGCCATACCTATTGAGTTGTGTGTACAATTTGTTGTCGCTGATATGGTGGGGGGGTGACAGAGATGTGTATTAAGAACTGTGGTAACCTTGGTGTATGAGTTGCTCAGACCTGTTACCATCTTTGTGTCTTTCAGGCAAGATGTCACATGGACGGCTCCCTGCTTACTCAGCTGCTGAGAATAAAATAGTGCTAAACCACCTAATCCAGCACTACCCTGTCCTGTTTGGCTGGGCTGCCCATGAGCAGCAGGAGTGGACCACCCTGTGGAACAACCTAGTCCACAGGGTCAATGATGTCAGACTGCACAACCGCAGTTATGAGCAGGTCCGGCATCATTGTTCTGACCTGCTTTGCAATGCCTGTTGGCATGCTGCTGCAGTCCAGGGGGATTACCTCGCAACAGGGGGGCAATGCCATCCACCCCCCCCAACATGTGTTGAGGAGCTCCTCGCCAGCCTCGTGGCACCTGCCCATCCACATAGCCAACAACTGCTGGACACCATTGTAGAAATGGGAGCTACCCACACACTGACTGAGGAGTCTGCAGGTAAGGCCACAGGGCACATTAGTAGACCACTGTTGCATATGCACCCGCATCTGTACAGGTAGATCATGCATATCTGACATGTCATAGATATAGTTTGTTGCTGCATAGTAGTGATAAACAAATGTGCATATGTGGTAGTATTGTGGACATGTACTGTTGATGTACTGTAATGCTGCACATACCCTGTAGTAATGCCACAGGTGTGGCCACTGACTTTGCATCTGTTACCCTCTTATGTAGGTCCTTCCGGTATACCACCAAGGCGCAGAAGCCAGTAGCTGGTGAGTATGGTTTATGTTGATGCTTGCCAATGCACTGGGCATGTAATGGCCATTGTATATTCCATACGCACATCTAACACACCTACCCAGAATGCATGCTGTACATGTGCATGTATTGTTGCTGTTAAATGCACGGCATCACAGTGGTGACCATGATGGGGTATTGGAAGGATATGTCAGACACCTGCAAGTTAACTAAATTCCTGTCATTGCAGAATGTGTCCACAGAGAGTAACATAATGGTGGAAGACATGGCCTACAGTAGGGGCATGTATGAAACATCACCCGTTTACAGTGCAACAACAGTGTATATACCAGTAGTACAATGGCAACAGTTACAGAGCTACACTATGGCATAGCATATTACTGTGGTCCACCTTATCAGCTGGGACTAGGCTGTAACATGTGCTGTTCAGTGTATGGGACACTGCAAACTGACACACATGTGTAGCCCTTACTTGTCAAGCATCTGCAAAAAGGCTGAAGATGGGGAGGGGGTGTCAGCATGACACACCAGTGCACTGCAGCAAGGATCCTAAGGCTGCTAAGATTGGCTGTATCTGCACACAGTCAGGTTCAGGAACTGTGACAGATGTAACCCTACCCCCACAGCAATAGTGATGGCAGTGTGTGAACACCAAGGGATGTGCACATGAGTAGACCTTGCAATCATGCAGATTTGGGGAACATATGAAGGGCAGACTGAACATACACTGGCAAATGCAGATGGCCCATGCTAGTAAACCCCTGCCAGGAGTAGTGACTGCTGTAGCACACATAATAATAGGTGCAGCAAACTGTCATGATAAGGGCGTGCACACATATGCACACATGGAGTGTATGCATCATGGTCAGCATCCACACACCTAACACATTCCATAGACACTGCATGTGAATGTACAGGACATATGTCACATATTTGGCTCATGTACTGTTAATATATGTGGTGATGTGGTCCCATGGCAGATCAAGGAAGGATCATATCAATAAGGGTGTGTACACTCCCCATAGCCATGGCATGATCTGATGGTTGTCAGTGTAATAGTATTGGATTGGTCATACATGGTCCGCTGATGTTGAGATCTGTAAACCAGACATCAGGCATTCACAAATGACACCTGTCCACATATCATCCCAGGTATGTGTTGCTGAAAAACATAGGGGCTGTGAACATTAGAGCTGATATAACTGACACAGTACTACACATTCAGCAATGGGTTATGCACCTGTGAGGTTTGGTGCACAGCACATGGCAAAGTGCAGAACAGGTGCACAGCAATACTGTGTACATGGGTGCAGTGGTATCCAGGAGAAGGGGCATCACCTACTAACACAGCATATGCATCACACACATGTGTACTGTTGATAGCATGGATTGACTATAGCTGCACTGTATGCTGTTGTGTACCATATGTTATGTATGTTGACAGATGAGTAATAGGAGGACTGTGTCTACTATCATTGTGTAACCTCACCTGTGTGTGTGTGTGTGTGTGTGTGTGTGTGTGTGTGTGTGTGTGTGTGTGTGTGTGTGTGTGTGTGTGTGTGTCTGTGTGTGTGTGTGTGTCTGTGTGTGTGTGTGTGTGTGTGTCGGAGAGTGGTTAATTTGTCTTTAGGGTCACTCTGGTGAAGTGGAGGGAGATTGATGTATGTAAGATGCATGTGTGCATGTGTGTGTGTTTGTGTGGGTGTCCATGTATGCACATGTGTGATTGTGGGGTTGTTCATACAGCAGTAATTCCCTTTGGGATCATGCAGTACATGGACATGGATTGACAAATGACACACCAGGAATGCTTGTCATGTATGTAATCACAGGACAGCTGATAGTATAAGGTTTGTAGCATGGAACATACATTGGGAGGGAAGGTAAACACCAGGTATACACTTAATACCACATTTAGCAGAGAGGTGACTGACAACCTACATATGCAGCACTACAGATGCATTGGGGAATTACTAGACAAAACCAGGGAATGTATCCATATATTACGGTTGTCACATGATAGGTTGACTGAGCAGCATATCTGGCATGTACTGTGCAATACTTACACATGACACTCCAGTGCATCATATTATAGAGTGAACATAGTAGCCCCTCACATATAAGGGCCATGCTCACAATATCTGGACATACACAGGATGAACACAGAATGACAGCAGTGAGGCCATGTAAAACCACTCCACTCAGGTCAGAGAGGTAATGGAGTAACAGGTCTTGTGTTGTGATCACTTGTCTAGGCATTTAGAGGAATGATACTGTGGTATTAATGAGTGTATGTTACCAAGTGTGATGCAGGATGGAGAATGCATGGGAATAAACATGGGACTATCTGTAAAGTCATGGGCAGGTAGGTATTAAGGTGGTGTGTGTGTGTGTGCGTGTGTGTGTGTGTGTGTGTGTGTGTGTGTGTGTGTGTGTGTGTGTGTGTGTGTGTGTACTGTTATGCAACGCTGTACATGTCTTAAAGTGCATTACTTGTTTTCCCCCACAGGTGATGAGGTGGGTCAGGGTCCCTCCTGCATGCAATCTGAAGTTGGTGTCCATACAGACACCATAGATGATGATAGTACTGTTGAGGCACAGGTGGGGTTGTCAGGGGCCAAAACAGTGCCATCATTTGACATCCCCCTTTTAGCCACCCCAATCCCGCACACAGTTTCAGTGCCTATACATACCCCATCACCAGTGGCCATAGTGGAGGAACAGCTGGCATTTGGTGTCAGTGTAAAGGAGAGTGTGGTAACCATGCCTACTGTGTCTAGTCACAGCAGGCATAGCCAGATGTCCAGCAGGGCACCACAAAGGCAGATGTCCCAGGGTGCTCGTGGTAGGGCTGCTGGTCATCATGCCCCTGGCAGATGCTCCACAACTGGTACCACCAGGTGCATGTTTTAGGCTGTCATGGCGGTGCAGGCACGTATGGAACATTACACCAGACAGGGCCTGAGGCTGCAGAGGGCTGCTCTCACATCTACAAGTGACAACTTCCGTGAACTGTATGGTGGCATCCGTGCTTATACTGAGCTCATGGATAGATGGTCTGTTGAGATTATGGCCTTCAACGACTGTGGTTTGTCTGTGCTTGAACATGTGGTGGGAGTGCGGTGACAGCTGTGTGGACATAGGCTAGCAACATCAACAGCTGGCAATCAACGTGGACATGCTAGGACACCAAGGGGCTCCCGTAGTGGCAGTACCAGCCGTGGCACTGCTGGGGGTGCTGTCCACACCACAGTAGGCCATGAGCCCGTGGTCCTGGCCAGTCCCAGGAGGAACCTGGTTCCAGCAGACATCTGTCATCATCAGGGGAGAGTAGCACATCAAGGCCCATACCTTGACGCGCCCATGGAAACCCTAGCAGGCACAGTCCATGTGTCCATGTCTGGAGGCAGTGAACTGCACACCCTGCCAGGTATGGTCTGCAGCTGTCGATAAACACCTGTGTAGGGCAGCCACATGGCAGAACTGTTTGCATGCATACCCACACACTATACAAACACACCTAGGGCAACCCCATACCTCCACAAACCACATCACCGCACCCAGTTCACCTCATTACACCCCTCACATACACACATGGTGTCAAATGCATGGCCCACCCTCGGCCTCTGGCAAACCAACAACACGCCCTGTGCATATGATGATACCTGTGCATTATCCCTGTCATCCATAACATCGATGCTTGGACAGGCTAATATTGTTCTGATGCACATGGTGACTGTTATACAGGGTACAAAAGTACTGCAGTGTAACATGTTGTCTGGAGTAAAGTTTAATGCATACATGTCAGGTAGTGTAGCCATCCAGCAATGATGCATTATAGCTGTTAGTAATACTGGTTGATTGTGGTCTCCATAATGTTATCCATGTGTGTTGTCGGTGTACTTGTGTCAGCAGGAGGATGGTCTGCAGTCATATTCCACAAGGGCTATGGCACTGTGGTAACACCATGGTTGTGACATATCTGGGGTACAGTTGAACACGTCACAGGTTTGTATAACAGTTATTGCCTGTGCCACATGGACAGGTGACCCACTGTGATGTGTATAATCTGCAACCTGATGAAGACCCATCCACATACATGCACACTCTTAATTGGCAACACTGGGACTAGACCCCTACCTAAGTATGTAGTACTACTAAAGTGTGTGGCTTTCATTGCACACACCACACAGCATTTAGGGTAAGGTGTGTTCAGGTTACATGTTGCATGCAGAACATCCCCAGACATGTACAGTATGCTAATGGGGGATGTAATGGGTGTATATGGACAATACATAGTGTGACTTACGTTCATATACACATTAACAGACACATAACAGGCAGACTCATGTCCAAGAGACCTGGGCCTATCGCTGCTAACTAACTTAACCATGTGTCCAATGTGTTACAGGTAGGCTGCACACAGCACATGGATAACTGGGCTGGATTGTGGTATCCATTACCTGTATGGCTGATGGTGACAGTGGTAACCATAAAGTGGTACATGGGACATATACTGGGTGTACCTTGGTGGAATGACAGTGTACACAGCACCCACATCCCCCAGTGGATATTGTACTCCATGAAACTAATGACAATCTGACATACCCACCATCACACATTGCCCACAACTGCTATACAACCCATTGTATATCCCAACAGTGGTACTACAGAGATATGCATCTAATGCACATGCCACATGCATAGTAGGGTGTTGCATTGTCATGCCTCACCTATGGGCAGCAACAACACTATCTGTACTACTGTGTGGCAATGGGTATTGTAATAGGAGTATGCGGCCTCGGAATGCTATACCCTACAGATATACAGCCATGCACACATACAGACACTTGCCAGAACTCAATGGATATCCCATACCTAGCGACCCATTTGTACAACACTGTTGTGCTGGTACTGCAAGGCTCATGTAGCCAGTATGGGGAGGAGCATAACAGGGTACATGTAATGTCCCATACAGCAGCAGCCACAACTGACTATGGCAATGGGTGTTGCAGTGGTTGTGAAGGCCCTCATGGAATTCCCAAGTGCAGGTGTGCTAACACACAGACACTGCTATACTCAGTAATGTACACGTACACATGTGTCAGTACTGGGGTGCATCGCTGCAGGTGGTCATAGCTGTGTACCTAGCTATTGTCCATGGAGTGATAGGTTGTGTAGAGGATGTATGTACAGTGGTATCCTGCCACCTGCCATGTGGCAGCAGGCAATCTATTGACAGACACCACTGTGGTGACCCTCAGGGTGAGAGTGACATGCATCAGCCAATCCTCTGGGTGCCTCTTGCACATGGCCACTGAGGTGATCAAGTTGACATGTATGCAACATGTATTACAACACATAGTTAGTGTCTGTGATGGAGACATGTACCCAAGCATGTCCTGCTGACTGTGGTAGTGTAGTGGAGGTACCTGTGGCATGTGGTGCATACAGGGTGTTATCACCTATATGTGCCAGTTCATACACAACTGGGCAAACATGTCAGTGTCAATCAAGCATAGGTTGCCTGTACATATCACAGCTGGATACCTGCCATCTGCACATCTGTACAAGGACTGAGAGTCATCAGCTTGACAAGTAGCTATGCAGTAGGATGAATGTGTTGACAGGTAGATGTTTGACAACAATATGTATGCCATAACTCATGTTGGAATCCCTCTCTAACACGGGCTGTACAGACAGTAGTCTACAGTTACATTCCACATGTTGGATCATTATCCAGTAGAGGCTATATACTGTGACACAGCTCACATACCAGGGATACAACAGGGAGGCCTCAGAGTCCAGCTATGCCTGCAGGTGTGCCTGTTGTCAGTACTACATTTAGCACTCTACTCTTGCCTGCGAAAGCACTGTCAACAGTAGTACCACCATGATACACTACATGCCAGTGTGACAGCATGTACCCTGGGCTACTACCACTGTATGTAACTCATTCACATGGATAACAGTGCTGTACAGGCTTCATATACTTGTGTGTCCTAGACATGGCACTCACACCCCTTGCTACTGTAATGACAGCACATAGGCACATGTATTGTATATGGCATTACATACACTTATTACAGATGTCATTACCCTGCTATGTTATCGGACTGGGTGGTGTGAACTGGTTACCATGGCTAAGCCATGCTTAGCAGATATCAACATTGCTCCAATATAGCAGCTAAGCTGATTTGTGCACTGGTAAGCGAAGCCTACACTGTGTAAGTGCCCGTACATTTACCTGTAGCTTAGCACTGCTTAGCTTCGTGCAAACCCATGCAAACATGTATGCTGATATGTATATGTGTATATATCTGTATAGATATATGGATAATTATATGTACATATATGTTCACCATATGTCCAGAACATGGAGTAGAGTCCTATCTCAGCCCTAAAAGTCCCAACCTCTTAGTGCAAGGGGATGTCAGGTATGTATTTCAGGTATATATGTAGACTGCTGCTTCTGTAATAGGGCTTGTCTTAACAGACATGGTGTGTGTGGGAGGTCGCATCTGCTTTTAACATGTGCGCCATTGGCTACTGACAGACATCCTAAGGACATCATAGTACAGTACAACTGCTAGCATGGTAATGATCATGTGGACTACAGCAGAGATATGGCTAATAAATGTGGACAATCTGACACACTCTGGTCAGTCCAGAGGTATACACAGAACCCCTTAGTGCAAGACATGTGGACCAAGCCTGACAATGTGAATGTTAACAGCCATGTAGATTGGTATATCACGTAAATACTGGAATACATATACCCACATAGATTATGCATTCACACACTCCTGTCTGTCCTGACACATACTAACCACTGGTTCAGAGGTCACATGGCCACATACTACCCACTAGTTTGTGACATACAGTACAGCATCCCACTGCTTTGTCAGAAATACATGAAAGTTATGGTGGCCTGGCAGCAGTACATCTGGCAAATATCTGGACATAACATCATACTGGGTAAGTACACTAAGCTGCTAGGCATGTAATAGAGTACTGTGCAAACTACAGGCAGACTGCCACAACACTGGCCTACATTTTGTATGGGGGAAAACACATGTACCTGCAAATATAGCAGGCTCTACAGGCATGTCACAGCACAGAGTAACAGACACCTGTGTGAAATTGCATACCCACAACCAATGTGAATACAGCCACAACCACATATGATAAGCTAGCTTAATATTGCAGTATATTGACTGTCTGATCCACACCATCCTCATATCTGCCACTCGCACACTAACCCTACATATACTGGGCCAATACACAGTGTGGTCCAATGCCTGTCTGTGGTATGCGACATGTGTGTGTTTGGCCATACAAACATGTAAGCCAATAGGGTACTATACACTGGAGTAGCATGTAACATCAGATAGAACAGGACCAAGAACAATGACATCTACCAAAGTCTGTACACCGGCCAAGGTACATATTTGCAATACACACACTGTCGACATTCACCATAAGTACACATACCTCAGTACTGTAAACACAACCACAGAATGCCCAGGTTATGTCCTCAAATATACCCCCTACTATACATAATGTGTAGCAGTCTGATATCTCACTGGCTTATTATCCGATATGATGTCAATAAATAATGGTGTACAGAACATATGCACCTCTTACTGCATGACATATGTACAAAGGTTGACAGAGTTGTGACTGGAGGCACAAACACAAGGCCAATATTGACACATTGCTGTGATAACCTCATACATTTACTGTTGTAACAAGGTTTGTTGTGACATATGTCCTATGAGGGATATGACATCTGTAACTCTCATGGCTGTCACCATGTACTGACTGCAATCCTCACACTATGCTTCTGCAGTTCTCAGATAGGAGTTCTGTGAGCAACACAAGAAAGAAAAGGCACCACACACTGCCCAGTCTGCTGATGACCCTACAGATGGGGGTTTCCTCAAAAACATAGCATTGTCATGACAGGTATTAAAACATGTAGACCAGCCATATCCACACACACTCTGGTAAACCAACATTACTCCAAATGCAGAATAGCACCACTTACATTCTGTAGTCATGTCAGGCACATCACCTCCTGTGTGCATGTTGTTAGAGGCAAATCCCAAATCCATCTGTGATGCTGTTTGTCAAATACCAGATCTAGCTCCTGCTCACAGTGAATGAAAAGGCCCAACACCAACATGATATTCCTAGATATTGGAATGTGTTTCCAAGCAGTTGGCTATGGGAATGTTACCACAGCTGTTCCACATGCAATCAGCTAGAGGAGGGCTGCAATTCATGCAGAGGCCATCAGCTGATCATGAGCATCACTTACAAAACACAAGCTGCTGCCTAAGCAAAGCAGGTGCAGTTCTCCACATCCACCAGATAGGGAGTGAGAGAGACAGACAAAGACAAAGTAAGTAAGGGAGGGGTTGAGAGAGTAAAACCTATGCATGTTTGTGTCACCCACCTACCAGTACAGGGTTTCAAACCTCTGACTGACTATATATTGTTATCACATGTCTATGCAGTTATTGCATGTGCCACATAGCTTACATGGTGACAAGCTGACCAAACATATATGTGATGGTGAGTGACATCTTCAACAGGGGTATGGTAGCGATACGGTAGGTGTAGTATATGTGCCTGACCACATGAACAGGTTTCAGCATCAGCACAGCCACACTGTCTCAGGGACTCACACATATTGACACACGTGGCAGGGTCAGGAATGCATTTCCTAACTAGTTAGTTTGCAACAATACAGTAATGTGCAGGTATCACATGCACCACAGGGTTATCTGGAAGTTATATGGGCAAAGGGCATGTGAAGCTGTCTGACATCAGACAGGATGCTTCCATATGCCAATGGGAGTTGTAGTGAGTGTGAATGTGGTCAAAAGCATCATACACCACACACACAGACACAGGGTGCCAGTACTGACATGCATGCGTGCATTGCTTCACGGGTGTGTAGTAGTTGATTGTGCCAGAAGGATATACAAGGCTAGGTGAAGGGTATACCTTGGCATCAGGCTACATGACAATAGTCTGCAGTGTGGCTCAGGGGTGTAGTGTCTGGATTGGCCCACACAGTTGGGTACTGTATTCACATCCAATCACCTGGGTAACTATTGTGCGTGGTCATTGCTGTGCAATGCTTGGCATGTATGTATTCTTTAGTCCATGACATGGATGCTGTCTGGGATGTGCATACATCCCACATTCATGTACAGTGACATGTGGAACTGTACTTGGGGTGTCTGGCCTATGTTGTGTACACAGATTGTCATCAGCAGATGTGCGGGTCCTGGCTTCATGTGGAGGGAACCGGTAATAGACAGCAGGTTGACCCTGCACCTACATTGCTAGCATGGTACAGGTATTCCCTGGTGTCGGTGGCATCTGTCCCTACAGGGCATGTGTTTAAGGCATGGTGTGTCCTTTGTGGGTCACATTTGATGGTACCACAGGTGTTGCAGGCGTCCAGTGGGGAACATAGGGGAGGCGAAATGTCTGCATGTACTGTAATGTATTGTACTGATGGACAGAGTGCCATGCCCTCTATAGTCCACTGCAATCACACCATGGTTACTATCTGTGGGCAATATGCAGGGTACTACCAACACAGTGGTTGTTGCTTGGAAAGTGTGTTTGCGTATGAGACATGGGTTGAAAGTGTTCTCTGGGTAATACAAGGGTTGCTAACTCTGTTCACCAGGCCTTGATGTCACATGTAGGGGTATGGATTGGCACCCCAGCCTCTTGCCTATTTCACATCTGTTATTCTTGAAAGGTGGACATTGTGACATATAGTAGGGCCACCATATAAGAAATTTGCAAAACCTGCTCCACAATAAGTCTAGTTGTTACACACTCACAACCACCTCCACACAGGATATGAATGACAAACATAGACACGCACACACTTACCATGTCTGGGATTAGAACTCTTGCCTAACTAGTGTATTACACTACAGAATTACACAGTTAGTGCAGACCTTTGTGTTCTACACCTACAGGTAGCAAACCGTTTCTCCAGGTTATCTGTAGATCAGTTGGCAAGATGGGGTCACACTGTGCAAGGGATAGTGTGTACTGTAGGTGATTGCGTCTGTGCTGCTTCTGCTACACGGTACTGGTGTTAGCAGAGATATCCAGACATGTACTGTTATATACTGTGATGTTTTATGTCCTCAAGTACTGTCAGGTAGACAGTTTTGCTCACAGTGATGTCCTGGGGAACACAGGGTGAATGCAGCTGGGTACAGTATTGTGGTCAGATGCCTACATATTCATGGAAAGTTATGCCGTTCTGGGGGAGAGCTGCAGACACTTGCTGCTGCGTCTGTGTTTCCAGTTCAGCACCTTGGTACAGTGCTGGCAGAGGATCCCATACTTGTACATCCATCGACATGACAGTATGGCGTTATCTTGCTGTACCTCACAGCTGTACAGATTCACACGGGTTACCCAGAGGCAGGGGTCATAAGTCAGGACATTACAAACCTGCCCATACACCACAATAAGGGTAGCCACCCATTTTGTGGTTGCTGCTAGGGATAGTATGTGCACACAGCTGTGTGTCAGACCTTGTACATTCCATGCTCCCCATGCTCCCAATCCCCCTCTATTACTTTATCCTCTTTCATACATTATGCATACATTCTCTGATACTTTCCCTATAGTTATCACCTCATCACAGCTGTGTTTTGGTGTTGGTCAACAGTTCATGCAGTGAGACATGCTGGACATGTTACTGTGGTTTGTCCACATGGCCTTGCATATGGCTTATGTGGAGTGTGTTATGTTGTTATTTGGGTGTCCATGACACAACATACATTGGCAGTATGGGTGAGACACAGGCCTTTTGCAGAGGCTTGTAGGCCATTTGATGGTGATGCAGACCAGCTGTAGCAGGCCGTTGCATTCTGTCAGTCCAACACTCCCAGACTGCCATACAGCATATTCCCCTGGGGTGACAGGGTAGGTGTGCTAGGTGTTCATGACAATACTTTCTATAAGTATTGATTAGGTGGTGTGGATGCTGTCAGGGTGCTACTTATAGCTAGGGACACACCTGCATGGGACACCTGCACTGCATGCTGCATTCTTTCGCTATTGCCATACACAGGTGGGGGTCATATTGTACCCATTCCCAACAGCAGGGATACAACCAGAGAGGTACCTCTGGGTGGTGTTTGGGTGAGCTGGATGCATGTGTGCTAGGAACACTACTTGCATCTAACTCACAGATATGCATGAGACTTTCCAGTTATGCTGGCTTGTGAAGGGACATCAGCTGTTCCCAATACATCAGTCCTATCACCTTTGTGATCTGCAACTGTTCAGCCAGACAACATCGGTATTCCCTACTACAAGCCCAGATAATGTGATGCATACCTGTATGTACAATTCCAAGGGTGTGTCCATTTCACGGTTACACATTATATACTGTATGTCTGGGCTACTTTTCCCTGTGTACTGCTTATATATCTAGCCCAACAGTTATGCCATGTCCATCTTTCAGATGGTGACACATATTGCCACCATACATTTACAATGGCTTACTGCTAGCATGTGTTATACTGGGGGAAATTATCTTTGGCACTGCAGTAGTGAGGACTTGGCCCCGTCATCGGCAGTAGTGGGCAATGGCCAACAAGTCAAACCTCAACATGCATAGATACTGACCACTCTCTTTAATATCCGCTTTCATCCAGAGACTTCTTCAGAATAACAAAACAGTTAAAATCACTGGCGTTATATACCCCATCAATTAACCCCTTAAGTAGTAATAGATCAATCAATCAATAAAAGCCTCATTTAAAACCAGCCGTAATTTTTGTTTAAAAAAAGAGGAAGAAGTAACAACATGTTTGTAAATACTCAACCCATTATTTTTTAAAAAACATTTAATGTTGATGGCTTCATTCAAGCCAGGAGTCTTGTCAGCCATTAATTTAATCTGCCACAACGTCTCCCTTTGTTCAACAAAGTTTTTGAAATCCCCACCTCTAAGATCTGATTGAACCACCTCTAAGACAGTAAATAAAATTTTTTTAAAATTCTTACAAACTAAAGAATGTTTAAATAAAGCACTAGTTTCACTTTGAGTATTTATGTTGTAAATATGTTCCCTAATACGAGTTTTGAGACATCTAGTCGTCATCCCTACATAAAATGCAGGGCAGGTGCTACATAATCCGATATAAACTACCCCCTTAGTGGTACATATAACATAACCTGGGACTGGAAAGGTTTGATCAATGCCCTCTATAGTAATAACTGGCCCCTTTGCAATAAACCTGCATGCACTGCAATTATTGCAGGTAAACATACCATTAACTAAAGACTTGCTATAGTCTTGTTTAAAATGGTTGTTTTCTAAAGCTTTTTTTACATTGTATGTGTTCCTAAACACAAATTTAGGTTTATCACCTACAATCTTAAAAAGATCAAAATTACCCTGAATAATCCTCCAGTTTTTTTCTAGTATTTGTCTAATATGTCCACTATTAATGCTCATCTCTAAGGAACAAACCAACCTATTGTAACATTCTGATTCCCCAGAATTTATTCCAAAGGGAATAACGTTATTACTTTCAAAGTGATCAAGTAGTGCCCAATAATATGATTTCCTTTTATTCAGAACATCATTAGCAATAGTGTTTAGTAATTGCAATGGGTACCCTCTTTTAAAAAACAAGTTCTTGATGAACTCAAATTCATCTGCTAAATCAGAGTCTTTAGTTGTCATCCTGCACGCTCTGATAAATTGCCCCTTAGGAATGTTGTGAATAATGTGCCTAGGATGTGCACTAGTAAAATGCACATAACTATTAGTGAAAGTCTGCTTCCGATAAATCTTACTATTATATTTGTTGTTGACATAGTCCCACCAAAAGGAAACATCTAGAAAATTAATAGCCAATCCTAAACAGCCCAATGTGAACTGTAAAAAACCTCCAGATCGGTTTATTTCCCTAAGAAATTACTGAACATTGTCTTCTTTCCCTTCAATAATAAAGACTAAATCGTCAACAAACCTATAGTATAACAAGATGTGAAATTTACTCTTCAGTATACTCAAGACGGTATCCTCCCACCATGACATAACTAGATTTGCATAGGCTGGAGCGGCAGAAGACCCCATAGCCACACCCCTCTTTTGTCTGTAAAAGGTATCCCTGAATAAGAAAAAATTATTCTGCAACAAAATTTTAATAAACCTACAAATGGTGGAAACTTGACTAGTGTTAAATTCATTGTTGTTGCTCAAAATACTGCGAATAGCTTCTACCCCTTCCTCGTGGGGAATGCTTGTAAACAGGGATACAACATCCACAGTGAAGATGGTGTGTATACCTGGGTCAAATACTTTTAAACATGCAAACTCATTCAATTTTTTAAGAAAATGCCATGAATCTTTAAGAAAAGATTCATATTTGGACACCAATGGATTCAATGTAGCATCTATGATAAGTGCAATCCCTTCAGTAACTGAGTGGGGTGAAGACACTATCGGCCGAAAAGGTGGATCTATGCAACTTTTATGTGTCTTGGGTATACCAAAAAGAATACCTATTCTAGGTTTCTCAGTGACACAAAATTCATAAACTTCAAGGTCAATTTCATTTGACATCAGGGCCTCATATAAAAATGAGTGTATCAACCTCTCCCTTCTCCTGATGTCATAAAGTGTAATAACCTCGTATTCATCTCGGTTATCTAACAGTTTTAACATTTTCAGATTATATGAATCCTGTGTCATAATCACTATATTCCCACCTTTATCACTTCTCATAAATCTAAGTGTCCTGTTCATCTGGCATAGCCTATTAAAGGCCTTCCTTTCGTTAACATTTAAATTATGTACCTGTCGGTCGACTTTATTTAGGGAGCCTTCCATTTCCTGTAAGCAAGCTTCCTCAAAAACTTTTAAAATATGAACCAGGGGGGGATTGTAACTAGAAGGTTTAATAAATGTTTTACTAGGACATGAAATGTCATGTAAAATATAAGACAAATTCATTCTCCTCACAAATTTTTTGATATCTATAACTGTCTTACAAAAATCAGCTTTCTTGGTAGGAATAAAATTAAGACCTAATCATAAAACATTTAATTCATACTGTCCAAAATTAATGTCCGTTAAATTAATAATGTCAAAGTTTTCCTGTTCGTTGATTAACTCTCGTCTCCTGATGAGTTGGAACTCATAAAGGTCCGACTCCTCGTGAATACTGTCTTTTTTACCAATGGATTTTTCTTCCCTAAAAAAGGGTTGTTGTTAGAAACAACTGAAGAAACTTCATGGGGAACCTTGGGAGAAGTCTCATTGTTAACAGACTTATTTTGTTCGGTATCAAGCACATTAACCTCAGAATGGATAATATTATCCGTTGGTTCTAGTTGACCAATAGGAACGAAAACAGGTTGTCGACCAGTACCGCTCACTGTCTTAAAGCTAATAGCTGGAACACTAGTATTAACTTTAGCAATTAACCCACCAATATGTTCTCCACTTGTAGCAACTGGATCATGTTGTCTCCTGTGGGAACCATAAGAAGGCACATTCCTACTGTTAAAATCTTTACTATCTCTGCTGTTTGGAACAAAAAAGGTGTATGCTGAATTAGTTTGATACGCAGTAATGTCCCGTTGTAGTTTAACAAGTTTCCTGTTAGTTGTTTCAACGGAATGCCTTTCAACTTCATCAAACAATGATGTAAAAAAGTCAGAATTATTAGTGTTGGAAAGTTCATTTTCAAGTCGACTGATCTCAGTGGTCAAATTTGACATCTTTGCACAATTATTATCAATAAGCAGTTTCAAAAAAGACATGCCTGCTTCGTTAAAAAATGTAACAAGAGTATTAAACATAGTATCACCAACCTGAACACCGTTGGGACACTTAAATAATCTGAGTCCTTTCGGCATGATGTTTAATTCAATACACCGTTCAAAGTAATAGTTCTCCACGGACAAAGAACGAAACCTTTTCACCAGCCTAGTTAAGGTTTCACGTTTTTTGTGACCTCCCCTTTGCAATGAAAGTGTTGGCAAGTAAACTTCACAAAAGGGTTGTTGAATGGTTCTAATAATGTTTTAACTGCAGTCTTATTAACATGATGGTTCTGTAAAGGTACATGTTCACTCATTACCTTCCGTTTAGCAAGCCCCCGATTAGGCTCCACCTCGACGATGGTATCAAGTTCCTTAAAGGAATCGTGGGGGCTAGATGTACCAACCGTTTCCACCGATGAAGCATCCGCTTTTGTAATTAAATATTTAAGCGACTTCTGAATATCCACGAGGGTGGAAACAAGTAAGTTGTTGACATCCTTGTTAAAATCCCCTCCGGGAATAGGATATGTACTTAAATTCAACAGTACCTCATCGGTTTCCTCCGCCATGGTGGTAAAAGAAAAAAGGCAATGAAATACCACAAAAAAGCACAAACCAAATCGAATAAAACCAGGAACAGGAAACCGGCAAAAATGATCCACAGAATCCACAAATAGCGTAATACAAACTTTAATATCCGCTTTCGTCCAGAGACTTCTTCAGAATAACAAAACAGTTAAAATCACTGACGTTATATACCCCATCAATTAACCCCTTAAGTAGTAATAGATCAATCAATCAATAAAAGCCTCATTTAAAACCAGCCGTAATTTTTATTTTAAAAAAGAGGAAGAAGTAACAACATGTTTGTAAATACTCAACCCATTATTTTTTAAAAAACATTTAATGTTGATGGCTTCATTCAAGCCAGGAGTCTTGTCAGCCATTAATTTAATCTGCCACAACGTCTCCCTTTGTTCAACAAAGTTTTTGAAATCCCCACCTCTAAGATCTGATTGAACCTTGATTGATTAAACTGGAGGATTATTCAGGGTAATTTTGATCTTTTTAAGATTGTAGGTGATAAACCTAAATTTGTGTTTAGGAACACATACAATGTAAAAAAAGCTTTAGAAAACAACCATTTTAAACAAGACTATAGCAAGTCTTTAGTTAATGGTATGTTTACCTGCAATAATTGCAGTGCATGCAGGTTTATTGCAAAGGGGCCAGTTATTACTATAGAGGGCATTGATCAAACCTTTCCAGTCCCAGGTTATGTTACATGTACCACTAAGGGGGTAGTTTATATCGGATTATGTAGCACCTGCCCTGCATTTTATGTAGGGATGACGACTAGATGTCTCAAAACTCGTATTAGGGAACATATTTACAACATAAATACTCAAAGTGAAACTAGTGCTTTATTTAAACATTCTTTAGTTTGTAAGAATTTAAAAAAAAATTTATTTACTGTCTTAGAGGTGGTTCAATCAGATCTTAGAGGTGGGGATTTCAAAAACTTTGTTGAACAAAGGGAGACGTTGTGGCAGATTAAATTAATGGCTGACAAGACTCCTGGCTTGAATGAAGCCATCAACATTAAATGTTTTTTAAAAAATAATGGGTTGAGTATTTACAAACATGTTGTTACTTCTTCCTCTTTTTTTAAATATAAATTACGGCTGGTTTTAAATGAGGCTTTTATTGATTGATTGATCTATTACTACTTAAGGGGTTAATTGATGGGGTATATAACGTCAGTGATTTTAACTGTTTTGTTATTCTGAAGAAGTCTCTGGACGAAAGCGGATATTAAAGTTTGTATTACGCTTTTTGTGGATTCTGTGGATCATTTTTGCCGGTTTCCTGTTCCTGGTTTTATTCGATTTGGTTTGTGCTTTTTTGTGGTATTTCATTGCCATACTGACCACTCTCACACAATATGAAACACACACCAACCTAACACATGCATACCTGCATATTGTACACATGCTACAATCTATCCTGCTACCTTGGCCACCTCAGGTCATCTGTGCTCCACTGGTATTATACCTACACATACATGTTACTACATGTCTGCATAGGATTGGAGTGGGGGGCACACCTGACTATTACTACATTTCTACATAGGATTTGGGGGGCATACCTGACTGTTACAACGTGTGTACACTGGATTGGGGGGCACACCAGAGTGTTACTACAAGTCTACATAAGAATGGGGGGCACACCTGACTGTTACTACATTTCTACATAGGATTGGGGGCACGCCTGACTGTTTCTACATTTCTGCACGGGATTGTGGGGCACACCTTACTGTTTCTACATTTCTACACAGGATTGGGGGGACACACCTGACTGTTTCTTCATTTCTACATAGGATTGGGGGGGCACACCTGACTGTTTTTACATTTCTACACAGGACTGGGGGGGCACACCTGACTGTTTCTACATTTCTATACAGGATTGGGGGCACACCTGACTGTTTCTACATTTCTACATAGCATTGTGGGGGCACACCTGACACTTGTACACATTTGGTATGACTGTACTGGTATGTCAGGTACTCCATTTCATCCTGTATTCTAACCTATCATGTTGACTAGAGGCATATCAGTGTACTACAGCTCTTAGGTTTGATTGACCTACATATCAGTTTTTGACTTCCTACCCTTCATAACTAACATACCACTGCCTGACCTGCTGTAGTCTGTCTGTGTAGGCCTGGGGGTGGTGGTTACCCATAGCCATCATTCAGAGGCCTTAACACAGCCTTTGTTTGTGTTTATCTACACCTGTCCTGCTGGCTGAGACTGTTGTTGGGTATGTGAACCTCCCTGACTGGCATGTGTGTGTCATGTGGACATACATGGGCCCAGCACATTTCCTGCAGTGGGTTTTGTCACCATGTGTAGTACTGGCTACTGTAGTGACACCAGTATTTGTTACAGAAATCATGGTGCCACTATCTGCTGGCATCCCATTCAGCCACCCAATTCCCTTGCATGCTCACA
The DNA here is from genome assembly GCF_019279795.1 of Protopterus annectens. Lineage (NCBI taxonomy): Eukaryota > Metazoa > Chordata > Ceratodontiformes > Protopteridae > Protopterus > Protopterus annectens. The sequence goes on along the minus strand of NC_056744.1, from coordinate 1,201,997,456 downwards.
TCCATACCATAGATACAAGTAACAACATATACTACTCCATTCTGCAATTAGTAAGGAGAGTGACTTACCTTGTGGGCGTGCCAGTTTCGAGGATGGTGCCGGAGAGCTGCCTATGTCGGATGCACACAGTACACTCCCTATACATGGTTGAGCACAGGTAGCGTCAAGTTTGGCATCTCTTTTACTATATGTGAGAGTCAGAGAGTGGTGTCATTCCCTGGGTCCCTCCTATGTCAGTGTATGTGCTATGCATTGCCTCTTTGCCAAGGTCAGGGCATACTGGGCATGTCTCCTTCTGCCTACTGGGGCAGGCTCAGGTTGTTCCTCCTCTGAGTCACTCTGTGCCTGTGCAGACCTTGGCAATGGTGGGGGGCTGTGTGGCCCTGCCCCATGCTGTCCCTGCTGCAGCTGTTTCTGCAGGATCATATTGTGTAACATGGCACATACAATGACAATTTGAGTACATGTAGCTGGGGAGTACTGCAAAGCTCCACCAGATGTGTCCAGGCACCAGAACCATGACTTGAGCATCCCAAACACACACTCTATTACAACTCTGGTCTGCGCGTGTGCCTCATTATGGAATTGTTGTTTGGGTGCATGTGCATTTCTGATGGGTGTCATCAGCCACGGCTCCAGTGCATAACCAGCATCCCCCACTACGTGACCGTAAGGGATGTCCTCACTGGCAAATCTCTGGTACAGCTGTCAGATGCCAGATGTGGGAATCCTGATAGCTTCCAGGGCAGCCAGCACACACATTCATTACAATGCCCTGGACATCACACACAACCTGGCAGTTGATGGAGAGGAAGCCCTTGCGGTTGATGTAGATCCTACCCCACTCACCAGGTGGTGCTTTGATGCATATGTGCGTGCAGTCTATAGCACCCACTACCTAAGGGTATTCGGCTATTTGGTGGAAGAGATGCATATTGCTAGCCAATGCCTCATGGGTGTTGGGGAAATAAAAGTGCTTACCAGCATGTGCTGACATGGCATCCAGAAACTGGTGGAGTACCCTGGATGCTGATGCCTGTGAGATCCCCATTATATCTACAGTTAGCCTTTGGAAGGTACCTGTAGCTAGTATTCTCAGGCCTACACATACCTTGGTATCCAATGGGATGTGTTCCCCTCCGTTAGTTCCGTGTGTGAGGCATGGCTGGCACAGCTCAACAATTTGCTGTAGGAGGTCTCCGTCCATCCTATAGCACTCCACTATCTCCAGTTCATGTAGCCCCTGGTAGGATACCATGGGTCTGTACACACTTCTTTGTCTCCTCACTGTGGGTTGGTCAACAGCATTCTCACCCTTACCACCCTCAGCCTCTTCCACATGTTGATGTATGATAGCTATTACAGCCCCTATCATTTTGTTGTTTTTGTTTGTTAAAATTCCCCTGCTTGTATACACCGGTGGTGTAGAGTATGTGGAAAAAAACAGAGGGAAAGGTATTTGCATAGTTTATAGTAGTGTTCTGGGCTGGGCTGGTCTGCTGCCTGTGTATTTGGCTGATTCTGATACAGTTCACCTGTCACCTAAGCTAGTTCTCCTAGATTATCTTCCTACTGCTGTTTTCCCTTCCCATTGCCTTCCTGTTTAAGCACGGGTGTGTGCCGCGCAGACACAGTGCTCAAATGTGCACAGAGCTGCTATTTTGTGGTTTACTTTTTTTTCCTTTAAAATGTGGTTTTGTGGCATGCACACCCGCTTAGGCAATGTAAAGAGTGCTAGGCAGCCTCAGACACACCCCTTTGCTTAGCTCTGCTAAACTAAGAGCAAACCTGAGCCACAGGGCTCCAATCCACCTACAGTATGCCTGACACACACACCCTATGATATCAGCTAACTCCTAGGCTTGCACTATGCTATTCCTGCTCTTAAACTGTTGGGTGCTGACTGGCATGCAGGGGAAATCTGAGATTCAGTATCATTCCCCTCATTTTCATTGGATTGCCTGCTGATGCATAGTTACAGGTCCAACACTGAGCCTCCCCCCTTAGCAATCACTATTCACTGGCCATGTTGTCTTCTGCCTGCCATTAACTATAATGACAAAATAGTGATTCTGGTTAGAATGCTTATTTTAGGGGTTTTATTTTATTTTTCACCCGATCCCATTTGCGCTCTGCTGCCCTATGCTTAAACAACCGAGATTGGCTAAAAAAAATAAAAGTACATTTTTTTTTATTTTAGCAACTGTTTTCCATTCCAATGGCCATATATTTGGCCATTGGCATGCTTTCTATATAATATACACCCTTTATTTGGAGCTGGCATGGCTCCATTTTGTAGTTTGCAGAAATGTACTCGGTTACTAACCGAGTACATTTCTGCAGGTTATACTAGTCCTGCACGGCTGGCTTCCAGCTTCCTGGATCGTAAATTCACCTTATTTGCATGGATTTCACCTGCAAATGGGGTAATCTGCAAACAGAAGCTGAGTCCATACAGGACTAGTGCAGGATCACTCATGCACGTTCTGCAGCTTATTCCTGGATCGCAATGCAGACGTATTGCCTGCTGGAGCTCCTGCATTAGTCCTGCACAGCGTGCAGGGTTTGCTGAATCCAGGGGTAAATCTACATGAAATCTGTTGTTTTGACTTACTGTAGATACAGAATCTAATATAAGGCTGAACAAGAAACATTTCTCTCATAATTTTGATTTAGGCATAAGAGGGTGAAAAGAGAAATGAAAACATCTAATTATAAGAGCAATAATGGACTGGTGTTATTTCATGTTGACATTAATATTAAAAATTGAAACCTTATATTCCTATTGTATATGTGGGAGTATGAGGAAGTGGGGTGAGGGAAGGGATGGCACAAGCTGTATTTTAGTGTAGAAAATGATATTTTATGTTGACATTAATATTAAAAATTGAAGCCTTATATTCATATTGTATATGTGGGAGTATGAGGAAGTGGGGTGAGGGGAGGGATGCCACAAGCTGTATTTTAGTGTAGAAAATGATAAATTACATATACAGCATTTAATGAGTAATCAATACATATAGCAAGACATCTAGAAATTTAGAATTGCATTTACATAGGTAATAAAAATGTAAATAGAGTTAGTTGGTAGTATTATGTCAATTTACTCTTTTGTCTGTTCATTTCAGAAACATAATTGTAAAAATGATAACTAATATCCAATATTATCATTTCAACTAACTTACTAAGTTACCTTTCACATGTGTTAAACTATCAAATAGATGCAGTGTTTTTTTTTTCCAAGTCAGGAAGTTAGAGGGTATGTTTTAATAGTGATGCTCTTCAAATGAATGGTGTTAATCCCTAAGGATTCCGTGAGTTATAAATTATTTCAATACTTAGTATTTCATCCCATAATTATTTATTATTTGGTGTCTGTTATTATTAATAATTTAAGTTCAGCTGATACCGATATAAAATTCTACTTGGTCATATCCATAAATAAATTTTTGTTTTAAATTAAGTGATGTGTTTTTTTAATAATAATACTTCACTAGCTGTACTGCTACTAATGCATCATATATGAAGTATGTTAATATCAATGTAAATGATTTGAATAACAATTGTAAGAGAGGTAGTCTAACTAAATACTTAATAATTCATCAGATAACACAAACAATACAACTCATTTCTTCTATACCAATCCAAGGTTGAACTGCAATTAAAATTTAAAGACACAAGTGTCCTCATAAAATGCAAACCACATGCATATAATACAAAATATGTGCATACTAAAAGTTTAAAACTTGACACTTTGAAAAAATGCTTCATAATATATGTATATAAAAATGTATCAAAATATTGTAAAAAATATATATGTAAACACATGTTTGTTAATACATATATAGGGATTGTGTGTGATATAAAAATATATATACTAATTTAAATTTTAGATGCTCTGGCTATTAACACAGGTTTGATAGTATGTGTTAATAGCCAAAGCATCTAAAAGTTTTTCAAAGTGTCAAAGTTTAAAATTTTTAGTATGCACATATTTTGTACTATATGCATGTGGTTTGCATTTTATGTGGACTCTTGTGTCTTTAAATTTTAATTGCAGTTCAACCTTGGATTGGTATAAAAGAAATGAGTTGTATTGTTTGTGGTATCTGATGAAGTCTTGTGCATAAGACAAAAGCGCTTATCCAAAGTTTATTACTAAAGTGTTTGGTACTTTCGTGAGAGCGGACCTCTGTCTGTTGGTGTTTACTGAGTATTTACAATTATCTACAACTATTTACAATTATTTACTGTTTTTGAGTAAATACTTAAGAATGTTTAATGCTAAAGTCATATTTCTACAAGAAACACATTTTAATACAAGAACTATTAATAGACTTAATACAAATTACTATTCTTTACTTGTTAGTTCATATTATAAACAAAAGAAAAGAAGTGTTGCAATCTTATGGAAAAAATATGTTTCAATGCCTAAAATCTTATATACATACAATGATAAATCTGGCATGTTTTGTTTGGTAACTTTAGAAATAAAAGGAGAATATGCACTTTAATTAATGTTTATTGGATTCCTGGATTAGGAGTTAAGTAGTTAAACAGCAGCTTAAAGGGTTTTTATAGCTTTCATAAGGGAGTATTATTTTAGCTTGTAATTTTAATTGCATTTTTAAATCATAATGATACTAAAGCAACTAATAAAAGTCAGAAACCAGTATCATCTAAAGTGTGAATAAACTTTATAGATATGTCCAGAATCAAATATATAAAGACATTTTTCAGAAGTAAATTCATTGTTTTTTACACATTTTTCACATGGGCATGACACTTAATCTAGGATAGATAGAGTATATATTTCAAGAGATATAATAACAAAGCTAGAAAAAGTTAAAGTTGTCACATGTCCACTATCTGATCATAATGCCATTACCCTTAAAGTAATGATAAATACTAAAATAATATCCATATTAGCAGAATTCCATCATATATAAACAATTACAAGAATGTAAGGAATTATTTAATAAATTCAGTCTTTTATAAATATAAATTTAACTGAAGATACATCTGATATATTTGTTTGGTATTCTCTAAAATCATATTTATATGGTAAAACAATATGTTGTTATATAAATAAGAAGGGATAAAGAACTCATAGACTTACAATAAATTTAAATTAGATATTCAGAAAGGTAAAAACAATTTAGTTAAGGAACTTGATAAAATAAATAAAAAGTATTTAGAGACCTTACATCACAAACCATGATTAATTTAGAGAAGATTAAGATTAATTCTTATTCTTTAAACCCTAAAAGTCAATAGAAACTAGCAAATAGAATGATGAAGATTATTCAGTCTAATCAAATTAAAGAAGTTTATATTCCAGGAACTAAAACAAAGGTTACAGAATTAGAAGAAATTTTAGAGGCATTCAGAATTCATTTTAGTTCAATTAATCTATTTAACCCAGCAGTAGAATCACAAAGTAAAATAAAATAATTTCTTAAATAATATATTAAAAACAAATTAATAAACGCTCAGACAAAATTAATAGATAAACCTATTTTAATGTCTGAACTTACATTACAAATTAATGAACTAAAATTAAATAAAGCTCCTGGAAATCATGGTATTATACCATAAGTATATAAACTCTTGCCTAAAGAACATTCTGTACTATTATTAAAAGTATATGCATTAGTTAATGAATTAAAAAATGTTCCTCCATCTTGGAAATATACACTTATTTTACCTATTCTAAAATCAGATAAAGTTGTAAAGGAATGTTTTTCTTATAGACCAATTTCTTTATTAAATACTGACTATAAGTTTTTATGGCAATATATGCTAATAGAAATAAACAGATTCTACCCTTGCTGATAAATGAAGACCAAACTAGTTCATAAGGAACAGAAATTCATACGACAATGTTCAAATAATACACACAATAATAGATTATATTAATGCTACAAATGGATGTTTGACTTCAATAAGTTTAGACATTATTGGTGCTTTTGATTAAGTTCGTTGGGATTATTTGTTATCGGCTTTAGAGGAATGCAATTTCTCAGATAATTTTATATGACTGATTAAAATGCTTTATGAAAATCCTTTGCTTATATAAAATGGATCATATACTTCTAAACCAATTGCAGTTACTAAAGGCACTAAACAAGGGTGTCCTTTGTCACCTTATTTGCAAATTATATTAGATCAATAGCAATTTTAAGGGTAGCCAATTAAAAAATCATTTAAGCACCAGAAATGCAACTATTTGCATATGATATTTTATTAACTTTGAATAATTATAGTTATTCTCTACAGCCCAAAAGATATCTGGGCTTAATTTTAATGATAATAAAACTAAGATCTTACTTATAAATTGTAATGCAATTAAGTACCTAGGAATTATCCTAACAGATAATATTAATGATATAATAACTATTAATTGCACTGATGCTTTAAACACTATAAAATGGAACAAAATGTTTTTACAATGGAAGAGAAACTTTCTTTAATTAAATGATTATTCTTTCAAATATGCTATATTTTATACAAACTATATAACTTTCTCTTCCTAAAGAATGTAAAAGACATTTTAATACATTGATGTGAAATTTCTATGGTTTCCTAATAAACCTAGACTAGCACTGAGTAATCTTTAAAGGATTGGACAGTTGGTGGTATAGGTGTCCTGGATATAGAAATATACATGTTATCATCAATTATTAAGACAATAATGTTATGGTTAAACTCTAATTATTCTGTTAAATGGAAAGAAATACAAGAAATAATTTGGTTAAATTCAAATTACTCAATATCAATGCAATACAGTAAAATATTAACTAATAATTTTCTTTGGTTGTTAAGAGAATATATCTTGGAGAACAAAAACAAACCAATCTGTTCCTGGTATATAGCCAATGCATTAAATATATTCAAAAACTTTATGAAAAGACATCCAGGATTTAAAACGTGGCTATTTTTACTATTTCTTATACCTTGTACACAAAATAATATTAGGATTTTAATGTACCAAAAATGACTGAACTCAGAGAAAAAAAAAACAACATATTGGCATCGACTAATGAGTTATGAGAAAGTAAGTCTATAGTTTATATTATGAATAAATAAGATATAAATAGAGAAATGTGGTTAGAAATGTAAACGTGTTGATAATTTATTATTAAAATACACGAGTTAATGCATTTAACTATTAGAAATTCTGCTCCTAAATTTATAGAATCTATGATTATTCTAGGAAATCAAACTGTTGTGGGTAAGGGGTACTTATCTAAAATATATAAAGTGGTCAAAAATATGAAATTATATTATAAAGAACAATTTTGACGCCTTTTATAGATTAATTAATAATCACCTTCCTAGTGAGGAAGATAAAAAGTTAATGTTAATATCTTTTGCACAAACTACCCTTTCATTGCAGTGCAGGTTATTTTCCTGAAAATTTATGCACATAAATTTTATTACCCCCTCATAAAGTGCAACTAATGTTTAAAAAAGTAGTTGGATGTAGAAATGTAAATTAAAATTAAAAGCGGATTGGCAACATATGTTCTATGATTGTATATTACTCAAGCCATTCTGGGAAAACTTGAATTTTTCTTGCACACTATTTTTAATGGCAAATTTATTCTAACAAAATGTTTGGTTTTGTTTAATGTTCCAATATCTATATGTGGCCAGATCAAAATATTCTGTCTTATGGCATTTACTAGCTATTGCATGAAAAGTCATCCCCATGAACTGGAAAATAAGAGACTACTCCTTTATTCAAAGAGTTCAATAATATTGCAAATAATGTTTGTCAACTGGAATTAACTGCAATCAAGATGAGAACAGATAGAGTCACTTCATATTACAATTCTTCTTTGAAAGTTAGAGAGGTATTAGAAAAAATTGATGATAATATGAGATAAAATAATATTAAAAGTTGAACAATAAATAATTACCTCTGTTTAAGTAGATACCATTTGTTAATAATTATTTTACCTGCTGCTGTGACTTTGTTCATTATAATAGTTACTTTTTGTTCTAAAATTTTGTTTTTTGTTTAGAATTGTTATATGTTTTAAACTTTAATAAAAGTAGTTAGAAAAAAAAATAATTTGTGCACTAGCTCTTGGATGAATGTTTTGTGCTGAAGAAATTCTAAAGGGCATTTCAGGAATTTTTATCATTATAGTATTAAATGTACACAGTGCTGAACAGGTGTTGTCACAACTGATTTAGCAGAAGCCCTGGCTGGTGTTGAGCACTGAGAAATACTTATATTTATGCATAATGGATGCAGCTCTCTTGAATGTGCTTCCCTGTGGTTTTACATAGAACTGAAGTATTCAAATCTTGTGCATTTATACATATTCTAATATTTTCTGGCACAAGTACTGTCATCATAGTAATCACCCATGCAGTAGGTTACATTTTGTTATAATCTTACCTACATAATCTCTTCATTTTGATTCTTCTCCAGTCCTCTGTCTCAGTGCCACCAGGCCACTTCTTGGTGCATGCATAAGTGACGGAAGTTCTATCTTTATGCTATACTGGCCTGAGTCTTGAGAATAAATCAACTTACTGTTCAGAAATATGAAATGCAGTACCAGGCTTCACATTTCTCTCTGGATTAGTTGCAGAATCTCTACAAATTGAATTTAGGTTACAGCTTTAGTGCACTGTACTAAAGAGCTCTGTAACTGCAGTGCATGAATATGCAAACTGTTTATGCCAAATACATGCATACTGTTGCCTTTGCAAATCTCCAATTCATTTCTTGTACAAATGTATTTACTGTCAGCACCCTGAGCATGAAAGCTAGACACTGCTTGAGCTTGTGACCAAATCTGTGAATGCCTGCCTTCGTTGACTGCATGCTGGTTTCTAGTTCATTGAGACTGCATTTGCACACTCTGTATGGACTTAATCATACCAACTGTTCACAAGCTATTCTGCTCAGGCTATTGGGTGGTTTTAGTTACACAATCTGAAACAGCAGATAATAGGTTTTATGGTGTTTACTGAAGACAGCTCCTTCTGACCCAAAAGTGCTAACTTATAATCAGGTTAAGATAACAATGTATCTTTACACCCTTTTCAATTCCTGTCAAGCCCTTATTTCTGAATGCACCATGCTTAAAATTAATGCTTTTTGCCTTTAATATACAGTATCTTCTGGTGACCACCCTGCTTTTTCAGTCCTTTTGTAGAAACACTAACAGATTGTTTTCTCTGAATGAGTGGTATGATTCAGTAGCTGAACATTCTGCAAATCTAATTGCATCAATCAGTTGCAGAACTTTTGTCTGTCCTTCCTTCTTTTAACTTTCACACATTTTAGAGAAATTGCTAAAAAAATGTTTCTGTAATCTGTTTGCAACTGGACTTTCCACCTAATTTTTATAACCACATTTCAAGCATCATGGCATCTTTTTAGCTGAAATTGTCTTATTGTTCACTGTGCTATCATTAGAAGAGTAGTTGGGGAAGGGCAAGAGAGCAGATGCACCAGGTGTATGGTGTTAGGGGGCCAGAAATTTGGCAACTGGTGGGCAGTGCATTCAAATAACAGTATGGAAATACTGCTTTTCTTTGGTGCTTGATGCAGCAAATCATTTTTTTCAGTAGGTGAGGAACACCAGGTCAGATCAGAGAATGGACTGACATTTTTTCTCTTCTTTATATTTAAGGGGCACCAGATTGGGAAGTGGCACTGAGTGCTAGCAAAGCCAGAAACCGCTCTGGTCATCTTGGCTACACATTTTGGCCATTTTAGTATTTATCTTTTCTGACACTCAGATTCTACTTATTTTGCACCAGTGGGCCTTTTTTTTCTTCTTTTTAGCACATTCCTGCTTCATTTTAATTTTACACACATACCCAAACCCTGCAAGCTCTTTTATTTCTAAGCTTCATAGTTCTGTTACTTCTTCTGTTTTAGACACATTCAGAGCTTTATCTAGTAGTGAGTCAGATTATAACTAATGGTTTGATTCTCATATTACCATTCTTTATACAACAAACAATACTATTTCTTAGCAATGGATCATGCAGTTTTTCCTCTGCTCAATTACAGAACCATGAATAGACACTTGTAGCTTTTGATTTCTAGTAAAAAACAAATGATAAATAAATGGCAGGTTATTTTTAAGTTTACAGTTGTTTAAACCTGTCTTTTATAGCAAACAGGTCAGAATACTGATATTTAGTTAGAATAAATTCATGGCATAATTTCCAGCAAGGTCAAGACATTCATTTATGCATTTATTTATTTATTTGTTGATGGATTGACAGTTTTTGACCAAGTTAGTCCTACTGTGCATTGTCCAATTTCAATGAGAGCCAAGAGGAAAATAATAAACAGCATAGGTAGAGACAACAGTAGCAAATATATTTACAGAAATAAAATATCACTTATGCATATGTAATATAAATAAGAAGGAAAAGGGAAAAAAGTAGACAAAATTAAACTGCAAAATTTAAGGAAGGGAAAGAGTAATGCTGTTGTTGCATTAAAACAACATACATCGGAAATACCAGATTTTAATTGTATATATCCTAGTGTTTGTGGCAGGCTATGAGCAAAGGGCAGTGATTTGAGAATACAGAACATGAATTTAATACATTAAGTAACACCACACTGGCTACAAAATATGTTAGTATATAGTCAGTAATTTGCTTGCCATTATAGAGTAGTGGTTAGAAAACTTCAGTTGAATGGTTACCTATTTATCATATGGTATGTTGGGACTAAGTGCTAATTTACATGCATTTTGGAAAGTCTTGAACTCACTTTATTTAATATTCTACCTGTTGAAATTAAATCTGTCTCAGAGCTCACTGTATTTCAAAGACATCTAAAGCACATCTCAAGGAACAGTATAAATGCAAACGTTTTGATGAAGCAGGTTAACCATATAGCTGCTTACACATAATAATCCATGTAATACTACCAGAACTGCATGATTTGCAAAGACTGACACTTTTATAACAGTCAATATACTGTTATTTCAGTATAATGGTATTATTCATAGGTTCATGGGCAAGTACTAGGCAAGCTGCCCTTGCAGGCTATTTTAAGCCTAGCCAATTTTCCATTTTCTGCTTCAAATAACCTACCCCACTTGTTTATAGATTGGCCTTACCCATCCCAAGGTTGATAATTATGTATTACCCTTAATGAAAATAACTGGGATCATATCACAGATAATTTAAGGGGACAGATGCATGGGATAAAGTATTTAAGAGCTGCCTCTGTCTATTAGTAGTACAGGCGGTTGTCAGTCCAGGGGTAAACTTTGTGTTTCTCATCCGTAGATCTAAGTTGTGCTTGAAAATGGACAGGGATGAACTTTGTTTTGTTTGAAGACTGATCTCTGTTTACTCTTTGTATATTTTCTAAGATGACGGTATATGTAATGTATATGTGCTGCTGCTGCTTGTTGACCTGGGTCATGGCTAAAAAAAGGTCTTCAGACCAGTCCATTTAACCAGTAAACAAACTGAATAAATAAAGCCAAGAAGCTATCAATGTCAGGTAAGTGTTGTGGAGCATAAATTCCAAGTATTACCTAGGATTTAACTAAGCTCACACTGATATGGCTGTAAAGGTAAAACTGCAGTCTGTGGTTGATCTGTGTTAATGCATTTAAAAATGTCCACATTTACTGTTGAGTGTTAGATATTTTGGTTTGATTTTCTGTTTCTTTTATGTTTCATTTTACTCCATGGACCATGGATGCCATGCAGCCATTTCCTAATCATGCTTTTCTTCCCACGTAGTATTTTTCCAAACATGGACCAAGGGTTTTAACTTCAGCAAGTTTGGGGTTTGGCTATTACATTTGGCTAAACAGATCTTTATAAAAATAGTAATTGTACTGTACCACTGCTGAAACTGTTAGCCAACAAATTACTTTTTGAAAACCCAATGACAGATTTATGGTAGTTATTTTTAAGTTAAAAATATTACTTAGACCTGTCTCTATAATAGAATCTAAAGAGTTTTTAATAATATTTTATCAGTTCTTCTATACCCAATGGCATGATAGATGCTGCCATCATTTATTTTTCAGCCAAGACTTCTTTCCACCCCACACTCTGCTTATTCATAGGACTGCATACTCAAGATGCTGTTTTGTCCTCCTTTTCTTTTCTTTTGACATCCACTTTCTGATCTCCACGTCTTACAGGTGTGTTTATTTGAATTGTCATATTTCTAGAGATAGTGTCAATACATCTTTCAATAACTTATTTTCCTTTTATTCAGTGCAAGTTTCTGGGTGAACCTTTACAGTCCTATTTTTGTTAGGCCAACAAACTGCATCAATATTGTTTGTAGGTACACCTTCCTCACTAAGTCATTTTTAATTGTGTGTCAATTTCCCTGTCATTCATGGCTAGGCTGCATTCTCAGCTGTGAATAATCATGTCAATGGACAGATCTCCATGTAGTAGATCAAGGCAAATGTCCATTAAAAAAAATTCAAGCTGTTTACAGGTAAATTTCAGAATTAAGAACTCATAGGATATGCAATAAATACTTGAATTGTGCTTTCTTTCTATAGGACATTTTAGGGCACTGGAGTAGGGATAGAAAATACTTTGTCATGTGAAAAAACAGAGAAAAGATTAACTTTTGCATGCTGTTAAGGTGAAGCTTAAAAGGAATTTATAAACCCACAGTCAGACAAGTATCTGACATGGCTTAGTGGTAGATCACTTTGGCAATGGGTGCAGGGTCCTGGGTTCGAGCCTTGCAAAGGCTGTTTATTTTTGGGCTGGGAGGGTGGCCTAATGGTTAAGGTGTTTGCCTTGCAAACACAAGGTGCAGGGTTTGAGTCTGACAAGGGATAATTGGCTAGGCTTAAAATGGCTCGCAAGGGCAGTTAGCCTAATACTAATCTATGAACCTAATCTATGAATCTATGAATCAATGTAGAGTACCCAAGTTCTCCTTCCAGTTGATATATGGTCAGAAAAGTGCAATTCAAATTCTTTTTTTATATCCTTTTCTGCCCTGATTTTTTCATCTATTGAAACACAAGGTGCAGGGTTTGAGTCTGACAAGGGATAATTGGCTAGGCTTAAAATGGCTCGCAAGGGCAGTTAGCCTAATACTAATCTATGAACCTAATCTATGAATCTATGAATCAATGTAGAGTACCCAAGTTCTCCTTCCAGTTGATATATGGTCAGAAAAGTGCAATTCAAATTCTTTTTTTATATCCTTTTCTGCCCTGATTTTTTCATCTATTGAGACCAGGCTTGGGTCTTTATCTGAGAGAGACTGACTGATGGCAAGAAACAGTCTTCTGGGACACTTAATTTGTAGTTTGGATACCATCAGCAAGCACAACCTACCTCTTGCAGCCTAGAATAGACATTAATCATTTTCTCTCATGTCTTACTTAGTAACATACTGTGGAGGGGACATTATTTGTAGATTATGTTTCTATTCACTACTTCTTGTGCTGGAATATACATTGCAATGACAAGCATCTGATAGAGAGGCTGTTCTCTAGCTTTTCCCTGTGTTCTGGAGTAATGCTGCATTGCTTTACATCAAGATAATCCGTGATAAAGAATGTATTCCAGTGTCATAGGAAGCCAATGGGTATTGTAGTCAAGTGGGGGGTCTGCAGAAGGTCTTTTTGAAACCCTTCTGGAGTGCATGCAAATATACATCCAGTCTGATTCTGTATTCATAGGTGCCTTTAACATTCATTATGGTGATACTTTTATTATAAAAGTTTGAAAACATGTAGCCTTTATAACTTCTCTCAACACAACTTCTTAAACAATAGGCTTAGAAAACATCTCAGGTCATCCAATGCTCTAAATTGTTCCTGACTGAAACCCACATAACATCAAAGCTGTTGGGGCTTTAGCTGACCATTTCAATGACCATGCTACACATTTTGCTTTGCTGGCCTACTCAACATGTTTTAGCAATCTAAAGTAGAATTACAAGTAAGTACCAGACCACACTTAATAATATAGTTCTTCTACATAATAATACATTTCACAGATTGCTTAAACACACCACACAGAAAAATGAAAAAAATTCATGCTCATGTTCATGCTCTCCTGTGGCTCTCTGCTAGTATAAAATGTCTAACCTTTGTATTACATTAACTTTTGAAAGAAAACTAATTATCTATTGTTTATAATGTGTGAATCTACCACCTTGCAGCTGCTATCCCCTTTTGTCTGAATTCCTCCTTCGGGTAATACACATCCTATACAAAATATCTGTTACCTTGTTTCCACCACACATTTTAGTAGCCCATTACATGCATACACTACCCTTTCTGTAAAGTAATACTTACTTAGGTGGATGTTACTAATTCTCTGTCTATATATGTAGTCAGTGGCCCCTCACATCACATCCTTCTTTATGAGCTCTTTTCCCTGACTGCCTCTTTTTATGATGTCACGTAGCCATTACATACTCTCCATTCCTCTTACATTCAAGTGAGTATAGTCAGAAGTGCCTAGTCTTTCTACACAACATCTTCTCTCCACTCCCAGTCACTCTTACTGCCCTCCTCCAAACCCTTTCCCAATAGACCAATTTCCTTATCTGTGTATGGTCTTTAGAAATGCATTGAGTAATAACACTGACACCTCACTAGGGGGTGTACAGAGTAGTACAATAACATCTCTACCTTGGTACTCTTCTCCTCTGGATGCATTCCTGCATCCCAGCAGCCCTGACAATTGCTGTTTTACTTTGCATCTCATAATTGATTGTTACTACAATTACCACTAACATTTTTTGGTTCATTGTCTAACCTTCCTAGGGCTTCTTAAGTATTATCATAGTGAAAGTTCATTGTCTTAAGTTTAACTATATCAAACCTCAGCTGCCATTTTTCTTTCCAGTCCTGCAATAATTTTACATCCCTTGTGAGTCTTTCTACTTCACCCTTTCTGCCTCTATTTTAATGTCATCTAAAAAGAAACTGATACATTTCTTATGCTGTTTGCTATGAAAAGACAAGCACATAGAAGGACACTGGACCTAGAATCAAACCCTGTGTCACAGCACTAATTACTTTGTACCCTAAAACAGTGCTTTTCTTACCACTACCAGTAAGAATCCTTAAAGCCACTTACCCCTGACTTTACTAGTCTTCTGTCCACTCCTAGTGCTTAGAGTTTGGCCAGTAACTTTCCATTTGGTTCTGAGTCTTAGGTTTTTCTGACATCACGCTAGACCTTATTAACCAGCTTACCCCTGTATCATCGTAAGGTAATCTGATCATAGAAACAGACAAGGTCTGACTGGCAAAATGTTGTGTCTGTAAACCCATGCTGATTAGTATGTTGGCGTTAACCTTCCTCCAGGTAAGCCACAGGCCTCTCCCTCACTAATTTCTCCATTAATCTCCTGCCACTGATGTCAGACAGACATCTTTATGGTTACCTCTTTTCCTTTCCATCCTTTCATTATAGTCTGGCTTTTTTAACCACTTTCTTACTTCTTTATATTGCTGTCAATCTATGTCCTCTTTGATTTATTTTTTGCATGTCTTTCTGTTTTAAGGCTTTTCTTTTTTTAGCCAAAAAAGTTTCCTTCTTTTCTTACCCTTTCTGCATTGTTATCCATATACTAATTCAAATATTTTTTCCAGTTTCATCTCTCTTAGCTGTTTTTTCTATTACCATGTCCTGTTCCTTCCGATAATCTTCTTTTCTTTAATCGCATGCTGGATTTTGCCATGTCAGCTTCCTCCCTGCCTCTGAAGGAGACACCCTCCCCACTGCAGTATGGTTACATTGTTTGCTAAAATGTGACTCAAAGTCTTGCATTGAAGGAGTCAGGCAGGGAGGATATGAGTGACAGGCTGATGGCAGTTCATCCATCCCGGGTAAAAGGAAGGAAATAATCCAAATCACCAGTGTTTCATCACCAACTGGAGAGAGAGGTATACAACATGCAGCACCAGCAACTAGGAATTCTAGTGCATGCTAAGGTGTGTTAAGGAGGATGGTACCATTTATTTATTTATTATTTGTTTACCGGGAAAGTCAAACTGGGCCAGAGTTCATTTTCAGTGGTGGACCAGGGAGAAATGCTCCAGATTCATGTCTTTGGAATGTGGAAGGAATCCAGAGCACCTGGAGGAAACCCAAGTAAACACAGGGAAGACATGCAGACTCCTCACAAAAGGCACCTCAGCAGAGAATCGAAAAGGAGAACCTCCCTCTGTGAGGTGACAATGCTAACCATGCACAACTGCATCACCCATGCTGATATACACTTGAGTGTACTGCAGTGCATTCTAGTGCATGCTAATGCATGTTAAGGGGGACTGCACCATGCTGAACTACACTTGTGTGCATTGCAATGCCTTCTAGTGCATGCTTCGATACATTAAGGATGACTGTACCATGATGAAGTACAGTTGAGTGCCCCTCAATGCTTTTTAGTGCATGCTAAGGTATGTTAAGGAGGACT